>NW_027457676.1:336395-672790 GCF_050624435.1 Tenrec ecaudatus
GCGGGTACTTGGACTATGTATGTTGCATAGCGGGCAATTGGACTATCTAGGTTAGGTACCGGGCACTTGGACTATATAGGTTACCTAGCGGGCATTTGGATTATTTAGGTTACCTAGTGGGCACTTGGTCTTTGTAGGTTACCTAGCGGGCACTTGGACTATGTAGGTTAACTAGAAGGCACTTGGACTATCAAGGTTACCTAGCGGGCCCTTGTACTATTTAGGTTCCCTAGCGGGCACTTGTACAATCTAGGATACCTATCTGGCACTTGGACTATGTAGGTCAACTAGCGGGCCCTTGGACTATCTAGGTTAGCTAACGGGCACTTAGATTATGTAGGTTAACTAGAGGGCACTTGGAATATGTAGGTTAACTAGCGGTCCCATGGACTATGTAGGTTTACTAGCGGGCCCTTGGACTATCTAGGTTCCCTAAAGACTCTTGGACTATCTAGGTTACCGAACGGGCACTTGGACTATCTAGGTTACCTAAAGGGAAGTTGGACTATGTAGGCTAACTAGGGGGCCCTTGGACAATCTAGGTTACCTAGCGGATACTTGAAGTATCTAGGTTAACTAGCGGGCACTTGCACTATCTAAGTTATCTAGCGGGCACTTGGACTATGTACGTTCCCTAGCAGGCATTTGGACTATCTATGTTAATTAGAGGGCACTTGGACTATGTAGGTTGCCTAGCGGGCACTTGGATTATCTAGG
This sequence comes from Tenrec ecaudatus, assembly GCF_050624435.1. NCBI lineage: Eukaryota > Metazoa > Chordata > Mammalia > Afrosoricida > Tenrecidae > Tenrec > Tenrec ecaudatus. Next base: position 337,113 of record NW_027457676.1, read on the forward strand.
TTAACGAACGGGCACTTGGACTATGTACGTTACCTCGTTGCCACTTGGACTATCTAGGTTAGCTAACAGGCACTTGGACTATCTAGGTTCCCTAGCGGGCACTTGTACTATCTAGGTTACCTAGCTGGCACTTGGACTATGTAGGTCAACTAGCAGACCCTTGGACTATCTAGGTTAGCTAACGGGCACTTAGATTATGTAGGTTAACTAGCGGGCACTTGGAATATGTAGGTTAACTAGTGGACACTTGCAGTTTGTAGGTTAAATAGCAGGCCCATGGACTATGTAGGTTTATTAGCGGGCCCGTGGACTATCTAGGTTCCCTAAAGGGCACTTGGACTATCTAGGTTACCTAGCGGGCACTTGGACTATGTAGGCTAATTAGGGGGCCCTTGGACGATCTAGGTTACCTAGCGGGTACTTGAACTATCTGGGAAAACTAGCGGGCACTTGCACTATCTAGGTTACCTAGCGGGCACTTGGACTATGTACGTTCCCTAGCTGGCACTTGGAATATCTATGTTAACTAGCGGTCACTTAGAATATGTAGGTTAACTAGTGGACACTTGCACTATGTAGGTTACCTAGCAGGCACTTGGACTATCTAGATTAACTAGCGGGCACTGGGACTATCTAGGTTAACTAGCGTGCACTTGGACTATGTACGTTTCCTAGCGGGTACTTGGACTAGATAGGTTCCCTAGAGGGCACTTGGTCTATCTAGGTTAACGAGCGGGAACTTGGACTATCTAGGTTAACTAGCGAGCACTTGGACTATCTAGGTTAACTAGCGGGCATTTGGACTATTAGGGACCCTAGCGGGCATTTGGACTATATTGGTTACATAGCGGGCACTTGGACTATGTAGGTTAACGAACGGGCACTTGGACTATGTAGGTAACCTAGTGGTCACTTGAAGTGTCTAGGTTACCTAGCGGGAACTTGGACTATGTAGGTTACCTAGCGGGCACTTGGACTATCTAGGTTAACGAAAGGGCACTTGGACTATGTAGGTTACCTAGCGGGCCCTGGGACTATGTAGGTTACCTAGCGGGCCCTGGGACTATGTAGGTTACCTAGCGGGCACTTGGATTATCTAGGTTAGCTAACAGGAACTTGGAATATCTAGGTTATCTTGCGGGCACTTGTACTATCTAGGTTAACTAACGGGAACTTGGACTATGTAGGTTAACTAGCGTACACTTGGACGATCTAGGTTAACTAGCGGGCACTTGGAATATCTAGGTTAACTAGCGGGCCCTTGGACTATGTATGTTAATTAGCGGGCACTTGGACTATCTAGTTTACCTAGCGGGCACTTGGACTATGTAGGTTAACTAGCGGGCCCTGGGACTATCTAGGTTACATAGCTGGAACTTGGACTATATAGGTTACCTTGTGGGCACTTGGACTATGTAGGTTAACAAAAGACACTTGAACGATCTAGTTTAAATAGTGGGCCCTGGGACTATGTAGGTTAACGAACGGGCATTTGGACTATGTAGGTTACCTAGCGGGCACTTGGACTTCTAGGTTAACGAATGGGCACTTGGACTATGAATGTTGCATAGCGGGCAATTGGATTATCTAGGTTAGGTAATGGGCACTTGGACTATCTAGGTTAACTAGCGGGCCCTTGGACTATGTAGGTTAACTAGCAGGCACTTGGACTATCTAGTTTACCTAGCGGGCACTTGGACTATGTAGGTTAACTAGCGGGCCCTTGGACTATCTAGGTTACATAGTTGGAACTTGGACTATATAGGTTACCTTGCGGGCACTTGGACTATGTAGGTTAACCAAAGACACTTGGAAGATCTAGGTTAAATAGTGGGGCCTTGGACTATGTAAGTTAACGAACGGGCATTTGGACTATGTACGTTACCTAGCGGGCACTTGGACTTCTAGGTTAACGAATGGGCACTTGGACTATGTATGTTGCATAGCGGGCAATTGGATTATCTAGGATAGGTAACGGGCACTTGGACTATCTAGGTTACCTAGCGGGAACTTGGACTATGTAGGTTACCTAGCGGGCACTTGGACTATGTAGGTTACCTAACGGGCACTTGGATTATTTAGGTTAGCTAACAGGAACTTGGAATATCTAGGTTACCTTGCGGGCACTTGTACTATCTAGGTTACCTAACGGGAACGTGGACTATGTAGGTTAACTAGCGTACACTTGGACAATCTAGGTTAACTAGCGGGCATTTGGAATATCTAGATTAACTAGCGGGCCCTTGGACTATGTAGGTTAACTAGCGGGCACTTGGACTATCTAGTTTACATAGCGGGCACTTGGACTATGTAGGTTAACTAGCGGGCACTTGGACTATCTACGTTAACTAGAGGGCCCCTGGAATATGTAGGTTAACTAGCGGGCACTTGGATTATCTAGGTTTACTAGCGGGCCCTTAGACGATCTAGGTTAACTAGCGGGCACTTGGACTATCTAGGTTAACTAGCGGGCACTTGGACTATCTAGATTAACTAGCGGGCCCTTGGACTATATAGGTTTACTAGCGGGCACTTGGACTATCTAGGTTAACCAGCGGGCACTTGGACTATGTAGATTCCCTAGCGGGCATTTGGATTATTTAGGTTACCTAGTGGGCACTTGGATTTGTAGGTTACCTAGCGGGCACTTGGACTATGTAGGTTAACTAGAAGGCACTTGGACTATCAAGGTTACCTAGCGGGCCCTTGTACTATGTAGGTTACCAGCGGGCACTTGGACTATCTAGGTTAACGAACGTGCACTTGGACTATGTAGGTAACCTAGCGGGCACTTGGATTGTCTAGGTTACCTAGCAGGCACTTGGCCTATCTACGTTAACGAACAGGCACTTGGACTATGTAGGTTAACTAGCGGACACTTCGACTATCTAGGTTAGCTAACGGGCAATTGGACTATCTAGATTACCTAGCGGGCACTTGGACTATGTAGGTTCCCTAGCGGGCACTTGGACTATTTAGGTTACCTAGCAGGCACTTTGACTATCTAGGTTAACGAACGTGCACTTGGACTATGTAGGTAACCTAGCGGGCACTTGGACTGTCTAGGTTACCTAGCAGGCACTTGGCCTATCTACGTTAACGAACGGGCACTTGGACTATGTAGGTTAACTAGCGGACACTTCGACTATCTAGGTTAGCTAACGGGCAATTGGACTATCTAGGTTACCTAGCGGGCACTTGGACTATGTAGGTTGCCTAGAGAGCACTTGGACTATGTAGGTTCCCTAGCGAGCACTTGGACTATGTAGGTTCCCTATGGGGTACTTGGACTGTCTAGGTTAACTAGGGGGCAATTGGACAGTCTAGGTTACCTAGTGGGCACTTGGACTACGTAGTATACCTAGGAGGCACTTGGACTATGTTGGTAAACTAGCGGGCACTTGGACTATCTAGGTTACCTAGCGCGCACTTGGACTATGTAGGTAACCTAATGGTCACTTGGACTATCTAGGTTACCTAGCGGGAACTTGGACTATGTAGGTTAACTAGCGGGCACTTGGACTATCAAGGTTAACTAGCGGGCCCTTGCTTTATGTAGGTTAACTAGCAGGCCTTTGGACTATGTAAGTTAACTAGAGGGCACTTTGATGATCCTGGTTAACTAGTGGGCACTTGGACTATCTAGGTTAACTAGCGGGCACTTGGACTATCTAGGTTAACTAGCGGGCACTTGGACTATGTAGGTTCCCTTGCGGGCACTTGGACTATATAGGTTAACTAGCGGGCCCTTGGACTATGTAGGTTAACTAGCATACACTTGGACGATCTAGGTTAACTAGCGAGTACTTGGACTATCTACATAAACTAGCGGGCCCTTGGACTATGTAGATTCCCTAACAGGCACTTGGATTCTGTATGTTCCCAACGGACACTTGAACTATGTGGGTTCCCTAGCAGGCACTTGGACTATGTAGGTTCCAGAGGGGGCACTTGGACTATGTAAGTTAACTACCGGGCACTTGGACTATATAGGTTAACTAGCGGGCCCTTGGACTATCTAGGTTACCTAGCGGGCACTTGGAATATGTAGGTTAACTACCGGGCACATGCACTATCTAGGTTACCTAGCGGGCACTTGGACTATCTATGTTAACTAGTGGGCACATGGACTATCTATGTAAACTACGGGCCACTTGGACTATGTAGGTTAACTAGGGGACACTTGCACTATGTAGGTTACCTAGCAGCACTTGGACTATGTAGGTTAACTAGCGTGAATTTGGACTATGTAGGTTAAGTAGAGGACACGTAGACGATCTAGGTTAACTAGTGGGCCCTTGGACTATGTAGGTTAACGAACGGGCATTTGGACTATGTAGGTTACCTAGCAGACACTTGGACTGTCTAGCTTACCTAGCGGGCACTTGGCTATCTAGGTTAACGAACGGGCACTTGGACTATCTAGGTTGCCTAGCGGGCATTTGGACTATGTAAGTTACCTAGCGGTCACTTGGACTATCTAGGTTACCTAGCGGGCACTTGGACTATGTAGGTTAACTAGCGGGTACTTGGAATATGTATGTTGCATAGCGGGCAATTGGACTATCTAGGTTAGGTAACGGGCACTTGGACTATATAGGTTACCTAGCGGACCCTTTGACTATGTAGGTTACCTAGCGGGCACTTGGACTATCTAGGTTAACGAAAGGGCACTTGGACTATGTAGGTTACCTAGCGGGCACTTGGATTATCTAGGTTAGCTAACAGGAACATGGAATATCTAGGTCACCTAGCGGGCACTTGGACTATGTAGGTTACCTTGCGGGCACTTGTACTATCTAGGTTACCTAATGGGAACTTGGACTATGTAGGTTAACTAGCGGACACTTGGACGATCTAGGTTAACTAGCGGGCACTTGGAATATCTAGGTTAACTAGCGGGCCCTAGGACTATGTAGGTTAACTAGCGGGCACTTGGACTATCTAGGTTAACTAGCGGGTTCTTGGACTATGTAGGTTAACTAGCGGGCACGTGGACTATCTAGGTTAACTAGCTGACCTTGGACTATGTAGGTTAACTAGCGGGCACTTGGACTATCTAGGTTAACTAGCTGACCTTGGACTATGTAAGTTAACTAGCGGGTACTTGGACTATCTAGGTTAACTAACGGGCACTTGCACAATGCAGGTTCCCTAGCGGGCACTTTGACTATGTAGGTTCCCTAGCGGGCACTTGGACTATATATGATCCCTGCGGGCACTTGGACTATCTAGGTTCCCTAACAGGCACTTGGAATATGTAGGTTCCCTATCGGGCACTTGGACTATGTAGGTTCCTCTGCGGGCACTTGGACTATGTAGGTTCCCTATCAGGCAATGGGACTATGTAGGTTAACTATTGGGCCCTTGAACTATGTAGATTAACTAGCGGCAATTGGACTATCTACGTTAACTAGCGGGCCCTTGGACTATGTAGATTCCCTAGCGGGCACTTGGACTACATAGGTACCCTAGCGGGCACTTAGACTCTATATGTTCCCTAGCGGGCACTTGGACTATATATGTTCCTTATGGACACTTGAACTATGTAAGTTAACTACCGGGCACTTGGACTATGTAGGTTAACTAGCGGGCCCGTAGACTATCTAGGTTACCTAGCGGGCACTTGGACTATGTAGGTTAACTACCGGGCACTTGCACTATCTAGGTTACCTAGCGGGCACTTGGATTATGTACGTTCCCTAGAGGGCACTTGGACTATCTATGTTAACTAGCGGGCACTTGGACTATGTACGTTAACTAGGGGACACTTGCAATATGTAGGTTACCTAGCGGCACTTGGACTATCTAGGTTAACTAGCGGGCACTTGTACAATGCAGGTTCCCTAGCGGGCACTTTGACTATGTAGGTTCCCTAGAGGGCACTTGGACTATATAGGTTCCCTACGGGAAATTGGACTCTTAGGTTCCCTAACGGGCACTTGGAATATGTAGGTTCCCTATCGGGCACTTGGACTATATAGGTTCCTCAGCGGGCACTTGGACTTTGTAGGTTCCCTATCGGGCATTGGACTATGTAGGTTAAGTAGCAGGACGTTGGACTATCTAGGTTACCTAGCGGGCACTTGGACTATGTAGGTTAACTAGCGCACACTTGGACAATCTAGGTTACCTAGCGGGCACTTGAACTATGTACATACCCTAGCGGGCACTTGGACTATCTAGGTTACCTAGCGGGCACTTGGACTATGTACGTCCCCTAGCGGGCACTTGAACTATCTAGGTTAACTACAGGGCCCTTGGACTATGTAGGTTAACTAGCGGGCACTTGGACTATCTAGATTAACTAGCGGGCCCTTGGACTATCTAGGTTTACTAGCGGGCACTTGGACTATCTAGGTTAACTAGCGGGCACTTGGACTATGTAGTTTCCCTAGCGGGCATTTGGATTATTTAGGTTACCTAGTGGGCACTTGGACTTTGTAGGTTACCTAGCGGGCACTTGGACTATGTAGGTTAACTAGAAGGCACTTGGACTATCAAGGTTACCTAGCGGGCCCTTGTACTATGGAGGATACCAGCGGGCACTTGGACTATCTAGGTTAACGAACGTGCACTTGGACTATGTAGGTAACCTAGCGGGCACTTGGACTGTCTAGGTTACCTAGCAGGCACTTGGCCTATCTACGTTAACGAACGGGCACTTGGACTATATAGGTTAACTAGCGGACACTTCGACTATCTTGGTTAGCTAATGGGCAATTTGACTATCTAGGTTACCTAGCAGGCACTTGAACTATGTAGGTTCCCTAGCGGGCACTTGGACTATTTAGGTTACCTAGCAGGCACTTTGACTATCTAGGTTAACGAATGTGCACTTGGACTATGTAGGTAACCTAGCGGGCACTTGGACTGTCTAGGTTACCTAGCAGGCACTTGGCCTTTCTACGTTAACGAACGGGCACTTGGACTATGTAGGTTAACTAGCGGACACTTCGACTATCTAGGTTAGCTAACGGGCAATTGGACTATCTAGGTTACCTAGCGGGCCCTTGTACTATGTAGGTTACCAGCGGGCACTTGGACTATCTAGGTTAACGAACGTGCACTTGGACTATGTAGGTAACCTAGCGGGCACTTGGATTGTCTAGGTTACCTAGCAGGCACTTGGCCTATCTACGTTAACGAACAGGCACTTGGACTATGTAGGTTAACTAGCGGACACTTCGACTATCTAGGTTAGCTAACGGGCAATTGGACTATCTAGATTACCTAGCGGGCACTTGGACTATGTAGGTTCCCTAGCGGGCACTTGGACTATTTAGGTTACCTAGCAGGCACTTTGACTATCTAGGTTAACGAACGTGCACTTGGACTATGTAGGTAACCTAGCGGGCACTTGGACTGTCTAGGTTACCTAGCAGGCACTTGGCCTATCTACGTTAACGAACGGGCACTTGGACTATGTAGGTTAACTAGCGGACACTTCGACTATCTAGGTTAGCTAACGGGCAATTGGACTATCTAGGTTACCTAGCGGGCACTTGGACTATGTAGGTTGCCTAGAGAGCACTTGGACTATGTAGGTTCCCTAGCGAGCACTTGGACTATGTAGGTTCCCTATGGGGTACTTGGACTTTCTAGGTTAACTAGGGGGCAATTGGACAGTCTAGGTTACCTAGTGGGCACTTGGACTACGTAGTATACCTAGGAGGCACTTGGACTATGTTGGTAAACTAGCGGGCACTTGGACTATCTAGGTTACCTAGCGCGCACTTGGACTATGTAGGTAACCTAATGGTCACTTGGACTATCTAGGTTACCTAGCGGGAACTTGGACTATGTAGGTTAACTAGCGGGCACTTGGACTATCAAGGTTAACTAGCGGGCCCTTGCTTTATGTAGGTTAACTAGCAGGCCTTTGGACTATGTAAGTTAACTAGAGGGCACTTTGATGATCCTGGTTAACTAGTGGGCACTTGGACTATCTAGGTTAACTAGCGGGCACTTGGACTATCTAGGTTAACTAGCGGGCACTTGGACTATGTAGGTTCCCTTGCGGGCACTTGGACTATATAGGTTAACTAGCGGGCCCTTGGACTATGTAGGTTAACTAGCATACACTTGGACGATCTAGGTTAACTAGCGAGTACTTGGACTATCTACATAAACTAGCGGGCCCTTGGACTATGTAGATTCCCTAACAGGCACTTGGATTCTGTATGTTCCCAACGGACACTTGAACTATGTGGGTTCCCTAGCAGGCACTTGGACTATGTAGGTTCCAGAGGGGGCACTTGGACTATGTAAGTTAACTACCGGGCACTTGGACTATATAGGTTAACTAGCGGGCCCTTGGACTATCTAGGTTACCTAGCGGGCACTTGGAATATGTAGGTTAACTACCGGGCACATGCACTATCTAGGTTACCTAGCGGGCACGTGGACTATCTATGTTAACTAGTGGGCACATGGACTATCTATGTAAACTACGGGCCACTTGGACTATGTAGGTTAACTAGGGGACACTTGCACTATGTAGGTTACCTAGCAGCACTTGGACTATGTAGGTTAACTAGCGTGAATTTGGACTATGTAGGTTAAGTAGAGGACACGTAGACGATCTAGGTTAACTAGTGGGCCCTTGGACTATGTAGGTTAACGAACGGGCATTTGGACTATGTAGGTTACCTAGCAGACACTTGGACTGTCTAGCTTACCTAGCGGGCACTTGGCTATTTAGGTTAACGAACGGGCACTTGGACTATCTAGGTTGCCTAGCGGGCATTTGGACTATGTAAGTTACCTAGCGGTCACTTGGACTATCTAGGTTACCTAGCGGGCACTTGGACTATGTAGGTTAACTAGCGGGTACTTGGAATATGTATGTTGCATAGCGGGCAATTGGACTATCTAGGTTAGGTAACGGGCACTTGGACTATATAGGTTACCTAGCGGACCCTTTGACTATGTAGGTTACCTAGCGGGCACTTGGACTATCTAGGTTAACGAAAGGGCACTTGGACTATGTAGGTTACCTAGCGGGCACTTGGATTATCTAGGTTAGCTAACAGGAACATGGAATATCTAGGTCACCTAGCGGGCACTTGGACTATGTAGGTTACCTTGCGGGCACTTGTACTATCTAGGTTACCTAATGGGAACTTGGACTATGTAGGTTAACTAGCGGACACTTGGACGATCTAGGTTAACTAGCGGGCACTTGGAATATCTAGGTTAACTAGCGGGCCCTAGGACTATGTAGGTTAACTAGCGGGCACTTGGACTATCTAGGTTAACTAGCGGGTTCTTGGACTATGTAGGTTAACTAGCGGGCACGTGGACTATCTAGGTTAACTAGCTGACCTTGGACTATGTAGGTTAACTAGCGGGCACTTGGACTATCTAGGTTAACTAGCTGACCTTGGACTATGTAAGTTAACTAGCGGGTACTTGGACTATCTAGGTTAACTAACGGGCACTTGCACAATGCAGGTTCCCTAGCGGGCACTTTGACTATGTAGGTTCCCTAGCGGGCACTTGGACTATATATGATCCCTGCGGGCACTTGGACTATCTAAGTTCCCTAACAGGCACTTGGAATATGTAGGTTCCCTATCGGGCACTTGGACTATGTAGGTTCCTCTGCGGGCACTTGGACTATGTAGGTTCCCTATCAGGCAATGGGACTATGTAGGTTAACTATTGGGCCCTTGAACTATGTAGATTAACTAGCGGCAATTGGACTATCTACGTTAACTAGCGGGCCCTTGGACTATGTAGATTCCCTAGCGGGCACTTGGACTACATAGGTACCCTAGCGGGCACTTAGACTCTATATGTTCCCTAGCGGGCACTTGGACTATATATGTTCCTTATGGACACTTGAACTATGTAAGTTAACTACCGGGCACTTGGACTATGTAGGTTAACTAGCGGGCCCGTAGACTATCTAGGTTACCTAGCGGGCACTTGGACTATGTAGGTTAACTACCGGGCACTTGCACTATCTAGGTTACCTAGCGGGCACTTGGATTATGTACGTTCCCTAGAGGGCACTTGGACTATCTATGTTAACTAGCGGGCACTTGGACTATGTACGTTAACTAGGGGACACTTGCAATATGTAGGTTACCTAGCGGCACTTGGACTATCTAGGTTAACTAGCGGGCACTTGTACAATGCAGGTTCCCTAGCGGGCACTTTGACTATGTAGGTTCCCTAGAGGGCACTTGGACTATATAGGTTCCCTACGGGAAATTGGACTCTTAGGTTCCCTAACGGGCACTTGGAATATGTAGGTTCCCTATCGGGCACTTGGACTATATAGGTTCCTCAGCGGGCACTTGGACTTTGTAGGTTCCCTATCGGGCATTGGACTATGTAGGTTAAGTAGCAGGACGTTGGACTATCTAGGTTACCTAGCGGGCACTTGGACTATGTAGGTTAACTAGCGCACACTTGGACAATCTAGGTTACCTAGCGGGCACTTGAACTATGTACATACCCTAGCGGGCACTTGGACTATCTAGGTTACCTAGCGGGCACTTGGACTATGTACGTCCCCTAGCGGGCACTTGAACTATCTAGGTTAACTACAGGGCCCTTGGACTATGTAGGTTAACTAGCGGGCACTTGGACTATCTAGATTAACTAGCGGGCCCTTGGACTATCTAGGTTTACTAGCGGGCACTTGGACTATCTAGGTTAACTAGCGGGCACTTGGACTATGTAGTTTCCCTAGCAGGCATTTGGATTATTTAGGTTACCTAGTGGGCACTTGGACTTTGTAGGTTACCTAGCGGGCACTTGGACTATGTAGGTTAACTAGAAGGCACTTGGACTATCAAGGTTACCTAGCGGGCCCTTGTACTATGGAGGATACCAGCGGGCACTTGGACTATCTAGGTTAACGAACGTGCACTTGGACTATGTAGGTAACCTAGCGGGCACTTGGACTGTCTAGGTTACCTAGCAGGCACTTGGCCTATCTACGTTAACGAACGGGCACTTGGACTATATAGGTTAACTAGCGGACACTTCGACTATCTTGGTTAGCTAATGGGCAATTTGACTATCTAGGTTACCTAGCGGGCACTTGAACTATGTAGGTTCCCTAGCGGGCACTTGGACTATTTAGGTTACCTAGCAGGCACTTTGACTATCTAGGTTAACGAATGTGCACTTGGACTATGTAGGTAACCTAGCGGGCACTTGGACTGTCTAGGTTACCTAGCAGGCACTTGGCCTTTCTACGTTAACGAACGGGCACTTGGACTATGTAGGTTAACTAGCGGACACTTCGACTATCTAGGTTAGCTAACGGGCAATTGGACTATCTAGGTTACCTAGCGGGCACTTGGACTACGTAGGTTACCTAGCGAGCACTTGGACTATGTAGGTTCCCTAGCGAGCACTTGGACTATGTAGGTTCCCTATGGGGTACTTGGACTGTCTAGGTTAACTAGGGGGCAATTGGACAATCTAGGTTACCTAGTGGTCACTTGGACTATGTAGTTTACCTAGGAGGCACTTGGACTATGTTGGTTAACTAGCGGGCACTTGGACTATCTAGGTTACCTAGCGGGCACTTGGACTATGTACGTTCCCTAGCGGGCTCTTGGGCTATCTACGTTACCTAGCGGGCACTTGGACTATGTAGGTTAACGAACGGGCACTTGGACTATGTAGGTTACCTAATGGTCACTTGGACTGTCTAGGTTACCTAGCGGGAACTTGGACTATATAGGTTAACTGGCGGGCACTTGGACTATCAAGGTTAACTAGGGGCCCTTGCTCTACGTAGGTTAAATAGCAGGCCTTTGGACTATGTAAGTTAACTAGAGGGCACTTTGATGATCCTGGTTAACTAGCGGGCACTTGGAATATCTAGGTTAACTAGCGGGCACTTGGACTATCTAGGTTAACTAGCGGGCACTTGGACTATGTAGGTTCCCTAGCGGGCACTTTGACTATGTAGGTTCCCTAGCGGGCACTTGGACTATATAGGTTAACTAGCGGGCCCTTGGACTATGTAGGTTAACTAGCGTGCACTTGGACGATCTAGGTTCACTAGCGGGTACTTGGACTATCTACGTTAACTAGCGGGCCCTTGGACTATGTAGATTCCCTAGCGGGAACTTGGATTCTGTATGTTCCCTACGGACACTTGAACTATATAGGTTCCCTAGCAGGCACTTGGACTATGTAGGTTCCAGAGGGGGCACTTGGACTATGTAAGCTAACTACCGGGCACTTGGACTATGTAGGTTAACTAGCGGGCCCTTGGACTATCTAGGTTACCTAGCGGGCACTTGGACTATGTAGGTTAACTACCGGGCACATGCACTATCTAGGTTACCTAGCGGGCACTTGGACTATGTATGTTCCCTAGCGGGCACTTGGACTATCTATATTAACTAGTGGGCACTTGGACTATCTAGGTTAACTACCGGCCACTTGGACTATGTAGGTTAACTAGGGGACACTTGCAATATGTAGGTTACCTAGCGGCTCTTGGACTATGTAGGTTAACTAGCGTGTATTTGGACTATGTAGGTTAAGTAGAGGACACTTAGACGATCTAGGTTAACTAGTGGGCCCTTGGACTATGTAGGTTAACGAACGGGCATTTGGACTATGTAGGTTACCTAGCAGACACTTGGACTGTCTAGTTTACCTAGCGGGCACTTGGCTATCTAGGTTAACGAACGGGCACTTGGACTATCTAGGTTACCTAGCGGGCATTTGGACTATGTAAGTTACCTAGCGGGCACTTGGACTATCTAGGTTACCTAGCGGGCACTTGGACTATGTAGGTTAACTAGCGGGTACTTGGACTATGTATGTTGCATAGCTGGCAATTGGACTATCTAGGTTAGGTAACGGGCACTTGGACTATATAGGTTACCTAGCGGACCCATTGACTATGTAGGTTACCTAGCGGGCACTTGGACTATCTAGGTTAACGAAAGGGCACTTGGACTATGTAGGTTACCTAGCGGGCACTTCGATTATCTAGGTTAGCTAACAGGAACTTGGAATAACTAGGTTACCTAGCGGGCACTTGGACTATGTAGGTTACCTTGCGGGCACTTGTACTATCTACGTTACCTAACGGGAACATGGACTATGTAGGTTAACTAGCGGACACTTGGACGATCTAGGTTAACTAGCGGGCACTTGGAATAACTAGGTTAACTAGCGGGCCCTAGGACTATGTAGGTTAACTAGCGGGCACTTGGACTATCTAGGTTAACTAGCGGGTTCTTGGACTATGTAGGTTAACTAGCGGGCACTTGGACTATCTAGGTTAACTAGCTGACCTTGGACTATGTAAGTTAACTAGCGGGCACTTGGACTATCTAGGTTAACTAGCGGGCACTTGCACAATGCAGGTTCCCTAGCGGGTACTTTGACTATGTAGGTTCCCTAGCGGGCACTTGGACTATCTAGGTTCCCTAACGGGCACTTGGAATATGTAGGTTCCATATCGGGCACTTGGACTATGTAGGTTCCTCTGCGGGCACTTGGACTATGTAGGTTCCCTATCAGGCACTTGGACTATGTAGGTTACCTAGCGGGCCCTTGAACTATGTAGATTAACTAGCGGCACTTGGACTATCTACGTTAACTAGCGGGCCCTTGTACTATGTAGATTCCCTAGCGGGCACTTGGACTACATAGTTTCCCTAGCGGGCACTTAGACTCTGTATATTCCCTAGCGGGCACTTGGACTATATATGTTCCTTACGGACACTTGAACTATGTAAGTTGACTACCGGGCACTTGGACTATGTAGGTTAACTAGCGGGCCCTTAGACTATCTAGGTTACCTAGCGGGCACTTGGACTATGTAGGTTAACTAACGGGCACTTGCACTATCTAGGTTACCTAGCGGGCACTTGCACTATGTACGTTAACTAGGGGACACTTGCACTATGTAGGTTACCCAGCGGCACTTGGACTATCTAGGTTAACTAGCGGGCACTTGGCTATCTGGGTTAACTAGCGTGCACTTGGACTATGTAGGTTCCTTAGCGGGCACTTGGACTATCTAGTTTAGCTAGCGGGCACTTGGACTATGTAGGTTAACTAGCGGGCCCTTGGACTATCTAGGTTACATAGCTGGAACTTGGACTATATAGGTTACCTTGCGGGCACTTGGACTATGTAGGTTAACCAAAGACACTTGGACGATCTAGGTTAAATAGTGGGCCCTTGGGCTATGTAGGTTAAAAAACGGGCATTTGGACTATGTAAGTTACCTAGCAGGCACTTGGACTGTCTAGGTTACCTAGCGGGCACTTGGACTATCTAGGTTAACTAGCGGGCACTTAGACTATGTAGGTTACCTAGCGGGCACTTGCACTATCTACGTTACCTAGCGGGCACTTGGACTATGTAGGTTAATTAGCGGGCACTTGGACTATCTAGGTTACCGAACGGGCATTTGGATTATGTAGGTTACCTAACGGGCACTTGGACTTCTAGGTTAACGAATGGGCACTTGGACTATGTATGTTGCATAGCGGGCAATTGGATTATCTAGGTTAGGTAACGGGCACTTGGAGTATCTAGGTTACCTAGCGGGAACTTGGACTATGTAGGTTACCTAGCAGGCACTTGGACTATCTAGGTTACCTAACGGGCACTTGGACTATCTTGGTTTCTTAGCGGGCACTTGGACTATATAGGTTACCTAGCGGGCCCTTGGACTATGTAGGTTACCTAGCGGGCACTTGGACTATCTAGGTTAACGAAAGGGCACTTGGACTATGTAGGTTACCTAGCGGGCACTTGGATTATCTAGGTTAGATAACAGGAACTTGGAATATCTAGGTTAACTAGCGGGCCCTTGGACTATTAGGTTAACTAGCGGGCACTTGGACTATCTAGGTTAACTAGCAGGTTCTTGGACTATGTAGCTTAACTAGCGGGCACTTGGACTATCTAGGTTAACTAGCTGACCTTGGACTATGTAGGTTAACTATTGGGCACTTCGACTATCTAGGTTAACTAGCAGGCACTTGGACTATCTAGGTTAACTAGCGGGCACTTGCACAATGCAGGCTCCCTAGCGGGCACTTTAACTATGTAGGTTCCCTAGCGGGCACTTCGACTATCTAGGTTAACTAGCGGGCACTTGGACTATCTAGGTTAATTAGCTGGCACTTTTACAATGCAGGTTCCCTAGCGGGCACTTTGACTATGTAGGTTCCCTAGAGGGCACTTGGACTATATAGGTTCCCTACGGGCACTTGGACTATCTAGGTTCCCTAACGGGCACTTGGAATATGTAGGTTCCCTATCGGGAACTTGGACTATATAGGTTCCTCAGCGGGCACTTGGACTTTGTAGGTTCCCTATCGGGCATTGGACTATGTAGGTTAACTAGCAGGACCTTGGACTATCTAGGTTACCTAGCGGGCACTTGGACTATGTAGGTTAACTAGCGCACACTCCGACAATCTAGGTTACCTATCGGGCACTTGAATTATGTACATACCCTAGCGGGCACTTGGACTATCTAGGTTACCTAGCGGGCACTTGTTCTATGTACGTCCCCTAGCGGGCACTTGGACTATCTAGGTTAACTACAGGGCCCTTGGACTATGTAAGTTAACTAGCGGGCACTTGGATTATCTAGGTTAACTAGCGGGCCCTTAGACGATCTAGGTTAACTAGCGGGCACTTGGACTATATAGGTTCCCTACGGGCACTTAGACTATCTAGGTTCCCTAACGGGCACTTGGAATATGTAGGTTCCCTATCGGGCACTTGGACTATATAGGTTCCTCAGCGGGCACTTGGACTTTGTAGGTTCCCTATCGGGCATTGGACTATGTAGGTTAACTAGCAGGACCTTGGACTATCTAGGTTACCTAGCGGGAACTTGGACTATGTAGGTTACCTAGCGGGCACTTGGACTATCTAGGTTACCTAGCGGACACTTGAACTATGTACATACCCTAGCGGGCACTTGGACTATCTAGGTTACCTAGCGGGCACTTGGACTCTGTACGTCCCCTTGCGGGCACTTGGACTATCTACGTTAACTAGAGGGCCCTTGGAATATGTAGGTTAACTAGCGGGCACTTGGGTTATCTAGGTTAACTAGCGGGCCCTTAGACGATCTAGGTTAACTAGCGGGCACTTGGACTATCTAAGTTAACTAGCGGGCACTTGGACTATCTAGATTAACTAGCGGGCCCTTGGACTATGTAGGTTTGCTAGCGGGCACTTGGACTATCTAGGTTAACTAGCGCGCACTTGGACTATGTAGTTTCCCTAGGGGGTATTTGGATTATTTAGGTTACTAGTGGGCACTTGGACTTTGTAGGTTACCTAGCGGGCACTTGGACTATGTAGGTTAACTAGAAGGCACTTGGACTATCAAGGTTACCTAGCGGGCCATTGTACTATGTATGTTACCAGCGGGCACTTGGACTATCTAGGTTAACGAACGTGCACTTGGACTATGTAGGTAAGCTAGCGGGCACTTGGACTGTCTAGGTTACCTAGCAGGCACTTGGCCTATCTACGTTAACGAACGGGCACTTGGACTATATAGGTTAACTAGCGGACACTTCGACTATCTAGGTTAGCTAACGGGCAATTGGACTATCTAGGTTACCTAGCGGGCACTTGGACTATGTAGGTTCCCCAGCGGGCACTTGGACTATTTAGGTTACCTAGTAGGCACTTTGACTATCTAGGTTAACGAACGTGCACTTGGAGTATGTAGGTAACCTAGCGGGCACTTGGACTGTCTAGGTTACCTAGCAGGCACTTGGCCTATCTACGTTAACGAACGGGCACTTGGACTATGTAGGTTAACTAGCGGACACTTCGACTATCTAGGTTAGCTAACGGGCAATTGGACTATCTAGGTTACCTAGCGGGCACTTGGACTATGTAGGTTGCCTAGAGAGCACTTGGACTATGTAGGTTCCCTAGCGAGCACTTGGACTATGTAGGTTCCCTATGGGGTACTTGGACTGTCTAGGTAAACTAGGGGGCAATTGGACAGTCTAGGTTACCTAGTGGGCACTTGGACTATGTAGTTTACCTAGGAGGCACTTGGACTATGTTGGTAAACTAGTCGTCACTTGGACTATCTAGGTTACCTAGCGGGCACTTGGACTATGTACGTTCCCTAGCGGGCACTTGGGCTATCTACGTTACCTAGCGGGCACTTGGACTATGTAGGTTAACGAATGGGCACTTGGACTATGTAGGTAACCTAATGGTCACTTGGACTGTCTAGGTTACCTAGCGGGAACTTGGACTATGTAGGTTAACTAGCGGGCCCTTGCTCTATGTAGGTTAACTAGCAGGCCTTTGGTCTATGTAAGTTAACTAGAGGGCCCTTTGATGATCCTGGTTAACTAGCGGGCACTTGGACTATCTAGGTTAACTAGCGGGCAGTTGGACTATGTAGGTTCCCTAGCGGGCACTTGGACTATATAGGTTAACTAGCGGGCCCTTGGACTATGTAGGTTAACTAGCGTGCACTTGGACGATCTAGGTTAACTAGCGAGTACTTGGACTATCTACGTTAACTACCGGGCCCGTGGAATATGTAGATTCCCTAGCGGGCACTTGGATTCTGTATGTTCCCAACAGACACTTGAACTATGTAGGTTCCCTAGCAGGCACTTGGACTATGTAGGTTCCAGAGGGGGCACTTGGACTATGTAAGTTAACTACCGGGCACTTGGACTATATAGGTTAACTAGCGGGCCCTTGGACTATCTAGGTTACCTAGCGGGCACTTGGACTATGTAGGTTAACTACCGGGCACATGCACTATCTAGGTTACCTAGCGGGCACTTGGACTATCTATGTTAACTAGTGGGCACTTGGACTATCTATGTTAACTACCGGCCACTTGGACTATGTAGGTTAACTAGGGGACACTTGGACGATCTAGGTTAACTAGCGGGCACTTGGACTGTCTAGGTTAACTAGCGGGCACTTGGACTATCTAGGTTAATTAGCGGGCACTTGTACAATGCAGGTTCCCTAGCGGGCACTTTGACTATGTAGGTTCCCTAGCGGGCACTTGTACAATATAGGTTCCCTACGGGCACTTGGACTATCTAGGTTCCCTAACGGGCACTTGGAATATGTAGGTTCCCTATCGGGCACTTGGACTATGTAGGTTCCTCAGCGGGCACTTGGACTTTGTATGTTCACTATCAGGCATTGGACTATGTAGGTTAACTAGCAGGACCTTGGACTATCTAGGTTACCTAGCGGGCACTTGGACTATGTAAGTTAACTTGCGGACACTTGGACAATCTAGGTTACCTAGCGGGAACTTGAACTATGTACATACCCTAGCTGGCACTTGGACTATCTAGGTTTCCTAGCGGGCACTTGGACTATGTACGTCCCCTAGCGGGCACTTGGACTATCTAGATTAACTAGCGGGCCCTTGGACTATCTAGGTTTACTAGCGGGCACTTCGACTATCTAGGTTAGCTAACGGGCAATTGGACTATCTAGGTTACTTAGCGGGAACTTGGACTATGTAGGTTCCCTAGCGAGCACTTGGACTATTTAAGTTACCTAGCAGGCACTTTGACTATCTAGGTTAACGAACGTGCACTTGGACTATGTAGGTAACCTAGCCGGCACTTGGACTGTCTAGGTTACCTAGCAGGCACTTGGCCCATCTAGGTTAACGAAGGGGCACTTGGACTATGTAGGTTAACTAGCGGACACTTCGACTATCTAGGTTAGCTAACGGGCAATTGGACGATCTAAGTTACCAAGCGGGCACTTGGACTATGTAGGATGCCTAGCGAGCACTTGGACTATGTAGGTTCCCTATCGGGTACTTGGACTGTCTAGGTTACCTAGTGGGCACTTGGACTGTGTAGTTTACCTAGGAGGCACTTGGACTATGTTGGTTAACTAGCGGGCATTTGGACTATCTAGGTTACCTAGCGGGCACTTGGACTATGTACGTTTCCTAGCGGGCACTTGGGCTATCTACGTTACCTAGCGGGCACTTGGACTATGTAGGTTAACGAACGTACACTTGGACTATGTAGGTAACCTAAAGGTCACTTGGACTGTCTAGGTTACCTTGCGGGAACTTGGACCATGTAGGTTAACTAGCGGGCACTTGTACTATCAAGGTTAACTAGCGGGCCCTTGCTCTATGTAGGTTAACTAGCAGGCCTTTGGACTACGTAAGTTAACTAGAGGGCACTTTGATGATCCTGGTTAACTAGCGGGCACTTGGACTATCTAGGTTAACTAGCGGGCCCTTGGACTATGTAGGTTAACTAGCGTGCACTTGGACAATCTAGGTTAACTAGCGGGTACTTGGACTATCTACGTTAACTAGCGGGTCCTTGGACTATGTAGATTCCCTAGCGGGCACCTGGATTCTGTATGGTCCCTAGGGACACTTGAACTATGTAGGTTCCCTAGCAGGCACTTGGACTATGTAGGTTCCAGAGGGGGCACTTGGACTATGTAAGTTAACTACCCGGCACTTGGACTATGTAGGTTAACTAGCGGGCCCTTGGACTATCTAGATTACCTAGCGGGCACTTGGACTATGTAGGTTAACTACCGGGCACATGCACTATCTAGGTTACCTAGCGGGCACTTGTACTATGTATGTTCCCTAGTGGGCACTTGGACTGTCTATGTTAACTAGTGGGAACTTGGACTATCTATGTTAACTACCAGCCACATGGACTATGTAGGTTAACTAGGGAACACTTGCACTATGTAGGTTACCTAGCGGCACTTCGACTATGTAGGTTAACTAGCGTGCATTTGGACTATGTAGGTTAAGTAGAGGACACTTAGACGATCTAGGTTAACTAGTGGGCCCTTGGATTATGTAGGTTAACGAACGGGCATTTGGACTATGTAGGTTACCTAGCAGACACTTGGACTGTCTAGGTTACCTAGCGGGCACTTGGCTATCTAGGTTACCTAACGGGCACTTGGACTATGTAGGTTCCCTAGCCGGCACTTGGATTATGTAGGTTCCCTATCGGGCACTTGGACTATGTAGGTTAATTAGACGGCATTTGGACTATGTAGGTTACCTAGCGGGAACTTGGATTATGTAGGTTCCCTATCGGGCACTTAGAGAATGTAGGTTAACTAGGGGGCACTAGGACTATGTAGGTTACCTATCGGGCCCTTGGACTATCTAGGTTACCTAGCGGGCATTTGGACTATGTAGGCTCCCTAACGGGCATTTGGACTATATAGATTACCTAGCGGGCACTTAGACTTTGTAGGTTACCTAGCGGGCACTTGGGCTATCTAGGTTAACTAGCTGGCACTTAAACTATCTACGTTACCTAGCGGGTACTTGGAGTATGTAGGTTACCTACCGGGCTGTTGGACTATCTAGGTTACCAAGCAGGCACTTGGACTATCTAGGTTAACTAACGGGCACTTGGACTATGTAGGTTCCCTATCGGGCCCTTGGACTATGTAAGTTCCCTAGCGGACACTTGGACTATGTGGGTTCCCTAGCGGGCATTTGGACTATCTAGGTTACCTGACGGGCACTTGGACTATGTGGGTTCCCTA
The DNA here is from genome assembly GCF_050624435.1 of Tenrec ecaudatus. Lineage (NCBI taxonomy): Eukaryota > Metazoa > Chordata > Mammalia > Afrosoricida > Tenrecidae > Tenrec > Tenrec ecaudatus. The sequence continues at coordinate 357,651 of NW_027457676.1, forward strand.
GTGGGCATTTGGACTATCTAGGTTACCTTGCGGGCACTTGGACTATGTACGTTCCCTAGTGGGCACTTGGTCTATCTAGGTTACCTAGCGGGCACTTGGACTATGTACGTTACCTAGCGGGCACTTGGACTATCTATGTTAACTAGCGGGCACTTGGACTATGTAGGTTCCCAATCGGGCACTTGGACTAGATAGGTTCCCTAGCGGGCACTTCGTCTATCTAGGTTAACTAGCGGGCACTTGGACTATCTATGTTAACTAGCGAGCACTTGGACTATCTAGGTTAACTAGCGGGCATTTGGACTATTAGGGTCCCTAGCGGGCATTTGGTGTATATTGGTTACCTAGCGGGCACTTGGACTATGTAGGTCAACGAACGGGAACTTGGACTATGTAGGTAACCTAGTGGTCACTTGAACAGTCTAGGTTACCTAGCGGGCACTTGGAGTATGTAGGTTAACTAGCTGGCACTTGGACGATCTAGGTTAACTAGCGGATACTTGGACTATGTAGGTTAACTAGCGGGCACTTGTACTATGTAGGTTAACTAGCGGACACTTGGACGATCTAGGTTAACTAGCGGGTAGTTGAGACTATGTAGGTTAACCAGCGGGCCCTTGAACTATGTAGATTAACTAGCGGCACTTGCAGTATCTACGTTAACTAGCGGGCCCTGGACTATGTAGATTCCCTAGCGGGCACTTGGACTACGTAGGATCCCTAGCAGGCACTTAGACTCTGTATGTTCCCTAGCGGGCACTTGGACTATATATGTTCCTTACGGACACTTGAACTATGTAAGTTAACTACCGGGCACTTGGACTATGTAGGTTAACTAGCGGGCCCTTAGACTATCTAGGTTTCCTAGCGGGGACTTGGACTATGTAGGTTAACTACCGGGCACTTGCACTATCTAGGTTACCTAGCGGGCACTTGGACTATCTATGTTAACTAGCGGGCACTTGGACTATGTAGGTTAACTAGGGGACACTTGCACAATGTAGGTTACCTAGCGGCACTTGGACTATCTAGGATAACTAGCGGGCACTTGGACTATCTGGGTTAACTAGCGTGCACTTGGACTATGTAGGTTCCTTAGCGGGCACTTGAACTATCTAGTTTACCTAGCGGGCACTTGGACTATGTAGGTTAACTAGCGGGCCCTTGGACTATCTAGGTTACATAGCTGGAACTTGGACTATATAGGTTACCTTGCGGGCACTTTGACTATGTAGGTTAACCAAAGACACTTGGACGATCTAGGTTAAATAGTGGGCCCTTGGACTATGTAGGTTAAAGAACGGGCATTTGGACTATGTAAGTTACCTAGCAGGCACTTGGACTGTCTACGTTACCTAGCGGGCACTTGGACTATCTAGGTTAACGAACGGGCACTTGGACTATCTAGGTTAACTAGCGAGCACTTGGACTATGTAGGTTACCTAGCGGGCACTTGCACTATCTAGGTTACCTAGCAGGCATTTGGACTATGTAGGTTAATTAGCGGGCACTTGGACTATCTAGGTTACCGAACGGGCATTTGGACTATGTAGGTTACCTAGCGGGCATTTGGACTTCTAGGTTAACGAATGGGCACTTGGACTATGTATGTTGCATAGCGGGCAATTGGATTATCTAGGTTAGGTAACGGGTACTTGGACTCTCTAGGTAACCTAGCGGGAACTTGGACTATGTAGGTTACCTAGCGGGCACTTGGACTATCTAGGTTACATAACGGGCACTTGGACTATCTTGGTTTCTTAGCGGGCACTTGGACTATATAGGTTACCTAGCGGGCCCTTGGACTATGTAGGTTACCTAGCGGACACTTGGACTATCTAGGTTAACGAACGGGCACTTGGACTATGTACGTTACCTAGCCTCCACTTGGACTATCTTGGTTAGCTAACAGGCACTTGGACTATCTAGGTTCCCTAGCGGGCACTTTTACTATCTAGGTTACCTAGCTGGCACTTGGACTATGTAGGTCAACTAGCGGGCCCTTGGACTATCTAGATTAGCTAACGGGCACTTAGATTATGTGGGTTTACTAGCGGGCACTTGGAATATATAGGTTAACTAGCGGACACTTGCACTATGTAGGTTAACTAGCGGGCCCATGGACTATGTAGATTTACTAGAGGGCCCTTGGACTATCTGAGTTCCCTAAAGGGCACTTGGACTATCTAGGTTACCAAACGGGCACTTGGATTATCTAGGTTACCGAACAGTAACTTGGACTATCTAGGTTACTTAGCGGGCATTTGGACTATGTAGGCTAACTAGGGGGCCCTTGGACGATCTAGGTTACCTAGCGGGTACTTGAACTATCTAGGTTAACTAGCGGGCACTTGCACTCTCTAGCTTACCTAGCGGGCACTTGGACTATGTACGTTCCCTAGCGGGCACTTGAAATATCTATGTTAACTAGCGGGCACTTGGAATATGTAGGTTAACTAGCGGACACTTGCAAGATCTAGGTTAACTAGCGGGCCCATTGACTATGTTGCTTAACTAGCGGGCAATTGGACGATCTAGGTTAACTAGCGGGAACATGGACTATGTAGGTTCCCTAGCGGGCATTTGCACTATATAGATAACCTAGCGGGCACTTAGACTTTTTAGGTTACCTAGCAGGCAGTTGGACTTTCTAGGTTACCTGGCTGGCACTTGAACTATCTACGTTACCTAGCGGGTACTTGGACTATGTAGGCTCCCTAGTGGACATTTGGACTTTATAGATTACCTAGCGGGCACTTAGATTTTGTAGGTTACCAAGCGGGCACTTGGACTATGTGGGTTCCGTAGCGGGCATTTGGACTATCTAGGTTACCTAACGGGCACTTGGACTATGTAGGTTCCCTAGCGGGCACTTGGGTTATGTAGGTTCCCTATCGGGCACTTGGACTATGTAGGTTAACTAGCGGGCATTTGGACTATGTAGGTTACCTAGCGGGCACTTGGACTATGTAGGTTCCCTATCGGGCACTTGGAGAATGTAGGTTAACTAGGGGGCACTAGGACAATGTAGGTTACCTAACGGGCCCTTGGAATATCTAGGTTACCTAGGGGGAACCTGGACTATGTAGGTTAACTAGTGGGCACTTGGACTATGTAGGTTGCCAACGGGCACTTGGACTATGTAGGTTCCCTAGAGGGCACTTGGACTATCTATGTTAACTAGCGGGCACTTGGACTATGTAGGTTAACTAGGGGACACTTGCACTATGTAGGTTACCTAGCGGCACTTGGACTATCTAGGTTAACTAGGGGGCACTTGGACTATCTGGGTTAACTAGCGTGCACTTGGACTATGTAGGTTCCTTAGCGGGCACTTGGACTATCTAGTTTACCTAGCGGGCACTTGGACTATGTAGGTTAACTAGCGGGCCCTTTGACTATCTAGGTTACATAGCTGGAACTTGGACTATATAGGTTACATTGCGGGCACTTGGACTATGTAGGTTAACCAAAGACACTTGGACGATCTAGGTTAAATAGTGGGCCCTTGGACTATGTAGGTTAACGAAGGGGCATTTGGACAATGTAAGTTACCTAGCAGACACTTGGACTGTCTAGGTGACCTAGCGGGCAGTTGGACGATCTAGGTTAACGAACGGGCACTTGGACTATCTAGGTTAACTAGCGGGCACTTGGACTATGTAGGTTACCTAGCGGGCACTTGCACTATCTAGGTTACCTAGCGGGCACTTGGACTATGTAGGTTAATTAGCGGGCACTTGGACTATCTAGGTTACCGAACGGGCATTTGGACTATGTAGGTTACCTAACGGGCACTTGGACTTCTAGGTTAACGAATGGGCACTTGGACTATGTATGTTGCATAGCGGGCAATTGGAATATCTAGGTTAGGTAACGGGCACTTGGACTATCTAGGTTACCTAGCGGGAACTTGGACTATGTAGGTTACCTAGCGGGCACTTGGACTATCTAGGTTACCTAACGGGCACTTGGACTATCTTGGTTTCTTAGCGGTCACTTGGACTATATAGGTTACCTAGCGGGCCCTTGGACTATGTAGGTTACCTAGCGGGCACTTGGACTATCTAGGTTAACGAAAGGGCACTTGCACTATGTAGGTTACCTAGCGGGCACTTGGATTATCTAGGTTAGCTAAAAGGAACTTGGAATATCTAGGTTACCTAGCGGGCACTTGGACTATGTAGGTTACCTTGCGGGCACTTGTACTATCTAGGTTACCTAACGGGAACTTGGAATATGTAGGTTAACTAGCGTACACTTGGACGATCTAGGTTAACAAGCGGGCACTTGGAATATCTAGGTTAACTAGCGGGCCCTTGGACTATGTAGGTTAACTATCGGGCACTTGGACGATCTAGGTTAACTAGCAGGTTCTTGGACTATATAGGTTAACTAGCAGGCACTTGGATTATCTAGGTTAACTAGCTGACCTTGGACTATGTAAGTTAACTATCAGGCACGTCGACAATCTAGGTTAACTAGCTGGCACTTGGACTATCTACGTTAACTAGAGGGCCCTTGGAATACGTAGGTTAACTAGCGGGCACTTGGATTATCTAGGTTAACTAGCGGGCCCTTAGACGATCTAGGTTAACTAGCGGGCACTTGGACTATCTAGGTTAAATAGCGGGCACTTGGACTATCTAGATTAACTAGCGGGCCCTTGGACTATGTAGGTTTACTAGCGGGCACTTGGACTATCTAGGTTAACTAGCGGGCACTTGAACTATGTAGTTTCCCTAGGGGGCATTTGGATTATTTAGGTTACCTAGTGGGCACTTGGACTTTGTAGGTTACCTAGCGGGCACTTGGACTATGTATGTTAACTAGAAGGCACTTGGACTATCAAGGTTACCTAGCGGGCCCTTGTACTATGTAGGTTACCAGCGGGCACTTGGACTATCTAGGTTAACGAACGTGCACTTGGACTATGTAGGTAACCTAGCGGGCACTTGGGCTATCTAGGTTCCCTAACGGGCACTTGGAATATGTAGGTTCCCTATCGGGCACTTGGACTATGTAGGTAACCTAGCGGGCACTTGGACTGTCTAGGTTACCTAGCAGGCACTTGGCCTATCTACGTTAACGAACGGGCACTTGGACTATGTAGGTTAACTAGCGGACACTTCGACTATCTAGGTTAGCTAACGGGCAATTGGACTATCTAGGTTACCTAGCGGGCACTTGGACTATGTAGGTTGCCTAGAGAGCACTTGGACTATGTAGGTTCCCTAGCGAGCACTTGCACTATGTAGGTTCCCTATGGGGTACTTGGACTGTCTAGGTTAACTAGGGGACAATTGGACAGTCTAGGTTACCTAGTGGGCACTTGGACTATGTAGTTTACCTAGGAGGCACTTGGACTATGTTGGTAAACTAGCCGTCACTTGGACTATCTAGGTTACCTAGCGGGCACTTGGACTATGTACGTTCCCTAGCGGGCACTTGGGCTAATTACGTTACCTAGCGGGCACTTGGACTATGTAGGTTAACGAACGGGCACTTGGACTATGTAGGTAACCTAATGGTCACTTGGAGTGTCTAGGTTACCTAGCGGGAACTTGGACTATGTAGGTTAACTAGCGGGCCCTTGCTCTATGTAGGTTAACTAGCAGGCCTTTGGACTTTGTAAGTTAAATAGAGGGCCCTTTGATGATCCTGGTTAACTAGCGGGCACTTGGACTATCTAGGTTAACTAGCGGGCACTTGGACTATCTAGGTTAACTAGCGGGCACTTGGACTATGTAGGTTCCCTAGCGGGCACTTGGACTATATAGGTTAACTAGCGGGCCCTTGGACTATGTAGGTTAACTAGCATGCACTTGGACGATCTAGGTTAACTAGCGAGTACTTGGACTATCTACGTTAACTAGCGGGCCCGTGGACTATGCAGATTCCCTAGCGGGCACTTGGATTCTGTATGTTCCCAACGGACACTTGAACTATGTAGGTTCCCTAGCAGGCACTTGGACTATGTAGGTTCCAGAGGGGGCACTTGGACTATGTAAGTTAACTACCGGGCACTTGGACTATATAGGTTAACTAGCGGACCCTTGGACTATCTAGGTTACCCAGCGGGCACTTGGACTATGTAGGTTAACTACCGGGCACATGCACTATCTAGGTTACCTAGCGGGCACTTGGACTATCTATGTTAACTAGTGGGCACTTGGACTATCTATGTTAACTACCGGCCACTTGGACTATGTAGGTTAACTAAGGGACACTTGCACTATGTAGGTTACCTAGCAGCACTTGGACTATGTAGGTTAACTAGCGTGCATTTGGACTATGTAGGTTAAGTGGAGGACACTTAGACGATCTAGGTTAACTAGTGGGCCCTTGGACTATGTAGGTTAACGAACGGGCATTTTGACTATGTTAGTTACCTAGCGGACACTTGGACTGTCTAGCTTACCTAGCGGGCACTTGGCTATCTAGGTTAACGAACGGGCACTTGGACTATCTAGGTTGCCTAGCGGGCATTTGGACTATGTAAGTTACCTAGCGGGCACTTGGACTATCTAGGTTACCTAGCGGGCACTTGGACTATGTAGGTTAACTAGCGGGTACTTGGACTATGTATGTTGCATAGCGGGCAATTGGACTATCTAGGTTAGGTAACGGGCACTTGGACTATATAGGTTACCTAGCGGACCCTTTGACTATGAAGGTTACCTAGCGGGCACTTGGACTATCTAGGTTAACGAAAGGGCACTTGGACTATGTAGGTTACCTAGCGGGCACTTGGATTATCTAGGTTAGCTAACAGGAACTTGGAATATCTAGGTCACCTAGCGGGCACTTGGACTATGTAGGTTACCTTGCGGGCACTTGTACTATCTAGGTTACCTAACGGGAACTAGGACTATGTAGGTTAACTAGCAGACACTTGGACGATCTAGGTTAACTAGCGGGCACTTGGAATATCTAGGTTAACTAGCGGGTTCTTGGACTATGTAGGTTAACTAGCGGGCACGTGGACTATCTAGGTTAACTAGCTGACCTTGGACTATGTAGGTTAACTAGCGGGCACTTGGACTATCTAGGTTAACTAGCTGACCTTGGACTATGTAAGTTAACTAGCGGGCACTTGGACTATCTAGGTTAACTAGCGGGCACATGCACAATGCAGGTTCCCTAGCGGGCACTTTGACTATGTAGGTTCCCTAGCGGGCACTTGGACTATCTAGGTTCCCTAACGGGCACTTGGAATATGTAGGTTCCCTATCGGGCACTTGGACTATGTAGGTTCCTCTGCGGGCACTTGGACTATGTAGGTTCCCTATCAGGCACTTGGACTATGTAGGTTAACTAGCGGGCCCTTGAACTATGTGGCTAAACTAGCGGCACTTGGACTATCTACGTTAACTAGCGGGCCCTTGTACTATGTAGATTCCCTAGCGGGCACTTGGACTACATAGGTTCCCTAGCGGGCACTTAGACTCTGTATATTCCCTAGCGGGCACTTGGACTATATATGTTCCTTACGGACACTTGAACTATGTAAGTTAACTACCGGGCACTTGGACTATGTAGGTTAACTAGCGGGCCCTTAGACTATCTAGGTTACCTAGCGGGCACTTGGACTATGTACGTTAACTAGGGGACACTTGCACTATGTAGGTTACCCAGCGGCACTTGGACTATCTAGGTTAACTAGCGGGCATTGGGACTATCTGGGTTAACTAGCGTGCACTTGGACTATGTAGGTTCCTTATCGGGCACTTGGACTATCTAGTTTACCTAGCGGGCACTTGGACTATGTAGGTTAACTAGCGGGCCCTTGGACTATCTAGGTTACATAGCTGGAACTTGGACTATATAGGTCACCTTGCGGGCACTTGGACTATGTAGGTTAACCAAAGACACTTGGACGATCTAGGTTAAATAGTGGGCCCTTGGGCTATGTAGGTTAACGAACGGGCATTTGGACTATGTAAGTTACCTAGCAGGCACTTGGACTGTCTAGGTTACCTAGCGGGCACTTGGACTATCTAGGTTAACGAACGGGCACTTGGACTATCTAGGTTAACTAGCGGGCACTTGGACTATGTAGGTTACCTAGCGGGCACTTGCACTATCTAGGTTACCTAGCGGGCACTTGGACTATGTAGGTTAATTAGCGGGCACTTGGTCTATCTAGGTTACCGAACGGGCATTTGAATAATGTAGGTTACCTAACGGGCACTTGGACTTCTAGGTTAACGAATGGGCACTTGGACAATGTATGTTGCATAGCGGGCAATTGGATTATCTAGGTTAGGTAACGGGCACTTGGACTATCTAGGTTACCTAGCGGGAACTTGGACTATGTAAGTTACCTAGCGGGCACTTGGACTATCTAGGTTACCTAACGGGCACTTGGACTATCTTGGTTTCTTAGCGGGCACTTGGACTATCTAGGTTAACGAAAGGGCACTTGGACTATGTAGGTTACCTAGCGGGCACTTGGATTATCTAGATTAGATAACAGGAACTTGGAATATCTAGGTTAACTAGCGGGTCCTTGGACTATGTAGGTTAACTAGCGGGCACTTGGACTATCTAGGTTAACTAGCAGGTTCTTGGACTATGTAGTTTAACTAGCGGGCACTTGGACTATCTAGGTTAACTAGCTGACCTTGGACTATGTAAGTTAACTAACGGGCACTTCGACTATCTAGGTTAACTAGCGGGCACTTGGACTATCTAGGTTAACTAGCGGGCACTTGCACAATGCAGGCTACCTAGCGGGCATTTTAACTATGTAGGTTCCCTAGCGGGCACTTCGACTATCTAGGTTAACTAGCGGGCACTTGGACTATCTAGGTTAATTAGCCTGCACTTTTACAATGCAGGTTCCCTAGCGGGCACTTTGACTATGTAGGTTCCCTAGAGGGCACTTGGATTATATAGGTTCCCTACGGGCACTTGGACTATCTAGGTTCCCTAACGGGCACTTGGAATATGTAGGTTCCCTATCGGACACTTGGACTATATAGGTTCCTCAGCGGGCACTTGGACATTGTAGGTTCCCTATCGGGCATTGGACTATGTAGGTTAACTAGCAGGACCTTGGACTATCTAGGTTACCTAGTGGGAACTTGGACTATGTAGGTTACCTAGCGGGCACTTGGACTATCTAGGTTACCTAGCGGGCACTTGAACTATGTACATACCCTAGAGGGCACTTGGACTATCTAGCTTACCTAGCGGGCACTTGGACTATGTACGTCCCCTAGCGGGCACTTGAACTATCTACGTTAACTAGAGGGCCCTTGGAATATGTAGGTTAACTAGCGGGCACTTGGATTATCTAGGTTAACTAGCGGGCCCTTAGACGATCTAGGTTAACTAGCGGGCACTTGGACTATCTAGGTTAAATAGCGGGCACTTGGACTATCTAGATTAACTAGCGGGCCCTTGGACTATGTAGGTTTACTAGCGGGCACTTGGACTATCTAGGTTAACTAGCGGGCACTTGGACTATGTAGTTTCCCTAGGGGGCATTTGGATTATTTAGGTTACCTAGTGGGCACTTGGATTTTGTAGGTTACCTAGCGGGCACTTGGACTATCTAGGTTAACTAGAAGGCACTTGGACTATCAAGGTTACCTAGCGAGCCCTTGTACTATGTAGGTTACCAGCGGGCACTTGGACTATCTAGGTTAACGAACGTGCACTTGGACTATGTAGGTAAACTAGCGGGCACTTGGACTATCTAGGTTCCCTAACGGGCACTTGGAATATGTAGGTTCCCTATCGGGCACTTGGACTATGTAGGTTCCTCTGCGGGCACTTGGACTATGTAGGTTCCCTATCAGGCACTTGGACTATGTAGGTTAACTAGCGGGCCCTTGAATTATGTGGATTAACTAGCGGCACTTGGACTATCTACGTTAACTAGCGGGCCCTTGTACTATGTAGATTCCCTAGCGGGCACTTGGACTACATAGGTTCCCTAGCGGGCACTTAGACTCTGTATATTCCCTAGCGGGCACTTGGACTATATATGTTCCTTACGGACACTTGAACTATTTAAGTTAACTACCGGGCACTTGGACTATGTAGGTTAACTAGCGGGCCCTTAGACTATCTAGGTTACCTAGCGGGCACTTGGAATATGTAGGTTAACTACCGGGCACTTGCACTATGTAGGTTACCCAGCGGCACTTGGACTATCTAGGTTAACTAGCGGGCACTTGGACTATCTGGGTTAACTAGCGTGCACTTGGACTATGTAGGTTCCTTAGCGTGCACTTGGACTATCTAGTTTACCTAGCGGGCACTTGGACTATGTAGGTTAACTAGCGGGCCCTTGGACTATCTAGGTTACATAGCTGGAACTTGGACTATCTAGGTTACCTTGGGGGAACTTGGACTATGTAGGTTAACCAAAGACACTTGGACGATCTAGGTTAAATAGTGGGCCCTTGGGCTATGTAGGTTAACGAACGGGCCTTTGGACTATGTAAGTTACCTAGCAGGCACTTGGACTGTCTAGGTTACCTAGCGGGCACTTGGACTATCTAGGTTAACGAACGGGCACTTGGACTATCTAGGTTAACTAGTGGGCACTTGGACTATGTAGGTTACCTAGCGGGCACTTGCACTATCTAGGTTACCTAGCGGGCACTTGGACTATGTAGGTTAATTAGCGGGCACTTGGACTATCTAGGTTACCGAACGGGCATTTGGACTATGTAGGTTACCTAACGGGCACTTGGACTTCTAGGTTAACGAATGGGCACTTGGACTATGTATGTTGCATAGCGGGCAATTGGATTATCTAGGTTAGGTAACGGGCACTTGGACTATCTAGGTTACCTAGCGGGAACTTGGACTATGTAGGTTACCTAGCGGGCACTTGGACTATCTTGGTTACCTAACGGGCACTTGGACTATCTTGGTTTCTTAGCGGGCACTTGGACTATATAGGTTACCTAGCGGGCCCATGGACTATGTAGGTTACCTAGCGGGCACTTGGACTATCTAGGTTAACGAAAGGGCACTTGGACTATGTAGGTTACCTAGCGGGCACTTGGATTATCTAGGTTAGATAACAGGAACTTGGAATATCTAGGTTAACTAGCGGGCCCTTGGACTATGTAGGTTAACTAGCGGGAACTTGGACTATCTAGGTTAACTAGCAGGTTCTTGGACTATGTAGTTTAACTAGCGGGCACTTGGATTATCTAGGTTAACTAGCTGACCTTGGACTATGTAGGTTAACTATCGGGCACTTCGACTATCTAGGTTAACTAGCGGGCACTTGGATTATCTAGGTTAACTAGCGGGCACTTGCACAATGCAGGCTCCCTAGCGGGCACTTCGACTATCTAGGTTAACTAGCGGGCACTTGGACAATCTAGGTTAATTAGCGGGCACTTTTACAATGCAGGTTCCCTAGTGGGCACTTTGACTATGTAGGTTCCCTAGAGGGCACATGGACTATATAGGTTCCCTACGGGCACTTGGACTATCTAGGTTCCCTAACGGGCACTTGGAATATGCAGGTTCCCTATCGGGCACTTGGACTATATAGGTTCCTCAGCGGGCACTTGGACATTGTAGGTTCCCTATCGGGCATTGGACTATGTAGGTTAACTAGCAGGACCTTGGACTATCTAGGTTACCTAGTGGGAACTTGGACTATGTAGGTTACCTAGCGGGCACTTGGACTATCTAGGTTACCTAGCGGGCACTTGAACTATGTACATACCCTAGAGGGCACTTGGACTATCTAGCTTACCTAGCGGGCACTTGGACTATGTACGTCCCCTAGCGGGCACTTGAACTATCTACGTTAACTAGAGGGCCCTTGGAATATGTAGGTTAACTAGCGGGCACTTGGATTATCTAGGTTAACTAGCGGGCCCTTAGACGATCTAGGTTAACTAGCGGGCACTTGGACTATCTAGGTTAAATAGCGGGCACTTGGACTATCTAGATTAACTAGCGGGCCCTTGGACTATGTAGGTTTACTAGCGGGCACTTGGACTATCTAGGTTAACTAGCGGGCACTTGGACTATGTAGTTTCCCTAGGGGGCATTTGGATTATTTAGGTTACCTAGTGGGCACTTGGATTTTGTAGGTTACCTAGCGGGCACTTGGACTATCTAGGTTAACTAGAAGGCACTTGGACTATCAAGGTTACCTAGCGAGCCCTTGTACTATGTAGGTTACCAGCGGGCACTTGGACTATCTAGGTTAACGAACGTGCACTTGGACTATGTAGGTAAACTAGCGGGCACTTGGATTATCTAGGTTCCCTAACGGGCACTTGGAATATGTAGGTTCCCTATCGGGCACTTGGACTATGTAGGTTCCTCTGCGGGCACTTGGACTATGTAGGTTCCCTATCAGGCACTTGGACTATGTAGGTTAACTAGCGGGCCCTTGAATTATGTGGATTAACTAGCGGCACTTGGACTATCTACGTTAACTAGCGGGCCCTTGTACTATGTAGATTCCGTAGCGGGCACTTGGACTACATAGGTTCCCTAGCGGGCACTTAGACTCTGTATATTCCCTAGCGGGCACTTGGACTATATATGTTCCTTACGGACACTTGAACTATTTAAGTTAACTACCGGGCACTTGGACTATGTAGGTTAACTAGCGGGCCCTTAGACTATCTAGGTTACCTAGCGGGCACTTGGAATATGTAGGTTAACTACCGGGCACTTGCACTATCTAGGTTACCTAGCGGGCACTTGGACTATGTACGTTAACTAGGGGACACTTGCACTATGTAGGTTACCCAGCGGCACTTGGACTATCTAGGTTAACTAGCGGGCACTTGGACTATCTGGGTTAACTAGCGTGCACTTGGACTATGTAGGTTCCTTAGCGGGCACTTGGACTATCTAGTTTACCTAGCGGGCACTTGGACTATGTAGGTTAACTAGCGGGCCCTTGGACTATCTAGGTTACATAGCTGGAACTTGGACTATCTAGGTTACCTTGGGGGAACTTGGACTATGTAGGTTAACCAAAGACACTTGGACGATCTAGGTTAAATAGTGGGCCCTTGGGCTATGTAGGTTAACGAACGGGCATTTGGACTATGTAAGTTACCTAGCAGGCACTTGGACTGTCTAGGTTACCTAGCGGGCACTTGGACTATCTAGGTTAACGAACGGGCACTTGGACTATCTAGGTTAACTAGTGGGCACTTGGACTATGTAGGTTACCTAGCGGGCACTTGCACTATCTAGGTTACCTAGCGGGCACTTGGACTATGTAGGTTAATTAGCGGGCACTTGGACTATCTAGGTTACCGAACGGGCATTTGGACTATGTAGGTTACCTAACGGGCACTTGGACTTCTAGGTTAACGAATGGGCACTTGGACTATGTATGTTGCATAGCGGGCAATTGGATTATCTAGGTTAGGTAACGGGCACTTGGACTATCTAGGTTACCTAGCGGGAACTTGGACTATGTAGGTTACCTAGCGGGCACTTGGACTATCTTGGTTACCTAACGGGCACTTGGACTATCTTGGTTTCTTAGCGGGCACTTGGACTATATAGGTTACCTAGCGGGCCCTTGGACTATGTAGGTTACCTAGCGGGCACTTGGACTATCTAGGTTAACGAAAGGGCACTTGGACTATGTAGGTTACCTAGCGGGCACTTGGATTATCTAGGTTAGATAACAGGAACTTGGAATATCTAGGTTAACTAGCGGGCCCTTGGACTATGTAGGTTAACTAGCGGGAACTTGGACTATCTAGGTTAACTAGCAGGTTCTTGGACTATGTAGTTTAACTAGCAGGCACTTGGATTATCTAGGTTAACTAGCTGACCTTGGACTATGTAGGTTAACTATCGGGCACTTCGACTATCTAGGTTAACTAGCGGGCACTTGGATTATCTAGGTTAACTAGCGGGCACTTGCACAATGCAGGCTCCCTAGCGGGCACTTTAACTATGTAGGTTCCCTAGCGGGCACTTCGACTCTCTAGGTTAACTAGCGGGCACTTGGACAATCTAGGTTAATTAGCGGGCACTTTTACAATGCAGGTTCCCTAGTGGGCACTTTGACTATGTAGGTTCCCTAGAGGGCACATGGACTATATAGGTTCCCTACGGGCACTTGGACTATCTAGGTTCCCTAACGGGCACTTGGAATATGCAGGTTCCCTATCGGGCACTTGGACTATATAGGTTCCTCAGCGGGCACTTGGACATTGTAGGTTCCCTATCGGGCATTGGACTATGTAGGTTAACTAGCAGGACCTTGGACTATCTAGGTTACCTAGCGGGAACTTGGACTATGTAGGTTACCTAGCGGGCACTTGGACTATCTAGGTTACCTAGCGGGCACTTGAACTATGTACATACCCTAGAGGGCACTTGGACTATCTAGCTTACCTAGCGGGCACTTGGACTATGTATGTCCCCTAGCGGGCACTTGAACTATCTACGTTAACTAGAGGGCCCTTGGAATATGTAGGTTAACTAGCGGGCACTTGGATTATCTAGGTTAACTAGCGGGCCCTTAGACGATCTAGGTTAACTAGCGGGCACTTGGACTATCTAGGTTAAATAGCGGGCACTTGGACTATCTAGATTAACTAGCGGGCCCTTGGACTATGTAGGTTTACTAGCGGGCACTTGGACTATCTAGGTTAACTAGCGGGCACTTGGACTATGTAGTTTCCCTAGGGGGCATTTGGATTATTTAGGTTACCTAGTGGGCACTTGGATTTTGTAGGTTACCTAGCGGGCACTTGGACTATATAGGTTAACTAGAAGGCACTTGGACTATCAAGGTTACCTAGCGGGCCCTTGTACTATGTAGGTTACCAGCGGGCACTTGGACTATCTAGGTTAACGAACGTGCACTTGGACTATGTAGGTAACCTAGCGGGCACTTGGACTATCTAGGTTCCCTAACGGGCACTTGGAATATGTAGGTTCCCTATCGGGCACTTGGACTATGTAGGTTCCTCTGCGGGCACTTGGACTATGTAGGTTCCCTATCAGGCACTTGGACTATGTAGGTTAACTAGCGGGCCCTTGAACTATGTGGATTAACTAGCGGCACTTGGACTATCTACGTTAACTAGCGGGCCCTTGTACTATGTAGATTCCCTAGCGGGCACTTGGACTACATAGGTTCCCTAGCGGGCACTTAGACTCTGTATATTCCCTAGCAGGCACTTGGACTATATATGTTCCTTACGGACACTTGAACTATTTAATTTAACTACCGGGCACATGGACTATGTAGGTTAACTAGCGGGCCCTTAGACTATCTAGGTTACCTAGCGGGCACTTGGACTATGTAGGTTAACTAGCGGGCCCTTGGACTATCTAGGTTACATAGCTGGAACTTGGACTATATAGGTTACCTTGGGGGAACTTGGACTATGTAGGTTAACCAAAGACACTTGGACGATCTAGGTTAAATAGTGGGCCCTTGGGCTATGTAGGATAACGAACGGGCATTTGGACTATGTAAGTTACCTAGCAGGCACTTGGACTGTCTAGGTTACCTAGCGGGCACTTGGACTATCTAGGTTAACGAACGGGCACTTGGACTATCTAGGTTAACTAGCGGGCACTTGGACTATGTAGGTTACCTAGCGGGCACTTGCACTATCTAGGTTACCTAGCGGGCACTTGGACTATGTAGGTTAATTAGCGGGCACTTGGACTATCTAGGTTACCGAACGGGCATTTGGACTATGTAGGTTACCTAACGGGCACTTGGACTTCTAGGTTAACGAATGGGCACTTGGACTATGTATGTTGCATAGCGGGCAATTGGATTATCTAGGTTAGGTAACGGGCACTTGGACTATCTAGGTTACCTAGCGGGAACTTGGACTATGTAGGTTACCTAGCGGGCACTTGGACTATCTAGGTTACCTAACGGGCACTTGGACTATCTTGGTTTCTTAGCGGGCACTTGGACTATATAGGTTACCTAGCGGGCCCTTGGACTATGTAGGTTACCTAGCGGGCACTTGGACTATCTAGGTTAACGAAAGGGCACTTGGACTATGTAGGTTACCTAGCGGGCACTTGGATTATCTAGGTTAGATAACAGGAACTTGGAATATCTAGGTTAACTAGCGGGCCCTTGGACTATGTAGGTTAACTAGCGGGAACTTGGACTATCTAGGTTAACTAGCAGGTTCTTGGACTATGTAGTTTAACTAGCGGGCACTTGGATTATCTAGGTTAACTAGCTGACCTTGGACTATGTAGGTTAACTATCGGGCACTTCGACTATCTAGGTTAACTAGCGGGCACTTGGATTATCTAGGATAACTAGCGGGCACTTGCACAATGCAGGCTCCCAAGCGGGCACTTTAACTATGTAGGTTCCCTAGCGGGCACTTCGACTATCTAGGTTAACTAGCGGGCACTTGGACAATCTAGGTTAATTAGCGGGCACTTTTACAATGCAGGTTCCCTAGTGGGCACTTTGACTATGTAGGTTCCCTAGAGAGCACATGGACTATATAGGTTCCCTACGGGCACTTGGACTATCTAGGTTCCCTAACGGGCACTTGGAATATGCAGGTTCCCTATCGGGCACTTGGACTATATAGGTTCCTCAGCGGGCACTTGGACATTGTAGGTTCCCTATCGGGCATTGGACTATGTAGGTTAACTAGCAGGACCTTGGACTATCTAGGTTACCTAGCGGGAACTTGGACTATGTAGGTTACCTAGCGGGCACTTGGACTATCTAGGTTACCTAGCGGGCACTTGAACTATGTACATACCCTAGAGGGCACTTGGACTATCTAGGTTACCTAGCGGGCACTTGGACTATGTACGTCCCCTAGCGGGCACTTGGACTATCTACGTTAACTAGAGGGCCCTTGGAATATGTAGGTTAACTAGCGGGCACTTGGATTATCTAGGTTAACTAGCGGGCCCTTAGACGATCTAGGTTAACTAGCGGGCACTTGGACTATCTAGGTTAAATAGCGGGCACTTGGACTATCTAGATTAACTAGCGGGCCCTTGGACTATGTAGGTTTACTAGCGGGCACTTGGACTATCTAGGTTAACTAGCGGGCACTTGGACTATGTAGTTTCCCTAGGGGGCATTTGGATTATTTAGGTTACCTAGTGGGCACTTGGACTTTGTAGGTTACCTAGCGGGCACTTGAACTATGTAGGTTAACTACAAGGCACTTGGACTATCAAGGTTACCTAGCGGTCCCTTGTACTATGTAGGTTACCAGCGGGCACTTGGACTATCTGGGTTAACTAGCGTGCACTTGGACTATGTAGGTTCCTTAGCGGGCACTTGGACTATATAGGTTAACTAGAAGGCACTTGGACTATCAAGGTTACCTAGCGGGCCCTTGTACTATGTAGGTTACCAGCGGGCACTTGGACTATCTAGGTTAACGAACGTGCACTTGGACTATGTAGGTAACCTAGCGGGCACTTGGACTATCTAGGTTCCCTAACGGGCACTTGGAATATGTAGGTTCCCTATCGGGCACTTGGACTATGTAGGTTCCTCTGCGGGCACTTGGACTATGTAGGTTCCCTATCAGGCACTTGGACTATGTAGGTTAACTAGCGGGCCCTTGAACTATGTGGATTAACTAGCGGCACTTGGACTATCTACGTTAACTAGCGGGCCCTTGTACTATGTAGATTCCCTAGCGGGCACTTGGACTACATAGGTTCCCTAGCGGGCACTTAGACTCTGTATATTCCCTAGCGGGCACTTGGACTATATATGTTCCTTACGGACACTTGAACTATTTAATTTAACTACCGGGCACTTGGACTATGTAGGTTAACTAGCGGGCCCTTAGACTATCTAGGTTACCTAGCGGGCACTTGGACTATGTAGGTTAACTAGCGGGCCCTTGGACTATCTAGGTTACATAGCTGGAACTTGGACTATATAGGTTACCTTGGGGGAACTTGGACTATGTAGGTTAACCAAAGACACTTGGACGATCTAGGTTAAATAGTGGGCCCTTGGGCTATGTAGGATAACGAACGGGCATTTGGACTATGTAAGTTACCTAGCAGGCACTTGGACTGTCTAGGTTACCTAGCGGGCACTTGGACTATCTAGGTTAACGAACGGGCACTTGGACTATCTAGGTTAACTAGCGGGCACTTGGACTATGTAGGTTACCTAGCGGGCACTTGCACTATCTAGGTTACCTAGCGGGCACTTGGACTATGTAGGTTAATTAGCGGGCACTTGGACTATCTAGGTTACCGAACGGGCATTTGGACTATGTAGGTTACCTAACGGGCACTTGGACTTCTAGGTTAACGAATGGGCACTTGGACTATGTATGTTGCATAGCGGGCAATTGGATTATCTAGGTTAGGTAACGGGCACTTGGACTATCTAGGTTACCTAGCGGGAACTTGGACTATGTAGGTTACCTAGCGGGCACTTGGACTATCTAGGTTACCTAACGGGCACTTGGACTATCTTGGTTTCTTAGCGGGCACTTGGACTATATAGGTTACCTAGCGGGCCCTTGGACTATGTAGGTTACCTAGCGGGCACTTGGACTATCTAGGTTAACGAAAGGGCACTTGGACTATGTAGGTTACCTAGCGGGCACTTGGATTATCTAGGTTAGATAACAGGAACTTGGAATATCTAGGTTAACTAGCGGGCCCTTGGACTATGTAGGTTAACTAGCGGGAACTTGGACTATCTAGGTTAACTAGCAGGTTCTTGGACTATGTAGTTTAACTAGCGGGCACTTGGATTATCTAGGTTAACTAGCTGACCTTGGACTATGTAGGTTAACTATCGGGCACTTCGACTATCTAGGTTAACTAGCGGGCACTTGGATTATCTAGGATAACTAGCGGGCACTTGCACAATGCAGGCTCCCAAGCGGGCACTTTAACTATGTAGGTTCCCTAGCGGGCACTTCGACTATCTAGGTTAACTAGCGGGCACTTGGACAATCTAGGTTAATTAGCGGGCACTTTTACAATGCAGGTTCCCTAGTGGGCACTTTGACTATGTAGGTTCCCTAGAGAGCACATGGACTATATAGGTTCCCTACGGGCACTTGGACTATCTAGGTTCCCTAACGGGCACTTGGAATATGCAGGTTCCCTGTCGGGCACTTGGACTATATAGGTTCCTCAGCGGGCACTTGGACATTGTAGGTTCCCTATCGGGCATTGGACTATGTAGGTTAACTAGCAGGACCTTGGACTATCTAGGTTACCTAGCGGGAACTTGGACTATGTAGGTTACCTAGCGGGCACTTGGACTATCTAGGTTACCTAGCGGGCACTTGAACTATGTACATACCCTAGAGGGCACTTGGACTATCTAGGTTACCTAGCGGACACTTGGACTATGTATGTCCCCTAGCGGGCACTTGGACTATCTACGTTAACTAGAGGGCCCTTGGAATATGTAGGTTAACTAGCGGGCACTTGGATTATCTAGGTTAACTAGCGGGCCCTTAGACGATCTAGGTTAACTAGCGGGCACTTGGACTATCTAGGTTAAATAGCGGGCACTTGGACTATCTAGATTAACTAGCGGGCCCTTGGACTATGTAGGTTTACTAGCGGGCACTTGGACTATCTAGGTTAACTAGCGGGCACTTGAACTATGTAGTTTCCCTAGGGGGCATTTGGATTATTTAGGTTACCTAGTGGGCACTTGGACTTTGTAGGTTACCTAGCGGGCACTTGAACTATGTAGGTTAACTACAAGGCACTTGGACTATCAAGGTTACCTAGCGGTCCCTTGTACTATGTAGGTTACCAGCGGGCACTTGGACTATCTAGGTTAACGAACGTGCACTTGGACTATGTAGGTAACCTAGCGGGCACTTGGACTATCTAGGTTCCCTAACGGGCACTTGGAATATGTAGGTTCCCTATCGGGCACTTGGACTATGTAGGTTCCCTAGCTGGCACTTGGACTATTTAGGTTACCTAGCAGGCACTTTGACTATCTAGGTTAACGAACGTGCACTTGGACTATGTAGGTAACCTAGCGGGCACTTGGACTGTCTAGGTTACCTAGCAGGCACTTGGCCTATCTACGTTAACGAACGGGCACTTGGACTATGTTGGTTAACTAGCGGACACTTCGACTATCTAGGTTAGCTAACGGGCAATTGGACTATCTAGGTTACCTAGCGGGCACTTGGACTATGTAGGTTCCCTAGCGGGCACTTGGACTATTTAGGTTACCTAGCAGGCACTTTGACTATCTAGGTTAACAAACGTGCACTTGGACTATGTAGGTAATCTAGCGGGCACTTGGACTGTCTAGGTTACCTAGCAGGCACTTGGCCTATCTACGTTAACGAACGGGCACTTGGACTATGTAGGTTAACTAGCGGACACTTCGACTATCTAGGTTAGCTAACGGGCAATTGGACTATCTAGGTTACCTAGCGGGCACTTGGACTATGTAGGTTGCCTAGAGAGCACTTGGACTATGTAGGTTCCCTAGCGAGCACTTGGACTATGTAGGTTCCCTATGGGGTACTTGGACTGTCTAGGTTAACTAGGGGGCAATTGGATAGGCTAGGTTACCTAGTGGGCACTTGCACTATGTAGTTTACCTAGGAGGCACTTGGACTATGTTGGTAAACTAGCGGGCACTTGGACTATCTAGGTTACCTAGCGGGCACTTGGACTATGTACGTTCCCTAGCGGGCACTTGGGCTATCTACGTTACCTAGCGGGCACTTGGACTATGTAGGTTAACGAACGGGCACTTGGACTATGTAGGTAACCTAAAGATCACTTGGACTGTCTAGGTTACCTTGCGGGAACTTGGACTATGTAGGTTAACTAGCGGGCACTTGTACTATCAAGGTTAACTAGCGGGCCCTTGCTCTATGTAGGTTAACTAGCAGGCCTTTGGACTATGTAAGTTAACTAGAGGGCCCTTTGATGATCCTGGTTAACTAGCGGGCACTTGGACTATCTAGGTTAACTAGCGGCCACTTGGACTATCTAGGTTAACTAGCGGGCACTTGGACTATGTAGGTTCCCTAACGGGCACTTGGACTATATAGGTTAACTAGCGGGCCCTTGGACTATGTAGGTTAACTAGCGTGCACTTGGACGATCTATGTTAACTAGCGAGTACTTGGACTATCTACGTTAACTAGCGGGCCCGTGGACTATGTAGATCCCCTAGCGGGCACTTGGATTCTGTATGTTCCCAAGGGACACTTGAACTATGTAGGTTCCCTAGCAGGCACTTGGACTATCTAGGTTACCTAGCGGGCACTTGGACTATGTACGTCCCCTAGCGGGCACTTGGACTATCTACATTAACTAGAGGGCCCTTGGAATATGTAGGTTAACTAGCGGGCACTTGGATTATCTAGGTTAACTAGCGGGCCCTTAGACGATCTAGGTTAACTAGCGGGCACTTGGACTATCTAGGTTAAATAGCGGGCACTTGGACTATCTAGATTAACTAGCGGGCCCTTGGACTATGTAGGTTTACTAGCGGGCACTTGGACTATCTAGGTTAACTAGCGGGCACTTGGACTATGTAGTTTCCCTAGGGGGCATTTGGATTATTTAGGTTACCTAGTGGGCACTTGGACTTTGTAGGTTACCTAGCGGGCACTTGAACTATGTAGGTTAACTACAAGGCACTTGGACTATCAAGGTTACCTAGCGGTCCCTTGTACTATGTAGGTTACCAGCGGGCACTTGGACTATCTAGGTTAACGAACGTGCACTTGGACTATGTAGGTAACCTAGCGGGCACTTGGACTATCTAGGTTCCCTAACGGGCACTTGGAATATGTAGGTTCCCTATCGGGCACTTGGACTATGTAGGTTCCCTAGTTGGCACTTGGACTATTTAGGTTACCTAGCAGGCACTTTGACTATCTAGGTTAACGAACGTGCACTTGGACTATGTAGGTAACCTAGCGGGCACTTGGACTGTCTAGGTTACCTAGCAGGCACTTGGCCTATCTACGTTAACGAACGGGCACTTGGACTATGTTGGTTAACTAGCGGACACTTCGACTATCTAGGTTAGCTAACGGGCAATTGGACTATCTAGGTTACCTAGCGGGCACTTGGACTATGTAGGTTCCCTAGCGGGCACTTGGACTATTTAGGTTACCTAGCAGGCACTTTGACTATCTAGGTTAACAAACGTGCACTTGGACTATGTAGGTAATCTAGCGGGCACTTGGACTGTCTAGGTTACCTAGCAGGCACTTGGCCTATCTACGTTAACGAACGGGCACTTGGACTATGTAGGTTAACTAGCGGACACTTCGACTATCTAGGTTAGCTAACGGGCAATTGGACTATCTAGGTTACCTAGCGGGCACTTGGACTATGTAGGTTGCCTAGAGAGCACTTGGACTATGTAGGTTCCCTAGCGAGCACTTGGACTATGTAGGTTCCCTATGGGGTACTTGGACTGTCTAGGTTAACTAGGGGGCAATTGGATAGGCTAGGTTACCTAGTGGGCACTTGCACTATGTAGTTTACCTAGGAGGCACTTGGACTATGTTGGTAAACTAGCGGGCACTTGGACTATCTAGGTTACCTAGCGGGCACTTGGACTATGTACGTTCCCTAGCGGGCACTTGGGCTATCTACGTTACCTAGCGGGCACTTGGACTATGTAGGTTAACGAACGGGCACTTGGACTATGTAGGTAACCTAAAGATCACTTGGACTGTCTAGGTTACCTTGCGGGAACTTGGACTATGTAGGTTAACTAGCGGGCACTTGTACTATCAAGGTTAACTAGCGGGCCCTTGCTCTATGTAGGTTAACTAGCAGGCCTTTGGACTACGTAAGTTAACTAGAGGGCCCTTTGATGATCCTGGTTAACTAGCGGGCACTTGGACTATCTAGGTTAACTAGCGGCCACTTGGACTATCTAGGTTAACTAGCGGGCACTTGGACTATGTAGGTTCCCTAACGGGCACTTGGACTATATAGGTTAACTAGCGGGCCCTTGGACTATGTAGGTTAACTAGCGTGCACTTGGACGATCTATGTTAACTAGCGAGTACTTGGACTATCTACGTTAACTAGCGGGCCCGTGGACTATGTAGATCCCCTAGCGGGCACTTGGATTCTGTATGTTCCCAAGGGACACTTGAACTATGTAGGTTCCCTAGCAGGCACTTGGACTATCTAGGTTACCTAGCGGGCACTTGGACTATGTAGGTTAATACCGGGCACATGCACTATCTAGGTAACCTAGCGGGCACTTGGACTATCTATGTTAACTAGTGGGCACTTGGACTATCTATGTTAACTACCGGCCACTTGGACTATGTAGGTTAACTAGGGGACACTTGGACGATCTAGGTTAACTAGCGGGCACTTGGACTGTCTAGGTTAACTAGCGGGCACTGGGACTATCTAGGTTAATTAGCGGGCACTTGTACAATGCAGGTTCCCTAGCGGGCACCTTGACTATGTAGGTTCCCTAGCGGGCACTTGGACAATATCGGTTCCCTACGGGCACTTGGACTATCTAGGTTCCCTAACGGGCACTTGGAATATGTAGGTTCCCTATCGGGCACTTGGACTATGTAGGTTCCTCAGCGGGCACTTGGACTTTGTATGTTCACTATCGGGCATTGGACTATGTAGGTTAACTAGCAGGACCTTGGACTATCTAGGTTACCTAGCGGGCACTTGGACTATGTAGGTTAACTTGCGGACACTTGGACAATCTAGGTTACCTAGCGGGAACTTGAACTATGTACATACCCTAGCGGGCACTTGGACTATCTAGGTTTCCTAGCGGGCACTTGGACTATGTACGTCCCCTAGCGGGCACTTGGACTATCTAGATTAACTAGCGGGCCCTTGGACTATCTAGGTTTACTAGCGGGCACTTCGACTATCTAGGTTAGCTAACGGGCAATTGGACTATCTAGGTTACCTAGCGGGAACTTGGACTATGTAGGTTCCCTAGCGAGCACTTGGACTATTTAAGTTACCTAGCAGGCACTTTGACTATCTAGGTTAACGAACGTGCACTTGGACTATGTAGGTAACCTAGCCGGCACTTGGACTGTCTTGGTTACCTAGCAGGCACTTGGCTCATCTAGGTTAACGAACGGGCACTTGGACTATGTAGGTTAACAAGCGGACACTTCGACTATCTAGGTTAGCTAACGGGCAATTGGACTATCTAAGTTACCTAGCGGGCACTTGGACTATGTAGGTTGCCTAGCGAGCACTTGGACTATGTAAGTTCCCTATCGGGTACTTGGACTGTCTAGGTTACCTAGTGGGCACATGGACTGTGTAGTTTACCTAGGAGGCACTTGGACTATGTTGGTTAACTAGCGGGCATTTGGACTATCTAGGTTACCTAGCGGGCACTTGGACTATGTACGTTCCCTAGCGGGCACTTGGGCTATCTACGTTACCTAGCGGGCACTTGGACTATGTAGGTTAACGAACGGACACTTGGACTATGTAGGTAACCTAAAGGTCACTTGGACTGTCTAGGTTACCCTGCGGAAACTTGGACTATGTAGGTTAACTAGCGGGCACTTGTACTATCAAGGTTAACTAGCGGGCCCTTGCTCTATGTAGGTTAACTAGCAGGCCTTTGGACTACGTAAGTTAACTAGAGGGCACTTTGATGATCCTGGTTAACTAGCGGGCACTTGGACTATCTAGGTTAACTAGCGGGCACTTCGACTATCTAGGTTAGCTAACGGGCAATTGGACTATCTAGGTTACCTAGCGGGCACTTTGACTATGTAGGTTGCCTTGAGAGCACTTGAACTATGTAGGTTCCCTAGCGAGCACTTGGACTATGTAGGTTCCCTATGGGGTACTTGGACTGTCTAGGTTAACTAGGGGGCAATTGGACAGTCTAGGTTACCTAGTGGGCACTTGGACTATGTAGTTTACCTAGGAGGCACTTGGACTATGTTTGTAAACTAGCGGGCACTTGGACTATCTAGGTTACCTAGCGGGCACTTGGACTATGTACGTTCCCTGTCGGGCACTTGAGCTATCTACGTTACCTAGCGGGCACTTGAACTATGTAGGTTAACGAACGGGCACTTGGACTATGTAGGTAACCTAATGGTCACTTGGACTGTCTAGGTTACCTAGCGGGAACTTGGACTATGTAGATTAACTAGCGGGCACTTGGACTATCAAGGTTAACTAGCGGGCCCATGCTCTATGTAGGTTAACTAGCAGGCCTTTGGACTATGTCAGTTAACTAGAGGGCCCTTTGATGATCCTGGTTAACTAGCGGGCACTTGGACTATCTTGGTTAACTAGCGGGCACTTGGACTATCTAGGTTAACTAGCGGGCACTTGGACTATGTAGGTTCCCTAGCGGGCACTTGGACTATATAGGTTAACTAGCGGGCCCTTGGACTATGTAGGTTAACTAGCGTGCACTTGGACGATCTAGGTTAACTAGCGAGTACTTGGACTATCTACGTTAACTAGCGGGCCCGTGGAATATGTAGATTCCCTAGTGGGCACTTGGATTCTGTATGTTCCCAACGGACACTTGAACTATGTAGGTTTCCTAGCAGGCACTTTGACTATGTAGGTTCCAGAGGGGGCACTTGGACTATGTAAGTTAACTACCGGGCACTTGGACTATATAGGTTAACTAGCGGGCCCTTGGACTATCTAGGTTACCTAGCGGGCACTTGGACTATGTAGGTTAACTACCGGGCACATGCACTATCTAGGTTCCCTAGCGGGCACTTGGACTATCTATGTTAACTAGTGGGCACTTGGACTATCTATGTTAACTACCGGCCACTTGGACTATGTAGGTTAACTAGGGGACACTTGGACGATCTAGGTTAACTAGCGGGCACTTGGACTGTCTAGGTTAACAAGCGGGCACTTGGACTATCTAGGTTAATTAGCGGGCACTTGTACAATGCAGGTTCCCTAGCGGGCACTTTGACTATGTAGGTTCCCTAGCGGGCACTTGGACAATATAGGTTCCCTAAGGGCACTTGGACTATCTAGGTTCCCTAACGGGCACTTGGAATATGTAGGTTCCCTATCGGGCACTTGGACTATGTAGGTTCCTCAGCGGGCACTTGGACTTTGTATGTTCACTATCGGGCATTGGACTATGTAGGTTAACTAGCAGGACCTTGGACTATCTAGGTTACCTAGCGGGAACTTGAACTATGTACATACCCTAGCGGGCACTTGGACAATCTAGGTTTCCTAGCGGGCACTTGGACTATGTACGTCCCCTAGCGGGCACTTGGACTATCTAGATTAACTAGCGGGCCCTTGGACTACCTAGGTTTACTAGCGGGCACTTCGACTATCTAGGTTAGCTAACGGGCAATTGGACTATCTAGGTTACCTAGCGGGAACTTGGACTATGTAGGTTCCCTAGCGAGCACTTGGACTATTTAAGTTACCTAGCAGGCACTTTGACTATCTAGGTTAACGAACGTGCACTTGGACTATGTAGGTAAGCTAGCCGGCACTTGGACTGTCTAGGTTACCTAGCAGGCACTTGGCCCATCTTGGTTAACGAACGGGCACTTGGACTATGTAGGTTAACTAGCGGACACTTCGACTATGTAGGTTAGCTAACGGGCAATTGGACTATCTAAGTTACCTAGCGAGCACTTGGAGTATGTAGGTTCCGTATCGGGTACTTGGACTGTCTAGGTTACCTAGTGGGCACTTGGACTATGTACGTTCCCTAGCGGGCACTTGGGCTATCTACGTTACCTAGCGGGCACTTGGACTATGTAGGTTAACGAACGGACACTTGGACTATGTAGGTAACCTAAAGGTCACTTGGACTGTCTAGGTTACCTTGCGGGAACTTGGACTATGTAGGTTAACTAGCGGGCACTTGTACTATCAAGGTTAACTAGCGGGCCCTTGCTCTATGTAGGTTAACTAGCAGGTCTTTGGACTACGTAAGTTAACTAGAGGGCACTTTGATGATCCTGGTTAACTAGCGGGCACTAGGACTATCTAGGTTAACTGGCGGGCACTTGGACTATCTAGGTTAACTAGCGGGGACCTGGACTATGTACGTTCCCTAGCGGGCACTTTGACTATGTAGGTTCCCTAGCGGGCACTTGGAATATATAGGTTAACTAGCGGGCCCTTGGACTATGTAGGTTAACTAGCGTGCACTTGGACAATCTAGGTTAACTAGCGGGTACTTGGACTATCTACGTTAACTAGCGGGTCCTTGGACTATGTAGATTCCCTAGCGGGCACCTGGATTCTGTATGTTCCCTAGGGACACTTGAACTATGTAGGTTCCCTAGCAGGCACTTGGACTATGTAGGTTCCAGAGGGGGCACTTGGACTATGTAAGTTAACTACCGGGCACTTGGACTATGTAGGTTAACTAGCGGGCCCTTGGACTATCTAGGTTACCTAGCGGGCACTTGGACTATGTAGGTTAACTACCGGGCACATGCACTATCTAGGTTACCTAGCGGGCACTTGTACTATGTATGTTCCCTAGTGGGCACTTGGACTATCTATGTTAACTAGTGGGAACTTGGACTATCTATGTTAACTACCGGCCACATGGACTATGTAGGTTAACTAGGGAACACTTGCACTATGTAGGTTACCTAGCGGCACTTGGACTATGTAGGTTAACTAGCATGCATTTGGACTATGTAGGTTAAGTAGAGGACACTTAGACGATCTAGGTTAACTAGTGGGCCCTTGGATTATGTAGGTTAACGAACGGGCATTTGGACTATGTCGGTTACCTAGCAGACACTTGGACTGTCTATGTTACCTAGCGGGCACCTGGCTATCTAGGTTACCTAACGGGCACTTGGACTATGTAGGTTCCCTAGCGGGCACTTGGATTATGTAGGATCCCTATCGGGCACTTGGACTATGTAGGTTAATTAGACGGCATTTGGACTATGTAGGTTACCTAGCGGGAACTTGGACTATGTGGGTTCCCTATCGGGCACTTAGAGAATGTAGGTTAACTAGGGGGCACTAGGACTATGTAGGTTACCTAGCGGGCCCTTGGACTATCTAGGTTACCTAGCGGGCATTTGGACTATGTAGGCTCCCTAACGGGCATTTGGACTATATAGATTACCTAGCGGGCACTTAGACTTTGTAGGTTACCTAGCGGGCACTTGGACTATCTAGGTTAACTAGCTGGCACTTAACCTATCTACGTTACCTAGCGGGTACTTGGAGTATGTAGGTTACCTACCGGGCTGTTGGACTATCTAGGTTACCAAGCGGGCACTTGGACTATCTAGGTTAACTAACGGGCACTTGGACTATGTAGGTTCCCTAGCGGGACCTTGGACTATGTAAGTTCCCTAGCAGACACTTGGACTATGTGGGTTCCCTAGCGGGCATTTGGACTATCTAGGTTACCTGACGGGCACTTGGACTATGTGGGTTCCCTAGTGGGCATTTGGACTATCTAGGTTACCTTGCGGGCACTTGGAGTATGTACGTTCCCTAGCGGGCACTTGGACTATCTAGGTTACCTAGCGGGCACTTGGACTATGTACGTTACCTAGCGGGCACTTGGACTATCTATGTTAACTAGCGGGCACTTGGACTATGTAGGTTCCCAATCGGGCACTTGGACTAGATAGGGTCCCTAGCGGGCACTTGGTCTATCTAGGTTAACTAGCGGGCACTTGGACTATCTATGTTAACTAGCGAGCACTTGGACTATCTAGGTTAACTAGCGGGCATTTGGACTATTAGGGTCCCTAGCGGGCATTTGGTGTATATTGGTTACCTAGCGGGCACTTGGACTATGTAGGTTAACGAACTGGAACTTGGACTATGTAGGTAACCTAGTGGTCACTTGAACAGTCTAGGTTACCTAGCGGGCACATGGAGTATGTAGGTTAACTAGGGGGCACTTGGACTATCTAGGTTAACTAGCGGGCCCTTGGATGATGTAGGTTAACTAGCGGGCCATTGGACTATGTAGGTTAACTAGCGGGCCCTTGGAATATGTAGGATAACTAGCTGGCACTTGGACGATCTAGGTTAACTAGCGGGTACTTGGACTATGTAGGTTAACTAGCGGGCCCTTGGACTATGTTGATTAACTAGCGGCACTTGGACTATCTACGTTAACTAGCGGGCCCATGGACTATGTAGATTCCTTAGCGGGCACTTGGACTATGTAGATTCCCTAGCGGGCACTTGGACTATGTATGTTATAGAGCGGGCACTTGGACTATGTAGGTTCCCTAGCAGGCACTTGGACTATGTAGGTTCCCTAGCGGGCACTTGTACTATGTAGGTTAACTAGCGGACACTTGGACGATCTAGGTTAACTAGCGGGTAGTTGAGACTATGTAGGTTAACCAGCGGGCCCTTGAACTATGTAGATTAACTAGCGGCACTTGGAGTATCTACGTTAACTAGCGGGCCCTGGACTATGTAGATTCCCTAGCGGGCACATGGACTACGTAGGTTCCCTAGCAGGCACTTAGACTCTGTATGTTCCCTAGCGGGCACTTGGACTATATATGTTCCTTACGGACACTTGAACTATGTAAGTTAACTACCGGGCACTTGGACTATGTAGGTTAACTAGCGGGCCCTTAGACTATCTAGGTTACCTAGCGGGCACTTGGACTATGTAGGTTAACTACCGGGCAATTGCATTATTTGGGTTACCTAGCGGGCACTTGGACTATCTATGTTAACTAGCGGGCACTTGGACTATGTAGGTTAACTAGGGGACACTTGCACAATGTAGGTTACCTAGCGGCACTTGGACTATCTAGGTTAACTAGCGGGCACTTGGACTATCTGGGTTAACTAGCGTGCACTTGGACTATGTAGGTTCCTTAGCGGGCACTTGAACTATCTAGTTTACCTAGCGGGCACTTGGACTATGTAGGTTAACTAGCGGGCCCTTGGACTATCTAGGTTACATAGCTGGAACTTGGACTATATAGGTTACCTTGCGGGCACTTTGACTATGTAGGTTAACCAAAGACACTTGGACGATCTAGGTTAAATAGTGGGCCCTTGGACTATGTAGGTTAACGAACGGGCATTTGGACTATGTAAGTTACCTAGCAGGCACTTGGACTGTCTACGTTACCTAGCGGGCACTTGGAATATCTAGGTTAACGAACGGGCACTTGGACTATCTAGGTTAACTAGCGAGCACTTGGACTATGTAGGTTACCTAGCGGGCACTTGCACTATCTAGGTTACCTAGCGGGCATTTGGACTATGTAGGTTAATTAGCGGGCACTTGGACTATCTAGGTTACCGAACGGGCATTTGGACTATGTAGGTTACCTAGCGGGCATTTGGACTTCTAGGTTAACGAATGGGCACTTGGACTATGTATGTTGCATAGCGGGCAATTGGATTATCTAGGTTAGGTAACGGGTACTTGGACTATCTAGGTTACCTAGCGGGAACTTGGACTATGTAGGTTACCTAGCGGGCACTTGGACTATCTAGGTTACATAACGGGCACTTGGACTATCTTGGTTTCTTACCGGGCACTTGGACAATATAGGTTACCTAGCGGTCCCTTGGACTATGTAGGTTACCTAGCGGACACTTGGACTATCTAGGTTAACGAAAGGGCACTTTGACTATGTAGGTTACCTAGCGGGCAATTGGATTATCTAGGTTAACGAACGGGCACTTGGACTATGTACGTTACCTAGCCTCCACTTGGACTATCTAGGTTAGCTAACAGGCACTTGGACTATCTAGGTTCCCTAGCGGGCACTTGTACTATCTAGGTTACCTAGCTGGCACTTGGACTATGTAGGTCAACTAGCGGGCCCTTGGACTATCTAGATTAGCTAACGGGCACTTAGATTATGTAGGTTAACTAGCGGGCACTTGGAATATGTAGGTTAACTAGCGGACACTTGCACTATGTAGGTTAACTAGCGGGCCCATGGACTATGTAGATTTACTAGAGGGCCCTTGGACTATCTGAGTTCCCTAAAGGGCACTTGGACTATCTAGGTTACCAAACGGGCACTTGGATTATCTAGGTTACCGAACAGTAACTTGGACTATCTAGGTTACTTAGCGGGCACTTGGACTATGTAGGCTAACTAGGGGGCCCTGGGACGATCTAGGTTACCTAGCGGGTACTTGAACTATCTAGGTTAACTAGCGGGCACTTGCACTCTCTAGCTTACCTAGCGGGCACTTGGACTATGTACGTTCCCTAGCGGGCACTTGAACTATCTATGTTAACTAGCGGGCACTTGGAATATGTAGGTTAACTAGCGGACACTTGCACTATGTAGGTTACCTAGCAGGCAGTTGGAATATCTAGGTTAACAAGCGGCCACTTGGACTATCTAGGTTAACTAGCGTGCACTTGGACTATGTAGGTTAACTAGCGTGCCCTTGGACTATCTAGGTTACTTAGCGGGCACTTGGTATATAGGTTAAGTAGCGGGCACTTGGACTATGTAGGTTAACTAGAGGACACTTAGACTATCTACGTTAACTAGTGGGCCCTTGGACTATGTAGGTTAACTAGCAGGCACTTGGACAATCTCGGTTAACTAGCGGCCACTTGGACGATCTAGGTTAACTAGCGGGCACTTGGACTATCAAAGTTAACAAGTGAGCCGTTGGACTATGTAGGTTAACTAGCGGGCCCTTGGACTATCTTGGTTACCTAGCGGGCACATGGACTATGGAGGTTACCTAGTGGGCACTTGGACTATCTAGGTTAACGAATGGGCACTTGGAATATGCAGGTAACCTAGCGGGCATTTGGACTGTCTAGGTTACCTAGCGGGCACTTGGACTTCTAGGTTAACGAACGGGCACTTGGTCTATGTAGGTTGCTTAGCCGGCACTTGGACTATCTAGGTTAGGTAACGGGCACTTTGAGTATCTAGGTTACCTAGCGGGAACTTGGACAATGTAAGTTACCTAGCGGGCACTTGGACTATCTAGGTTACCTAGCAGGCACTTGGACTATCTAGGTTAACGAACGGGCACATGGACTATGTAGTTTACCTAGCGGGCACTTGGACTATGTAGGATCCCTATCGGACATTTGGACTACTTAGGTTACCTAGCGGGCACTTGGACTATCTACGTTAACTAGCAGGCACTTGGACTATTTAGGTCAACTAGCGGGGCCTTGTACTATGTAGGTTAACTAGCGAGCACTTGGATTATCTAGGTTAACTAGGGGACCTTGGACTACGTAGGTTAACTAGCGGGCCCTTGGACTATGTATGTTAACTAGCGGGCACTTGGACTCTGTAGGTTAACTTACGGGCACTTGGATGATCTAGGTTAACTAGAGGGCACTTGGACTATCTAGGTTAACTAGCGTGCACTTAGACTATCTAGGTTAAGTAGCGGGCACTTGGATGATCAATGTTAACTAGCGGGCACTTGGACTATCTAGGTTAGCTAACGGGAACTTGGACTAAGTACGTCCCCTAGTGGGCACTTGGCCACTGTAGGTTAACTAACGGGCACTAGGACTATCTAGGTTACCTAGCTGGCATTTGGACTATGAAGGTTCCCTAGCGGGCACTTGGATTATCTAGATTACCTAGCGGGCACTTGGACTATGTAGGTCAACTAGCGGGCCCTTGGACTATCTAGGATACCTAACTGGCACTTGGACTATGTAGGTTAACTAGCGGACACTTGCACGATATAGGTTAACTAGCGGGCCCATTGACTATGTTGCTTAACTAGCGGGCAATTGGACGATCTAGGTTAACTAGCGGGAACTTGGACTATGTAGGTTCCCTAGCGGGCATTTGCACTATATAGATAACCTAGCGGGCACTTAGACTTTTTAGGTTACCTAGCGGGCAGTTGGACTTTCTAGGTTACCTGGCTGGCACTTGAACTATCTACGTAACCTAGCAGGTTTTTGGAGTATGTAGGTTACTTAGCGGGTTGTTGGACTATCTAGGTTACCAAGCAGGCACTTGGACTATCTAGGTTAACTAACGAGTACTTGGACTATGTAGGTTCCCTAACGGGCCCTTGGACAATGTAAGTTCCCTAGCGGGCACTTGGACTATGTGGGTTTCCTGGCGGGCATTTGGACTATCTAGGTTACCTAACGAGCACTTGGACTATGTAGGTTCCCTAGCGGGCACTTGGATTATTTAGGTTCCCTATCGGGCACTTGGACTATGTAGGTTAACTAGAGGGCATTTGGACTATGTAGGTTACCTAGCGGGCACTTGGACTATGTAGGTTCCCTATCGGGCACTTGGAGAATGTAGGTTAACTAGGGGGCACTAGGACTATGTAGGTTACCTAGCGGGCCCTTGGACTATCTAGGTTACCTAGCGGGCATTTGAACTATGTAGGCTCCCTAGCGGTCATTTGGACTATATAGATTACCTAGCGGGCACTTAGATTTTGTAGGTTACCAAGCGGGCACTTGGACTATGTGGGTTCCCTAGCGGGTATTTGGACTATCTAGGTTACCTAACGGGCACTTGGACTATGTAGGTTCCCTAGCGGGCACTTGGATTATGTAGGTTCCCTATCGGGCACTTGGACTATGTAGGTTAACTAGCGGGCACTTGGACTATGTAGGTTCCCTATCGGGCACTTGGAGAATGTAGGTTAACTAGGGGGCACTAGGACAATGTAGGTTACCTAACGGGCACTTGGACTATGTAGGTTCCCTAGCGGGCACTTGGATTATGTAGGTTCCCTATCGGGCACTTGGACGATGTAGCTTACCTAGCGGGCACTTGGACTATGTAGGTTCCCTATCGGGCACTTGGAGAATGTAGGTTAACTAGGGGGCACTAGGACAATGTAGGTTACCTAACGGGCCCTTGGACTATCTAGGTTACCTAGGGGGAACCTGGACTATGTAGGTTAACTAGTGGGCACTTGGACTATGTAGGTTGCCAACGGGCACTTGGACTATGTAGGTTCCCTAGAGGGCACTTGGACTATCTATGTTAACTAGCGGGCACTTGGACTATGTAGTTTAACTAGGGGACACTTGCACTATGTAGGTTACCTAGCGGCACTTGGACTATCTAGGTTAACTAGCGGGCACTTGGACTATCTGGGTTAACTAGCGTGCACTTGGACTATGTAGGTTCCTTAGCGGGCACTTGGACTATCTAGTTTACCTAGCGGGCACTTGGACTATGTAGGTTAACTAGCGGGCCCTTGGACTATCTAGGTTACATAGCTGGAACTTGGACTATATAGGTTACCTTGCGGGCACTTTGACTATGTAGGTTAACCAAAGACACTTGGACGATCTAGGTTAAATAGTGGGCCCTTGGACTATGTAGGTTAACGAAGGGGCATTTGGACAATGTAAGTTACCTAGCAGGCACTTGGACTGTCTAGGTGACCTAGCGGGCAGTTGGACTATCTAGGTTAATGAACGGGCACTTGGACTATCTAGGTTAACTAGCGGGCACTTGGACTATGTAGGTTACCTAGCGGGCACTTGCACTATCTAGGTTACCTAGCGGGCACTTGGACTATGTAGGTTAATTAGCGGGCACTTGGACTATCTAGGTTACCGAACGGGCATTTGGACTATGTAGGTTACCTAACGGGCACTTGGACTTCTAGGTTAACGAATGGGCACTTGGACTATGTATGTTGCATAGCGGGCAATTGGATTATCTAGGTTAGGTAACGGGCACTTGGACTATCTAGGTTGCCTAGCGGGAACTTGAACTATGTAGGTTACCTAGCGGGCACTTGGACTATCTTGGTTTCTTAGCGGGCACTTGGACTATATAGGTTACCTAGCGGGCCCTTGGACTATGTACGTTACCTAGCGGGCACTTGGACTATCTAGGTTAACGAAAGGGCACTTGGACTATATAGGTTACCTAGCGGGCCCTTGGACTATGTACGTTACCTAGCGGGCACTTGGACTATCTAGGTTAACGAAAGGGCACTTGGACTATGTAGGTTACCTAGCGGGCACTTGGATTATCTAGGTTAGCTAACAGGAACTTGGAATATCTATGTTACCTAGTGGGCACTTGGACTATGTAGGTTACCTTGCGGGCACTTGTACTATCTAGGTTACCTAACGGGAACTTGGACTATGTAGGTTAACTAGCGTACACTTGGACGATCTAGGTTAACAAGCGGGCACTTGGAATATCTAGGTTAACTAGCGGGCCCTTGGACTATGTAGGTTAACTAGCGGGCACTTGGACTATCTAGGTTAACTAGCAGGTTCCTGGACTATGTAGGTTAACTAGCGGGCACTTGGACTATCTAGGTTAACTAGCTGACCTTGGACTATGTAGGTTAACTATCGGGCACTTCGACAATCTAGGTTAACTAGCGGGCACTTGGACTATCTAGGTTAACTAGCGGGCACTTGCACAATGCAGGCTCCCTAGCGGGCACTTTAACTATGTAGGTTCCCTAGCGGGCACTTTGACTATATAGGTTCCCTACGGGCACTTGGACTATCTAGGTTCCCTAACGGGCACTTGGACTATGTAGGTTCCTCTGCGGGCACTTGGACTATGTAGGTTCCCTATCAGGCACTTGGACTATATAGGTTAACTAGCGGGCACTTGGATGATCAAGGTTAACTAGCGGGCACTTGGACTGTCTAGGTTAACTAGCGGGCACTTGGACTATCTAGGTTAATTAGCGGGCACTTGTACAATGCAGGTTCCCTAGCGGGCACTTTGACAATGTAGTTTCCCTAGCGGGCACTTGGACAATATAGGTTCCCTAAGGGCACTTGGACTATCTAGGTTCCCTAACGGGCACTTGGAATATGTAGGTTCCCTATCGGGCACTTGGACTATGTAGGTTCCTCAGCGGCACTTGGATTTTGTATGTTCACTATCGGGCATTGGACTATGTAGGTTAACTAGCAGGACCTTGGACTATCTAGGTTACCTAGCGGGCACTTGGACTATGTAGGTTAACTTGCGGACACTTGGACAATCTAGGTTACCTAGCGGGAACTTGAACTATGTACATACCCTAGCGGGCACTTGGACTATCTAGATTAACTAGCGGGCCCTTGGACTATCTAGGTTTACTAGCGGGCACTTCCACTATCTAGGTTAGCTAACGGGCAATTGGACTATCTAGGTTACCTAGCGGGCACTTGGACTATGTAGGTTCCCTAGCGAGCACTTGGACTATTTAAGTTACCTAGCAGGCACTTTGACTATCTAGGTTAACGAACGTGCACTTGGACTATGTAGGTAACCTAGCCGGCACTTGGACTGTCTAGGTTACCTAGCAGGCACTTGGCCCATCTAGGTTAACGAACGGGCACTTGGACTATGTAGGTTGACTAGCAGACACTTCGACTATTTAGGTTAGCTAACGGGCAATTGGACTATCTAAGTTACCTAGCGGGCATTTGGACTATGTAGGTTGCCTAGCGAGCACTTCGACTATGTAGGTTCCCTATCGGGTACTTGGAATGTCTAGGTTACCTAGCGGGCACTTGGACTATGTACGATCCCTAGCGGGCACTTGGGCTATCTACGTTACCTAGCGGGCACTTGGACTATGTAGGTTAACGAACGGGCACTTGGACTATGTAGGTAACCTAAAGGTCACTTGGACTGTCTAGGTTACCTTGCGGGAACTTGGACTATGTAGGTTAACTAGCGGGCACTTGTACTATCAAGGTTAACTAGCGGGCCCTTGCTCTATGTAGGTTAACTAGCAGGCCTTTGGACTACGTAAGTTAACTAGAGGGCACTTTGATGATCCTGGTTAACTAGCGGGCACTTGCACTATCTAGGTTAACTAGCGGGCACTTGGACTATATAGGTTATCTAGCGGGCCCTTGGACTATGTAGGTTAACTAGCGTGCACTTGGACAATCTAGGTTAACTAGCGGGTACTTGGACTATCTACGTTAACTAGCGGGTCCTTGGACTATGTAGATTCCCTAGCGGGCACTTGGATTCTGTTTGTTCCCTAGGGACACTTGAACTATGTATGTTCCCTAGCAGGCACTTGGACTATGTAGGTTCCAGAGGGGGCACTTGGACTATGTAAGTTAACTACCGGGCACTTGGACTATGTAGGTTAACTACCGGGCACATGCACTATCTAGGTTACCTAGCGGGCACTTGTACTATGTATGTTCCCTAGTGGGCACTTGGACTATCTATGTTAACTAGTGGGAACTTGGACTATCTATGTTAACTACCGGCCACATGGACTATGTAGGTTAACTAGGGAACACTTGCACTATGTAGGTTACCTAGCGGCACTAGGACTATGTAGGTTAACTAGCGTGCATTTGGACTATGTAGGTTAATTAGAGGACACTTAGATGATCTAGGTTAACTAGTGGGCCCTTGGATTATGTAGGTTAACGAACGGGCATTTGGACTATGTAGGTTACCAAACAGACACTTGGACTGTCTAGGTTACCTAGTGGGCACTTGGCTATCTAGGTTACCTAACGGGCACTTGGACTATGTAGGTTCCCTAGCGGGCACTTGGATTATGTAGGTTACCTAGCGGGAACTTGGACTATGTAGGTTCCCTATCGGGCACTTAGAGAATGTAGGTTAACTAGGGGGCACTAGGACTATGTAGGTTACCTAGCGGGCCCTTGGACTATCTAGGTTACCTAGCGGGCATTTGGACTATGTAGGCTCCCTAACGGGCATTTGGACTATATAGATTACCTAGCGGGCACTTAGACTTTGTAGGTTACCTAGCGGGCACTTGGACTATCTAGGTTAACTAGCTGGCACTTGAACTATCTACGTTACCTAGCGGGTACTTGGAGTATGTAGGTTACCTACCGGGCTGTTGGACTATCTAGGTTACCAAGCGGGCACTTGGACTATCTAGGTTAACTAACGGGCACTTTGACTATGTAGGTTCCCTAGCGGGCCCTTGGACTATGTAAATTCCCTAGCGGACACTTGGACTATGTGGGTTCCCTAGCGGGCATTTGGACTAACTAGGTTACCTGACGGGCACTTGGACTATGTGGGTTCCCTAGTGGGCATTTGGACTATCTAGGTTACCTAGCGGGCACTTGGACTATGTACGTTCCCTAGCGGGCAATTGGACTATCTAGGTTACCTAGCGGGCAATTGGACTATGTACGTTACCTAGCGGGCACTTGGACTATCTATGTTAACTAGCGGGCACTTGGACTATGTAGGTTCCCAATCGGGCACTTGGACTAGATTGGTTCCCTAGCGGGCACTTGGTCTATCTACGTTAACTAGCGGGCACTTGGACTATCTATGTTAACTAGCGAGCACTTGGACTATCTAGGTTAACTAGCGGGCATTTGGACTATTAGGGTCCCTAGCGGGCATTTGGTGTATATTGGTTACCTAGCGGGCACTTGGACTATGTAGGTTAACGAACGGGAACTTGGACTATGTAGGTAACCTAGTGGTCACTTGAACAGTCTAGGTTACCTAGCGGGCACTTGGAGTATGTAGGTTAACTAGGGGGCACTTGGAATATCTAGGTTACTAGCGGGCCCTTGGACGATGTAGGTTAACTAGCGGGCCATTGGACTATGTAGGTTAACTAGCGGGCCCTTGGAATATGTAGGTTAACTAGCTGGCACTTGGACGATCTAGGTTAACTAGCGGGTACTGGGACTATGTAGGTTAACTAGCGGGCCCTTGGACTATGTTGATTAACTAGCGGCACTTGGACTATCTACGTTAACTAGCGGGCCCATGGACTATGTGGATTCCTTAGAGGGCACTTGGACTATGTAGATTCCTTAGCGGGCACTTGGACTATGTATGTTCCAGAGCGGGCACTTGGACTATGTAGGTTCCCTAGCGGGCACTTGTACTATGTAGGTTAACTAGCGGACACTTGGACGATCTAGGTTAACTAGCGGGTAGTTGAGACTATGTAGGTTAACCAGCGGGCCCTTGAACTATGTAGATTAACTAGCGGCACTTGGAGTATCTACGTTAACTAGCGGGCCCTGGACTATGTAGATTCCCTAGCGGGCACTTGGACTACATAGGTTCCCTAGCAGGCACTTAGTCTCTGTATGTTGCCTAGCGGGCACTTGACTATATATGTTCCTTACGGACACTTGAACTATGTAAGTTAACTACCGGGCACTTGGACTATGTAGGTTAACTAGCGGGCCCTTAGACTATCTAGGTTACCTAGCGGGCACTTGGACTATGTAGGTTAACTACCTGGCACTTGCACTATCTAGGTTACCTAGCGGGCACTTGGACTATCTATATTAACTAGCGGGCACTTGGACTATGTAGGTTAACTAGGGGACACATGCACAATGTAGGTTACCTAGCGGCACTTGGACTATCTAGGTTAACTAGCGGGCACTTGGACTATCTGTGTTAACTAGCGTGCACTTGGACTGTGTAGGTTCCTTAGCGGGCACTTGAACTATCTAGTTTACCTAGCGGGCACTTGGACTATATAGGTTAACTAGCGGGCCCTTGGACTATCTAGGTTACATAGCTGGAACTTGCACTATATAGGTTACCTTGCGGGCACTTTGACTATGTAGGTTAACCAAAGACACTTGGACGATCTAGGTTAAATAGTGGGCCCTTGGACTATGTAGGTTAACGAACGGGCATTTGGACTATGTAAGTTACCTAGCAGGCACTTGGACTGTCTAGGTTACCTAGCGGGCACTTGGACTATCTAGGTTAACGAATAGGCACTTGAACTATCTAGGTTAACTAGCTAGCACTTGGACTATGTAGGTTACCTAGCGGGCACTTGCACTATCTAGGTTACCTAGCGGGCATTTGGACTATGTAGGTTAATTAGCGGGCACTTGGACTATCTAGGTTACCGAACGGGCATTTGGACGATGTAGGTTACCTAGCGGGCATTTGGACTTCTAGGTTAACGAATGGGCACTTGGACTATGTATGTTAACTAGCGAGCACTTGGACTATCTAGGTTAACTAGCGGGCATTTGGACTATTAGGGTCCCTAGCGGGCATTTGGTGTATATTGGTTACCTAGCGGGCACTTGGACTATGTAGGTTAACGAACGGGAACTTGGACTATGTAGGTAACCTAGTGGTCACTTGAACAGTCTAGGTTACCTAGCGGGCACTTGGAGTATGTAGGTTAACTAGGGGGCACTTGGACTATCTAGGTTAACTAGCGGGCCCTTGGACGATGTAGGTTAACTAGCGGGCCATTGGACTATGTAGGTTAACTAGCGGGCCCTTGGAATATGTAGGTTAACTAGCTGGCACTTGGACGATCTAGGTTAACTAGCGGGTACTGGGACTATGTAGGTTAACTAGCGGGCCCTTGGACTATGTTGATTAACTAGCGGCACTTGGACTTCTACGTTAACTAGCGGGCCCATGGACTATGTAGATTCCTTAGCGGGCACTTGGACTATGTAGATTCCTTAGCGGGCACTTGGACTATGTATGTTCCAGAGCGGGCACTTGGACTATGTAGGTTCCCTACCGGGCACTTGTACTATGTAGGTTAACTAGCGGACACTTGGACGATCTAGGTTAACTAGCGTGTAGTTGAGACTATGTAGGTTAACCAGCGGGCCCTTGAACTATGTAGATTAATTAGCGGCACATGGAGTGTCTACGTTAACTAGCGTGCCCTGGACTATGTAGATTCCCTAGCGGGCACTTGGACTACGTAGGTTCCCTAGCAGGCACTTAGCCTCTCTATGTTCCGTAGCGGGCACTTGGACTATTTATGTTCCTTACGGACACTTGAACTATGTAAGTTAACTACCGGGCACTTGGACTATGTAGGTTAACTAGCGGGCCCTTAGACTATCTAGGTTACCTAGCGGGCACTTGGACTATGTAGGTTAACTACCTGGCACTTGCACTATCTAGGTTACCTAGCGGGCACTTGGACTATCTATGTTAACTAGCGGGCACTTGGACTATGTAGGTTAACTAGGGGACACTTGCACAATGTAGGTTACCTAGCGGCACTTGGACTATCAAGGTTAACCAGCGGGCACTTGGACTATCTGGGTTAACTAGCGTGCACTTGGACTGTGTAGGTTCCTTAGCGGGCACTTGAACTATCTAGTTTACCTAGCGGGCACTTGGACTATGTAGGTTAACTAGCGGGCCCTTGGACTATCTAGGTTACATAGCTGGAACTTGGACTATATAGGTTACCTTGCGGGCACTTTGACTATATAGGTTAACCAAAGACACTTGGACGATCTAGGTTAAATAGTGGGCCCTTGGACTATGTAGGTTAACGAACGGGCATTTGGACTATGTAAGTTACCTAGCAGGCACTTGGACTGTCTAGGTAACCTAGCGGGCACTTGGACTATCTAGGTTAACGAACAGGCACTTGGACTATCTAGGTTAACTAGCGAGCACTTGGACTATGTAGGTTACCTAGCGGGCACTTGCACTATCTAGGTTACCTAGCGGGCATTTGGACTATGTAGGATAATTAGCGGGCACTTGGACTATCTAGGTTACCGAACGGGCATTTGGACTATGTAGGTTACCTAGCGGGCATTTGGACTTCTAGGTTAACGAATGGGCACTTGGACTATGTATGTTGCATAGCGGGCAATTGGATTATCTAGGTTAGGTAACGGGTACGTGGACTATCTAGGTTACATAACGGGCACTTGGACTATCTTGGTTTCTTAGCGGGCACTTGGACTATATAGGTTACCTAGCGGGCCCTTGGACTATGTAGGTTACCTAGCGGACACTTGGACTATGTAGGTTGCCAACGGGCACTTGGACTATGTAGGTTCCCTAGCGGGCACTTGGATTATCTAGGTTAACGAACGGGCACTTGGACTATGTAGATTACTTAGCCGCCACTTGGACTATATAGGTTAGCTAACAGGCACTTGGACTATTTAGGTTCCCTAGCGGGCACTTGTATTATCTAGGATACCTAGCTGGCACTTGGACAATGTAGGTCAACTAGCGGGCCCTTGGACTATCTAGGTTAGCTAACGGGCACTTAGATTATGTAGGTTAACTAGCGGGCAATTGGAATATGTAGGTAAACTAGCGGGCCCATGGACTATGTAGGTTTCCTAGCGGGCCCTTGGACTATCTAGGTTCCCTAAAGGGCACTTGGACTATCTAGGTTACCGAACGTGCACTTGGACTATCAAGGTTACCTAAAGGGCACTTGGACTATGTAGGCTAACT
Organism: Tenrec ecaudatus; assembly: GCF_050624435.1. Taxonomy (NCBI): domain Eukaryota; kingdom Metazoa; phylum Chordata; class Mammalia; order Afrosoricida; family Tenrecidae; genus Tenrec; species Tenrec ecaudatus. The sequence continues at coordinate 399,731 of NW_027457676.1, forward strand.
AGGGGGCCCTTGGACGATCTAGGTTACCTAGCGGGTACTTAAACTATCTAGGTTAACTAGCGGGCACTTGCACTATCTAAGTTACCTAGCGGGCACTTGGACTATGTACGTTCCCTAGCGGGTACTTGGACTATCTATGTTAACTAGCGGGCACTTGGAATATGTAGGTTAACTAGCTGACACTTGCACTATGTAGGTTACCTAGCAGGCACTTGGACTATCTAGGTTAACTAGCGGGCACTTGGACTATCTAGGTTACTTAGCGGGCACTTGGTATATAGGTTAACTAGCGGACACTTATACTATATAGGTTAACTAGTGGACACTTGGACGATCTAGGTTAACTAGCGGGCCCTAGCACTATTTAGGTTAACTAGCGGCACCATGGATTATGTAGGTTTACTAGCAGGCACTTGGACTATCTAGGTTAACTAGCGGGCACTTGGACTATCTAGGTTAACTACCGTGCACTTGGACTATGTAGGTTCCTTAGAGGGCACTTGGACTATCTAGGTTGCCTAGCGGGCACTTGTACTATGTAGGTTAACTAGCGTGCCCTTGGACTATCTAGGTTACGTAGCGGGCACTTGGTATATAGGTTAACTAGTGGACACTTGCACGATCTAGGTTAACTAGCGGGCCCTTGCCCTATGTAGGTTAACTAGCGGGCCCATGGATTATGTAGGTTTACTAGCAGGCACTTGGACTATCTTGGTTAACAAGCGGGCACTTGGACTATGTAGTTTCCCTAGCGGGCATTTGGACTATTTAGGTTACCTAGCGGGCACTTGGACTATTTTTGTTACCTAGCGGGCACTTGGACTATCTAGGTTACCTTGCAGGCACTTTGACTATCTAGGTTAACTAACGGGCACTTGGACTCTGTAGGTTGCCCAGCGGGCACTTGGATTATGTAGGTTCCCTATCGGGCACTTGGACTATATTGGTTAACTAGCGGGCACTTGAACTGTCTAGGTTACCTAGCGGGCACTTGGATTATCTAGGTTAACGAACGGGCACTTGGATTTTGTATGTTACCTAGTCACCACTTGGACTATCTAGGTTATCTAAGAGGCACTTGGACTATCTAGGTTCCCTATCGGGCACTTGGACAATGTAGGTTAACTAGCGGGCCCTTGGACTATCTAGGTTAGCTAACGGGCACTTAGATTATGTAGGTTAACTAGCGGGCACTTGGAATATGTATGTTAACTAGCGGACACTTGCACTATGTAGGTTAACTAGCGGGCCCATGGACTATGTAGGTTCCCAAAAGGGCACGTGGACTATCTAGGTTACCGAACGGGCACTTGGACTATCTAGGTTACCTAGCGGGCACTTGGACTATGTAGGCTAACTAGGGGGCCCTTGGACGATCTAGGTTACCTAGCGGGCACTTGGACTATGTACGTTCCCTAGCGGGCACTTGGAATATCTATGTTAACTAGCGGGCACTTGGAATATGTAGGTTAACTAGTGGACACTTGCACTATGTAGGTTACCTAGCAGGCACTTGGACTATCTAGATTAAGTAGCGGGCACTTGGACTATCTAGGTTAACTAGCGTGCACTTGGACTATGTAGGTTCCTTAGCGGGCACTTGGACTATCTAGGTTGCCTAGCTGGCACTTGGACTATGTAGGTTAACTAGCGTGCCCTTGGCCTATCTAGGTTACGTAGCCGGCACTTGGTATATAGGTTAACTAGCGGGCACTTGGACTATGTAGGTTAACTAGAGGACACTTGGACTATCTAGGTTAACTAGTGGGCCCTTGGACTATGTAGGTTAACTAGCGGGCACTTGGACAATCTAGGTTACCTAGCGGCCCCTTGGACTATCTAGGTTACCTAGCGGGCACTTGAACTATGTAGGTTACCTAGTGGGCACTTGGACTATCTAGGTTAACGAACGGGCACTTGGAATATGCAGGTAACCTAGCGGGCACTTGGACTATCTAGGTTAGGTAACGGGCACTTTGAGTATCTAGGTTACCTAGCGGGAACTTGGACAATGTAAGTTACCTAGCGGACACTTGGACTATCTAGGTTACCTAACGGGCACTTTGACTATCTAGTTTACATAGCGGGCACTTGGACTCTAGGTTACCTAGCGGGCACTTGGACTATCTAGGTTACCTAGCGGGCCCTTGGACTATGTAGGTTTCCTAGCGGGCATTTGGACTATCTAGGTTAAAGAACGGGCACTTGGACTATGTAGGTAACCTAGCGGGTACTTGGACTTCTAGGTTAACGAACGGGCACTTGGTCTATGTAGGTTGCTTAGCGGGCACTTGGACTATCTAGGTTAGGTAACGGGCACTTTGAGTATCTAGGTTACCTAGCGGGAACATGGACAATGTAAGTTACCTAGCGGACACTTGGACTATCTAGGTTACCTAAAGGGCACTTTGACTATCTAGGTTACATAGCGGGCACTTGGACTCTAGGTTACCTAGCGGGCACATGGACTATCTAGGTTACCTACCGGGCCCTTGGACTATGTAGGTTTCCTAGCGGGCATTTGGACTATCTAGGTTAAAGAACGGGCACTTGGACTATGTAGGTAACCTAGCGGGCACTTGGAAAGTCTAGGTTACCTAGCGGGCACTTGGACTATCTAGGTTAACGAACGGGCACTTGGAATATGTAGGATCCCTATCAGACATTTGGACTACTTAGGTTACCTAGCGGGTACTTGGACTATCTAGGTTAACTAGCGGGCACTTGGACTATCTAGGTTACCTAGCGGGCACTTGGACTATGTAGGTTAACTAACGGGCAATAGGACTATCTAGGTTAACTAGAGGGCCCTTGGACGATGTAGTTTAACTAGGGGGCCCTTGGTTCTATGTAGGTTAACTAGCGGGCCCTTGGACTATGTAGGTTACCTAGCGGGCACTTGGATGATCTAGGTTAACTAGCGGGTACGTGGACTATGTAGGTTAACTAGCGGGGCCTTGGACTATGTAGATTAACTAGCGGCACTTGGACTATCTGTGTTAACTAGCAGGCCCTTGGACTATGTAGATTCCCTAGCGGGCACTTGGACTATGTATGTTCCAGAGCGGGCACTTGGACTATGTAGGTTCCCTAGCAGGCACTTGGAGTATGTAGGTTCCAGAGCGGGTACTTGGACTATCTAGGTTCCCTAGCGGGCACTTGTACTATGTAGGTTAACTAGCGGACACTTGGACGATCTAGGTTAACTAGCGGCACTTGGACTATCTACATTAACTAGGGGCCCTTGGACTATGTAGATTCCCTAGCGGGCACTTGGACTATGTAGGTTCCCTAGCGGGCACTTGGACTCTGTATGTTCCCTAGCGGGCACTTGGACTATGTATGTTCCCTACGGACACTTGAACTATGTAAGTTAACTACCGGGCACTTGGACTATGTAGGTTAACTAGCGGGTCCTTGGACTATCTAGGTTACCTAGCGGGCACTTGGACTATGTAGGTTAACTAATGGGCAATAGGACTATCTAGGTTAATTAGCGGGCCCTCTGGCGATGTAGTTTGACTAGGGGGCCCTTGGTTCTATGTAGGTTAACTAGCGGGCCCTTGGACTATGTAGGTTACCTAGCGGGCACTTGGACGATCTAGGTTAACTAGCGGGTACGTGGACTATGTAGGTTAACTAGCGGGCCCTTGGACTATGTAGATTAACTAGCGGCACTTGGACTATGTATGTTCCAGAGCGGGCACTTGGACTATGTAGGTTCCCTATCAGGCACTTGGAGTATGTAGGTTCCAGAGCGGGTACTTGGACTATCTAGGTTCCCTAGCGGGTTCTTGTACTATATAGGTTAACTAGCGGACACTTGGACGATCTAGGTTAACTAGCTGCACTTGGACTATCTACATTAACTAGGGGGCCCTTGGACTATGTAGATTCCCCAGCGGGCACTTGGACTTTGTAGGTTCCCTAGCGGGCACTTGGACTCTGTATGTTCCCTAGCGGACACTTGGACTATGTATGTTCCCTACGGACACTTGAACTATGTAAGTTAACTACCGGGCACGTGGACTATGTAGGTTAACTAGCGGGTCCTTGGACTATCTAGGTTACCTAGCGGGCACTTGGACTATGTAGGTTAACTAACGGGCAATAGGACTATCTAGGTTAACTAGCGGGCCCGTGGACGATGTAGTTTAACTAGGGGGGCCCTTGGTTCTATGTAGGCTAACTAGCGGGCCCTTGGACTATGTAGGTTACCTAGCGGGCACTTGGACGATCTAGGTTAACTAGCGGGTTCGTGGACTTTGTAGGTTAACTAGCGGGCCCTTGGACTATGTAGATTGACTAGCGGCACTTGGACTATCTATGTTAACTAGCGGGCCCTTGGACTATGTACATTCCCTAGCGGGCACTTGGACTATGTATGTTCCAGAGCGGACACTTGGACTATGTAGGTTCCCTAGCAGGCACTTGTACTATGTAGGTTAACTAGCGGACACTTGGACGATCTAGGTTAACTAGCGGCACTTGGACTATGTATGTTCCAGAGCGGGCACTTGGACTATGTAGGTTCCCTAGCAAGCACTTGGAGTATGTAGGTTCCAGAGCGGGCACTTGGACTATCTAGGTTCCCTAGCGGGCACTTGTATTATGTAGGTTAACTAGCGGACACTTGGACGATCTAGGTTAACTAGCGGCACTTGGACTATCTACATTAACTAGGGGGCCCTTGGACTATGTAGATTCCCTAGCGGGCACTTGGACTATGTAGGTTCCCTAGCGGGCACTTGGACTCTGTATGTTCCCTAGCGGGCACTTGGACTATGTATGTTCCCTACGCACACTTGAACTATGTAAGTTAACTACCGGGCACTTGGACTATGTAGGTTAACTACCGGGCACTTGCACTATCTAGGTTACCGAACGGGCATTTGGACTATGTAGGTAAACTAGCGGGCACTTGGACAGTCTAGGTTACCTAGCGGGCACTTGGACTTCTAGGTTAACGAACGGGCACTTGGACTATGTAGGTTGCTTAGCAGGCACTTGGTCTATCTAGGTTAGGTAATGGGCACTTTGAGTATCTAGGTTACCTAGCGGGAACTTGGACAATATAAGCCACCTAGCGGACACTTGGACTATCTAGGTTACCTAACGGGCACTTTGACTATCTAGGTTACATAGCGGGCACTTGGACTATGAAGGTTAAATAGCGAGCACTTGGACTCTAGGTTACCTAGCGGGCACTTGGACTATGTAGGTTTCCTAGCGGGCATTTGGACTATCTAGGTGAAAGAACGGGCACTTGGACTATTTAGGTAACCTAGCGGGCACTTGGAAAGTCTAGGTTACCTAGCGGGCACTTGGACTATCTAGGTTAACGAACAGGCACTTGGACTATGTAGGATCCCTATCGGACATTTTGACTACTTAGGTTACCTAGCGGGTACTTGGACTATCTAGGTTAACTAGCGGGCACTTGGACTATCTACGTCAGCTAGCGGGCCCTTGTACTATGTAGGTTAACTAGCGAGCACTTGGACTATCTAAGTTAACTAGCGGACCTTGGATTACGTAGGTTAACTAGCGGGCCCTTGGACTATCTAGGTTAACTAGCGGGCATTTGGATGATCAATGTTAACTAGCGTGCACTTGAACTATGTACGTTACCTAGGGGGCACTTGGATTATGTACGTTTCCTAGCGGGTACTTGGACTAGATAGGTTCCCTAGAGGGCACTTGGTCTATCTAGGTTAACTAGTGGGCACTTGGACTATCTAGGTTAACTAGCGAGCACTTGGACTATCTAGATTAACTAGCGGGCATTTGGACTATTAGGGACCCTAGCGGGAATTTGGACTATATTGGTTACATAGCGGGCACTTGGACTATGTAGGTTAACGAACGGGCACTTGGACTATGTAGGTAACCTAGTGGTCACTTGAACTGTCTAGGTTACCTAGCGGGCACTTGGACTATGTAGGTTAACTAGCGGGCACTTGGACTATCTAGGTTAACTAGCGGGCCCTTGGACGATGTAGGTTAACTAGCGGGCCCTTGGACTATGTAGGTTTACTAGCGGGCCCTTGGACTATGTAGGTTACCTAGCGGGCACTTGGACGATCTAGGTTAACTAGTGGGTACGTGGACTATGTAGGTTAACTAGCGGGCCCTTGGGCTATGTAGATTAACTAGCGGCACTTGGACTATGTATGTTCCAGAGCGGGCACTTGGACTATGTAGGTTCCCTAGCAGGCACTTGGAGTATGTAAGTTCCAGAGCGGGCACTTGGATTATCTAGGTTCCCTAGCGGTCACTTGGACTATGTAGGTTAACTAGCGGGCCCTTGGAGTATGTAGGTTACCTAGCGGGCACTTGGACGATCTAGGTTAACTAGCGGGTACGTGGACTATGTAGGTTAACTAGCGGGCCCTTGGACTATGTAGATTAAATAGCGGCACTTGGACTATGTATGTTCCAGAGCGGGCACTTGGACTATCTAGGTTCCCTAGCGGGAACTTGTACTATGTAGGTTAACTAGCGGACACATGGACGATCTAGGTTAACTAGCGGCACTTGGACTATCTACATTAACTAGGGGGCCCTTGGACTATGTAGATTCCCTAGCGGGCACTTGGACTCTATATGTTCCCTAACGGGCACTTGGACTATGTATGTTCCCTACGGACACTTGAACTATGTAAGTTAACTACCGGGCACTTGGACTATGTAGGTTAACTAGCGCGTCCTTGGACTATCTAGGTTACCTAGCGGGCACTTGGACTATGTAGGTTAACTACCGTGCACTTGCACTATCTAGGTTACCGAACGGGCATTTGGACTATGTAGGTAAACTAGCGGGCACTTGGACAGTCTAGGTTACCTAGCGGGCACTTGGACTTCTAGGTTAACGAACGGGTACTTGGACTATGTATGTTGCATAGCGGGCAATTGGACTATCTAGGTTAAGTAACGGGCACTTGGACTATCTAGGTTACCTAGCGGGAACTTGGACTATGTAGGTTACCTAGCGTGCACTTGAACTATCTACGTTACCTACCGGGTACTTGGACTATCTAGGTTACCTACCGGCACTTGCACTATATAGGTTCCCTAGCGGGCACTTGGATTATGTATGTTCCCTATCGGGCACTTGGACTATGTAGGTTAACTAGGGGGCACTAGGACTATGTAGGTTACCTAGCGGACCCTTGAAATATCTAGGTTACCTAGCGGGCATTTGGACTATGTATGCTCCCTAGCGGTCATTTGGACTATATAGATTACCTAGCGGGCAGTTAGACTTTGTAGGTTCCCTATCGGGCACTTGGAGAATGTAGGTTAACTAGGGGGAACTAGGACAATGTAGGTTATCAAGCAGGCCCTTGGATTACCTAGGTTACCTATGGGGAACCTGGTGTATGTAGGTTAACTAGTGGGCACTTGGACTATCTAGGTTACCTAGCAGGCACTTGGACTATGTAGGTTAACTAGTGGGCACTTGGACTATCTAGGTTACCTAGCGGGCACTTGGACTATGTACGTTCCCTAGCAGGCACTTGGACTATCTACGTTACCTAGCGGGCACTTGGACTATGTACGTTACCTAGCGGGCACTTGGACTATGTACGTTTTCTAGCGGGTACTTGGACTATCTATGTTAACTAGCAGGCACTTGGACTATGTAGGTTCTCTATCGGGCACTTGGACTATTTAGGTTAACTAGTGGGTACTTGGACTATGTAGGTTAACTAGCGGGCCCTTGGACTATGTAGATTAACTAGCGACACTTCGACTATCTACGTTAAGTAGCGGGCCCTTGTACTATGTAGATTCCCTAGCGGGCACTTGGACTATGTATGTTCCAGAGCGGGCACTTGGACTATGTAGGTTCCCTAGCGGGCACTTGTACTATGTAGGTTAACTAGCGGACACCTGGACGATCTAGGTTAACTAGCGGGTACTTGGACTATGTAGGTTAACTAGCGGGCCCTTGAACTATGTAGATTAACTAGCAGCTCTTTGACTATCTACGTTAACTAGCGGGCCCTTCGACTATGTAGATTCCCTAGCGGGCACTTGGACTACGTAGGTTCCCTAGCGGGCACTTGGACTATGTATGTTCCCTACGGACACTTGAACTATGTAAGTTAACTACCGGGCACTTGGACTATGTAGGTTAACTAGCGGGCCCTTGGACTATCTAGGTTACCTAGCGGGAACTTGGACTATGTAGGTTAAGTACCGGGCACTTGCACTAGCTAGGTTACCGAACGGGCATTTGGACTATGTAGTTAACCTAGCGGGCACATGGGCAGTCTAGGTTACCTAGCGGGCACTTGGACTTCAAGTTAACGAACGGGCACTTGGACTATGTATGTTGCATAGCGGGCAATTGGACAATCTAGGTTAGGTAACGAGCACTTGGACTATCTAGGTTACCTAGTGGGAACTTGGACTATGTAGGTTACCTAGCGGGCACTTGGACTATCTAGGTTACCTAACGAGCACTTGGACTATCTAGGTTTCTTAGCGGGCACTTGGACTATGTAGATTAGCTAGTGGGCACTTGGACTATATAGGTTACCTAGAGGGCCCTTGTACTATGTAGGTTAACTAGCGAGCACTTGGACTATCTAGGTTAACTAGCGGGCCTTGGACTACGTAGGATAACTAGCGGGCCCTTGGACAATGTAGGTTAACTAGCGGGCACTTGGACGATCTAGCTTAACTAGAGGGCACTTGGACTATCTAGGTCAACAAGCGTGCACTTCGACTATCTAGGTTAACTAGGGGGCACTTGGATGATCAATGTTAACTAGCGGGCACTTGGACTATCTAGGTTAACTACGGGGACTTGGACTATGTACGTACCCTACTGGGCACTTGGACACTCTAGGTTAACTAACGGGCACTAGGACTATCTAGGTTAACTAGCGGGTATTTGGACTCTCTAGGTTACTTAGCTGGCGCTTGGACTATGAAGGTTCCCTAGCGGGCACTTGGATTATCTAGGATACCTAGCAGGCACTTGGACTATGTAGGTCAACTAGCGGGCCCTTGGACTATCTAGGTTAGCTAACTGGCACTTGGACTATGTAGGTTAACTAGCGGACACTTGCACGATCTAAGTTAACTAGCGGGTACTTGGACTATGTAGGTTAACTAGCGGGCCCGTGGACAATGTAGATTAACATGCGGCACTTGGACTATCTACGTTAACTAGCGGGCCCTTGGACAATGTTGGTTAACTAGCGAGCACTTGGACGATCTAGGTTAACTAGCGGGCACTTGGACTATGTAGATTCCCTAGCGGGCATTGGGACTATATAGATAACCTAGCGGGCACTTCGACTATGTAGGTTACCTAGCGGGCCCTTGGACTATGTAGGTTAACTAGCGGGCCCTTGGACTATGTAGGTTACCTAGCGGGCACATGGACGATCTAGGTTAACTAGCGGGTACTTGGACTATGTAGGTTAACTAGCGGGCCTGTGGACTATGTAGATTAACTTGCGGCTCTTGGACTATCTACTTTAACTAGCGGGCCCTTGGACTATGTAGATTTCCTAGCGGGCATTTGGACTATATAGATAACCTAGCGGGCACTTAGACTTTGTAGGTTACCTAGCAGGCAGTTGGACTTTCTAGGTTACCTAGCTGGCACTTGAACTATCTACGTTACCTAGCGTGTTCTTGGAGTATGTAGGTTACCTAGCGGGCTGTTGGACTATCTAGGTTACCAAGATGGCACTTGGACTATCTAGGTTAACTAACGGGCACTTGGACTATGTAGGTTCCCTAGCGGGCCCTTGGACTATGTAAGTTCCCTAGCGGGCACTTGGACTATGTGGGTTTCCTGGCGGGCATTTGGACTATCTAGGTTACCGAACGGGCACTTGGACTATGTAGGTTCCATAGCGGGCACTTGGATTATGTAGGTTCCCAATTGGGCACTTGAACTATGTAGGTTAACTAGAGGGCATTTGGACTATTATGGTTACCTAGCGGGCACTTGGAGAATGTAGGTTAACTAGGGGGCACTAGGACTATGTAGGTTACCTAGAGGGCCTTTGGACCATCTAGGTTACCTAGCGGGCACTTGGACTATGTGGGTTCCCTAGCGGGCATTTGGACTATCTAGCTTACCTAACGGGCACTTGGACTATGTAGCTTCCCTAGCGGGCATTTGGACTATGTAGGTTAACTAGCGGGCATTTGGACTATGTAGGTTGCCTAGCGGGCCCTTGGACTATCTAGGTTACCTAGGGGTAACGTGGACTATGTAGGATAACTAGTGGGCACTTGGACTATGTAGGTTGCCTAGCTGGCACTTGGACTATGTAGGTTCCCTAGCGGGCACTTGGATTATGTAGGTTCCCTATCGGGCACTTGGACTATGTAGGTTAACTAGCGCGCACTGGGCTCTCTGGGTTACCTAGCGGGCACTTGGATTATCTAGGTTAACGAACGGGCACTTGGACTATGTAGGTTACCTAGCCGCCACATGGACTATCTAGGTTAGCTAACAGGCACTTGGACTATTTAGGTTCCCTAGCGGGCACTTGTACAATCTAGGATACCTATCTTGCACTTGGACTATGTAGGTCAACTAGCGGGCCCTTGGACTATCTAGGTTAGCTAACGGGCACTTAGATTATGTAGGTTAAATAGAGGGCACTTGGAATATGTAGGTTAACTAGCGGGCCCATGGATTTTGTAGGTTTACTAGCGGGCCCTTGGACTATCTAGGTTCCCTAAAGAGCACAGGGACTATCTAGGTTACCGAACGGGCACTTGGACTATCTAGGTTACCTAAAGGGCAGTTGGACTATGTAGGCTAACTAGGGGGCCCTTGGACGATCTAGGTTACCTAGCGGATAACTGAAGTATCTAGGTTAACTAGCGGGCACTTGGACTATGTAGGTTAATTAGACGGCATTTGGACTATGTAGGTTACCTAGAGGGAACTTGGACTATGTAGGTTCCCTATCGGGCACTTAGAGAATGTAGGTTATCTAAGGGGCACTAGAACTATGTAGGTTACCTAGCGGGCCCTTGGACTATCTAGGTTACCAAGCGGGCATTTGGACTATGTAGGCTCCCTAACGGGCATTTGGACTATATAGATTACCTAGCGGGCACTTAGACTTTGTAGGTTACCTAGCGGGCACTTGGACTATCTAGGTTAACTAGCTGGCACTTGAACTATCTACGTTACCTAGCGGGTACTTGGAGTATGTAGGTTACCTACCGGGCTATTGGACTATCTAGGTTACCAAGCGGGCACTTGGACTATCAAGGTTAACTAACGGGCACTTGGACTATGTAGGTTCCCTAGCGGGCCCTTGGACTATGTAAGTTCCCTAGCGGACACTCGGACTATGTGGGTTCCCTAGCGGGCATTTGGACTATCTAGGTTACCTGACGGGCACTTGGACTATGTGGGTTCCCTAGTGGGCATTTGGACTATCTAGGTTACCTAGCGGGCACTTGGACTATGTACGTTCCCTAGCAGGCACTTGGACTATCTAGGTTACCTAGCGGGCACTTGGACTATGTACGTTACCTAGCGGGCACTTGGACTATCTATGTTAACTAGCGGGCACTTGGACTATGTAGGTTCCCAATCGGGCACTTGGACTAGATTGGTTCCCTAGCGGGCACTTGGTCTATCTAGGTTAACTAGCGGGCACTTGGACTATCTATGTTAACTAGCGAGCACTTGGACTATCTAGGTTAACTAGCGGGCATTTGGACTATTAGGGTCCCTAGCGGGCATTTGGTGTATATTGGTTACCTAGCGGGCACTTGGACTATGTAGGTTAACGAACGGGAACTTGGACTATGTAGGTAACCTAGTGGTCACTTGAACAGTCTAGGTTCCCTAGCGGGCACTTGGAGTATGTAGGTTAACTAGGGGGCACTTGGACTATCTAGGTTAACTAGCGGGCCCTTGGACGATGTAGGTTAACTAGCGGGCCATTGGACTATGTAGGTTAACTAGCGGGCCCTTGGAATATGTAGGTTAACTAGCTGGCACTTGGACGATCTAGGTTAACTAGCGGGTACTGGGACTATGTAGGTTAACTAGCGGGCCCTTGGACTATGTTGATTAACTAGCGGCACTTGGACTCTCTACGTTAACTAGCGGGCCCATGGACTATGTAGATTCCTTAGCGGGCACTTGGACTATGTAGATTCCTTAGCGGGCACTTGGACTATGTATGTTCCAGAGCGGGCACTTGGACTATGTAGGTTCCCTAGCGGGCACTTGTACTATGTAGGTTAACTAGCGGACACTTGGACGATCTAGGTTAACTAGCGGGTAGTTGAGACTATGTAGGTTAACCAGCGGGCCCTTGAACTATGTAGATTAACTAGCGGCACTTGGAGTATCTACGTTAACTAGCGGGCCCTGGACTATGTAGATTCCCTAGCGGGCACTTGGACTACGTAGGTTCCCTAGAAGGCACTTAGACTCTGTATGTTCCCTAGCGGGCACTTGGACTATATATGTTCCTTACGGACACTTGAACTATGTAAGTTAACTACCGGGCACTTGGACTATGTAGGTTAACTAGCGGGCCCTTAGACTATCTAGGTTACCTAGCGGGCACTTGGACTATGTAGGTTAACTACCTGGCACTTGCACTATCTAGGTTACCTAGCGGGCACTTGGACTATCTATGTAAACTAGCGGGCACTTGGACTATGTAGGTTAACTAGGGGACACTTGCACAATGTAGGTTACCTAGCGGCACTTGGACTATCTAGGTTAACTAGCGGGCACTTGGACTATCTGGGTTAACTAGCGTGCACTTAGACTGTGTAGGTTCCTTAGCGGGCACTTGAACTATCTAGTTTACCTAGCGGGCACTTGGACTATGTAGGTTAACTAGCGGGCCCTTGGACTATCTAGGTTACATAGCTGGAACTTGGACTATATAGGTTACCTTGCGGGCACTTTGACTATGTAGGTTAACCAAAGACACTTGGACGATCTAGGTTAAATAGTGGGCCCTTGGACTATGTAGGTTAACGAACGGGCATTTGGACTATGTAAGTTACCTAGCAGGCACTTGGACTGTCTAGGTTACCTAGCGGGCACTTGGAATATCAAGGTTAACGAACAGGCACTTGGACTATCTAGGTTAACTAGCGAGCACTTGGACTATGTAGGTTACCTAGCGGGCACTTGCACTATCTAGGTTACCTAGCGGGCATTTGGACTATGTAGGTTAATTAGCGGGCACTTGGACTATCTAGGTTACCGAACGGGCATTTGGACTATGTAGGTTACCTAGCGGGCATTTGGACTTCTAGGTTAACGAATGGGCACTTGGACTATGTATGTTGCATAGCGGGCAATTGGATTATCTAGGTTAGGTAACGAGTACTTGGACTATCTAGGTTACCTAGCGGGCACTTGGACTATCTAGGTTACATAACGGGCACTTGGACTATCTTGGATTCTTAGCGGGCACTTGGACTATATAGGTTACCTTGCGGGCCCTTGGACTATGTAGGTTACCTAGCGGACACTTGGACTATGTAGGTTGCCAACGGGCACTTGGACTATGTAGGTTCCCTAGCGGGCACTTGGATTATCTAGGTTAACGAACGGGCACTTGGACTATGTAGGTTACCTAGCCGCCACTTGGACTATATAGGTTAGCTAACAGGCACTTGGACTATTTAGGTTCCCTAGCGGGCACTTGTATTATCTAGGATACCTAGCTGGCACTTGGACAATGTAGGTCAACTAGCGGGCCCTTGGACTATCTAGGTTAGCTAACGGGCACTTAGATTATGTAGGTTAACTAGCGGGCACTTGGAATATGTAGGTTAACTAGCGGACCCATGGACTATGTAGGTTTCCTAGCGGGCCCTTGGACTATCTAGGTTCCCTAAAGGGCACTTGGACTATCTAGGTTACCGAACGTGCACTTGGACTATCAAGGTTACCTAAAGGGCACTTGGACTATGTAGGCTAACTAGGGGGCCCTTGGACGATCTAGGTTACCTAGCGGGTACTTGAACTATCTAGGTTAACTAGCGGGCACTTGCACTATCTAAGTTACCTAGCGGGCACTTGGACTATGTACGTTCCCTAGCGGGTACTTGGACTATCTATGTTAACTAGCGGGCACTTGGAATATGTAGGTTAACTAGCGGACACTTGCACTATGTAGGTTACCTAGCAGGCACTTGGACTATCTAGGTTAACTAGCGGGCACTTGGACTATCTAGGTTACTTAGCGGGCACTTGGTATATAGGTTAACTAGCGGGCACTTATACTATATAGGTTAACTAGCGGACACTTGGACGATCTAGGTTAACTAGCGGGTCCTAGCACTATGTAGGTTAACTAGCGGGACGATGGATTATGTAGGTTTACTAGCAGGCACTTGGACTATCTAGGTTAACTAGCGGGCACTTGGACTATCTAGGTTAACTACCGTGCACTTGGACTATGTAGGTTCCTTAGAGGGCACTTGGACTATCTAGGTTGCCTAGCGGGCACTTGTACTATATAGGTTAACTAGCGTGCCCTTGGACTATCTAGGTTAAATAGCGGGCACTTGGTATATAGGTTAACTAGCGGGTACTTGGACTATATAGGTTAACTAGCGGACACTTGCACGATCTAGGTTAACTAGCGGTCCCTTGCCCTATGTAGGTTAACTAGCGGGCCCATGGATTATGTAGGTTTACTAGCAGGCACTTGGACTATCTTGGTTAACAAGCGGGCACTTGGACTATGTAGTTTCCCTAGCGGGCATTTGGACTATTTAGGTTACCTAGCGGGCACTTGGACTATTTTTGTTACCTAGCGGGCACTTGGACTATCTAGGTTACCTTGCAGGCACTTTGACTATCTAGGTTAACTAACGGGCACTTGGACTATGTAGGTTGCCCAGCGGGCACTTGGATTATGTAGGTTCCCTATCGGGCACTTGGACTATATAGGTTAACTAGCGGGCACTTGGACTGTCTAGGTTACCTAGCGGGCACTTGGATTATCTAGGTTAACGAACGGGTACTTGGATTATGTATGTTACCTAGTCACCATTGGACTATCTAGGTTATCTAAGAGGCACTTGGACTATCTACGTTCCCTATCGGGCACTTGGACAATGTAGGTTAACTAGCGGGCCCTTGGACTATCTAGGTTAGCTAACGGGCACTTATATTATGTAGGTTAACTAGCGGGCACTTGGAATATGTATGTTAACTAGCGGACACTTGCATTATGTAGGTTAACTAGCGGGCCCATGGACTATGTAGGTTCCCAAAAGGGCACTTGGACTATCTAGGTTACCGAACGGGCACTTGGACTATCTAGGTTACCTAGCGGGCACTTGGACTATGTAGGCTAACTAGGGGGCCCTTGGACGATCTAGGTTACCTAGCGGGCACTTGGACTATGTACGTTCCCTAGCGGGCACTTGGAATATCTATGTTAACTAGCGGGCACTTGGAATATGTAGGTTAACTAGTGGACACTTGCACTATGTAGGTTACCTAGCAGGCACTTGGACTATCTAGATTAAGTAGCGGGCACTTGGACTATCTAGGTTAACTAGCGTGCACTTGGACTATGTAGGTTCCTTAGCGGGCACTTGGACTATCTAGGTTGCCTAGCTGGCACTTGGACTATGTAGGTTAACTCGCGTGCCCTTGGCCTATCTAGGTTACGTAGCCGGCACTTGGTATATAGGTTGACTAGCGGGCACTTGGACTATGTAGGTTAACTAAAGGACACTTGGACTATCTAGGTTAACTAGTGGGCCCTTGGACTATGTAGGTTAACTAGCGGGCACTTGGACAATCTAGGTTACCTAGCGGGCCCTAGGACTATCTAGGTTACCTAGCGGGCACTTGAACTATGTAGGTTACCTAGTGGGCACTTGGACTATCTAGGTTAACGAACGGGCACTTGGAATATGCAGGTAACCTAGCAGGCACTTGGACTGTCTAGGTTACCTAGCGGGCACGTTGACTTCTAGGTTAACGAACGGGCACTTGGGCTATGTATGTTGCTTAGAGGGCACTTGGACTATCTAGGTTAGGTAACGGGCACTTTGAGTATCTAGGTTACCTAGCGGGAACTTGGACAACGTAAGTTACCTAGCGGACACTTGGACTATCTAGGTTACCTAACGGGCACTTTGACTATCTAGTTTACATAGCGGGCACTTGGACTCTAGGTTACCTAGCGGGCACTTGGACTATCTAGGTTACCTAGCGGGCCCTTGGACTATGTAGGTTTCCTAGCGGGCATTTGGACTATCTAGGTTAAAGAACGGGCACTTGGACTATGTAGGTAACCTAGCGGGCACTTGGACTTCTAGGTTAACGAACGGGCACTTGGTCTATGTAGGTTGCTTAGCGGGCACTTGGACTATGTAGGTTAGGTAACGGGCACTTTGAGTATCTAGGTTACCTAGCGGGAACTTGGACAATGTAAGTTACCTAGCGGACACTTGGACTATCTAGGTTACCTAACGGGCACTTTGACTATCTAGGTTACATAGCGGGCACTTGGACTCTAGGTTACCTAGCGGGCACTTGGACTATCTAGGTTACCTAGCGGGCCCTTGGACTATGTAGGTTTCCTAGCGGGCATTTGGACTATCTAGGTTAAAGAACGGGCACTTGGACTATGTAGGTAACCTAGCGGGCACTTGGAAAGTCTAGGTTACCTAGCGGGCACTTGGACTATCTAGGTTAACGAACGGGCACTTGGAATATGTAGGATCCCTATCAGACATTTGGACTACTTAGGTTACCTAGCGGGTACTTGGAATATCTAGGTTAACTAGCGGGCACTTGGACTATCTAGGTTACCTAGCGGGCACTTGGACTATGTAGGTTAACTAACGGGCAATAGGACTATCTAGGTTAACTAGCGGGCCCTTGGACGATGTAGTTTAACTAGGGGGCCCTTGGTTCTATGTAGGTTAACTAGCGGGCCCTTGGACTATGTAGGTTAACTAGCGGGCCCTTGGACTATGTAGATTAACTAGCGGCACTTGGACTATCTGTGTTAACTAGCAGGCCCTTGGACTATGTAGATTCCCTAGCGGGCACTTGGACTATGTATGTTCCAGAGCGGGCACTTGGACTATGTAGGTTCCCTATCAGGCACTTGGAGTATGTAGGTTCCAGAGCGGGTACTTGGACTATCTAGGTTCCCTAGCGGGCACTTGTACTATGTAGGTTAACCAGCGGA
This sequence comes from Tenrec ecaudatus, assembly GCF_050624435.1. Lineage (NCBI taxonomy): Eukaryota > Metazoa > Chordata > Mammalia > Afrosoricida > Tenrecidae > Tenrec > Tenrec ecaudatus. Next base: position 416,932 of record NW_027457676.1, read on the forward strand.
CACTTGGACGATCTAGGTTAACTAGCGGCACTTGGACTATCTACATTAACTAGGGGCCCTTGGACTATGTAGATTCCCTAGCGGGCACTTGGACTATGTAGGTTCCCTAGCGGGCACTTGGACTCTGTATGTTCCCTAGCGGGCACTTGGACTATGTATGTTCCCTACGGACACTTGAACTATGTAAGTTAACTACCGGGCACTTGGACTATGTAGGTTAACTAGCGGGTCCTTGGACTATCTAGATTACCTAGCGGGCACTTGGACTATGTAGGTTAACTAACGGGCAATAGGACTATCTAGGTTAACTAGCGGGCCCTTTGGCGATGTAGTTTAACTAGGGGGCCCTTGGTTCTACGTAGGTTAACTAGCGGGCCCTTGGACTATGTAGGTTACCTAGCGGGCACTTGGACGATCTAGATTAACTAGCGGGTACGTGGACTATGTAGGTTAACTAGCGGGCCCTTGGACTATGTAGATTAACTAGCGGCACTTGGACTATGTATGTTCCAGAGCGGGCACTTGGACTATGTAGGTTCCCTATCAGGCACTTGGAGTATGTAGGTTCCAGAGCGGGTACTTGGACTATCTAGGTTCCCTAGCGGGCACTTGTACTATATAGGTTAACTAGCGGACACTTGGACGATCTAGGTTAACTAGCTGCACTTGGACTATCTACATTAACTAGGGGGCCCTTGGATTATGTAGATTCCCCAGCGGGCACTTGGACTTTGTAGGTTACCTAGCGGGCACTTGGACTCTGTATGTTCCCTAGCGGGCACTTGGACTATGTATGTTCGCTACGGACACTTGAACTATGTAAGTTAACTACCGGGCACTTGGACTATGTAGGTTAACTAGCTGGTCCTTGGACTATCTAGGTTACCTAGCGGGCAGTGGACTATGTAGGTTAACTAACGGGCAATAGGACTATCTAGGTTAACTAGCGGGCCCTTGGACGATGTAGTTTAACTAGGGGGGCCCTTGGTTCTATGTAGGTTAACTAGCGGGCCCTTGGACTATGTAGGTTACCTAGCGGGCACTTGGACGATCTAGGTTAACTAGCGGGTTCGTGGACTTTGTAGGTTAACTAGCGGGCCCTTGGACTATGTAGATTGACTAGCGGCACTTGGACTATCTATGTTAACTAGCGGGCCCTTGGACTATGTACATTCCCTAGCGGGCACTTGGACTAAGTATGTTCCAGAGCGGGCACTTGGACTATGTAGGTTCCCTAGCAAGCACTTGTACTATGTAGGTTAACTAGCGGACACTTGGACGATCTAGGTTAACTAGCGGCACTTGGACTATGTATGTTCCAGAGCGGGCACTTGGACTATGTAGGTTCCCTAGCAAGCACTTGGAGTATGTCGGTTCCAGAGCGGGCACTTGGACTATCTAGGTTCCCTAGCGGGCACTTGTATTATGTAGGTTAACTAGCGGACACTTGGACGATCTAGGTTAACTAGCGGCACTTGGACTATCTACATTAACTAGGGGGCCCTTGGACTATGTAGATTCCCTAGCGGGCACTTGGACTATGTAGGTTCCCTAGCGGGCACTTGGACTCTGTATGTTCCCTAGCGGGCACTTGGACTATGTATGTTCCCTACGCACACTTAAACTATGTAAGTTAACTACCGGGCACTTGGACTATGTAGGTTAACTACCGGGCACTTGCACTATCTAGGTTACCGAACGGGCATTTGGACTATGTAGGTAAACTAGCGGGCACTTGGACAGTCTAGGTTACCTAGCGGGCACTTGGACTTCTAGGTTAACGAACGGGCACTTGGACTATGTAGGTTGCTTAGCGGGCACTTGGTCTCTCTAGGTTAGGTAATGGGCACTTTGAGTATCTAGGTTACCTAGCGGGAACTTGGACAATGTAAGCCACCTAGCGGACACTTGGACTATCTAGGTTACCTAACGGGCACTTTGACTATCTAGGTTACATAGCGGGCACTTGGACTATGAAAGTTAAATAGCGAGCACTTGGACTCTAGGTTACCTAGCGGGCACTTGGACTATCTAGGTTACCTAGCGGGCCCTTGGACTATGTAGGTTTCCTAGCGGGCATTTGGACTATCTAGGTTAAAGAACGGGCACTTGGACTATGTAGGTAACCTAGCGGGCACTTGGAAAGTCTAGGTTACCTAGCGGGCACTTGGACAACTAGGTTAACGAACAGGCACTTGGACTATGTAGGATCCCTATCGGACATTTTGACTACTTAGGTTACCTAGCGGGTACTTGGACTATCTAGGTTAACTAGCGGGCACTTGGACTATCTAGGTCAGCTAGCGGGCCCTTGTACTATGTAGGTTAACTAGCGAGCACTTGGACTATCTAGGTTAACTAGCGGACCTTGGACTACGTAGGTTAACTAGCGGGCCCTTGGACTATCTAGGTTAACTAGCGGGCATTTGGATGATCAATGTTAACTAGCGGCACTTGGACTATGTACGTTCCCTAGCGGGCTCTTGGACTATCTACGTTACCTAGCGTGCACTTGAACTATGTACGTTACCTAGCGGGCACTTGGACTATGTACGTTTCCTAGCGGGTACTTGGACTAGATAGGTTCCCTAGAGGGCACTTGGTCTATCTAGGTTAACTAGCGAGCACTTGGACTATCTAGGTTAACTAGCGGGCATTTGGACTATTAGGGACCCTAGCGGGAATTTGGACTATATTGGTTACATAGCGGGCACTTGGACTATGTAGGTTAACGAACGGGCACTTGGACTATGTAGGTAACCTAGTGGTCACTTGAACTGTCTAGGTTACCTAGCGGGCACTTGGACTATGTAGGTTAACTAGCGGGCACTTGGACTATCTAGGTTAACTAGCGGGCCCTTGGACGATGTAGGTTAACTAGCGGGCCCTTGGACTATGTAGGTTTACTAGCGGGCCCTTGGACTATATAGGTTACCTAGCGGGCACTTGGACGATCTAGGTTAACTAGTGGGTACGTGGACTATGTAGGTTAACTAGCGGGCCCTTGGACTATGTAGATTAACTAGCGGCACTTGGACTATGTATGTTCCAGAGCGGGCACTTGGACTATGTAGGTTCCCTAGCAGGCACTTGGAGTATGTAGGTTCAAGAGCGGGCACTTGGACTATCTAGGTTCCCTAGCGGTCACTTGGACTATGTAGGTTAACTAGCGGGCACATGGACTATCTAGGTTAACTAGCGGGCCCTTGGACGATGTAGGTTAACTAGCGGGCCCTTGGACTATGTAGGTTAACTAGCGGGCCCTTGGACTATGTAGGTTACCTAGCGGGCACTTGGACGATCTAGGTTAACTAGCGGGTACGTGGACTATGTAGGTTAACTAGCGGGCCCTTGGACTATGTAGATTAACTAGCGGCACTTGGACTATGTATGTTCCAGAGCGGGCACTTGGACTATCTAGGTTCCCTAGCGGGAACTTGTACTATGTAGGTTAACTAGCGGACACATGGACGATCTAGGTTAACTAGCGGCACTTGGACTATCTACATTAACTAGGGGGCCCTTGGACTATGTAGATTCTCTAGCGGGCACTTGGACTATGTAGGTTCCCTAGCGGGCACTTGGACTCTATATGTTCCCTAACGGGCACTTGGACTATGTATGTTCCCTACGGACACTTGAACTATGTAAGTTAACTACCGGGCACTTGGACTATGTAGGTTAACTAGCGCGTCCTTGGACTAACTAGGTTACCTAGCGGGCACTTGGACTATGTAGGTTTACTACCGGGCACTTGCACTATCTAGGTTACCGAACGGGCATTTGGAGTATGTAGGTAAACTAGCGGGCACTTGGACAGTCTAGGTTACCTAGCGGGCACTTGGACTTCTAGGTAAACGAACGGGTACTTGGACTATGTATGTTGCATAGCGGGCAATTGGACTATCTAGGTTAAGTAACGGGCACTTGGACTATCTAGGCTACCTAGCGGGAACTTGGACTATGTAGGTTACCTAGCGTGCACTTTAACTATCAACGTTACCTACCGGGTACTTGGACTATCTAGGTTACCTACCGGCACTTGCACTATATAGGTTCCCTAGCGGGCACTTGGATTATGTATGTTCCCTATCGGGCACTTGGACTATGTAGGTTAACTAGGGGGCACTAGGACTATGTAGGTTACCTAGCGGACCCTTGGAATATCTAGGTTACCTAGCGGGCATTTGGACTATGTATGCTCCCTAGCGGTCATTTGGACTATATAGATTACCTAGCGGGCACTTAGACTTTGTAGGTTCCCTATCGGGCACTTGGAGAATGTAGGTTAACTAGGGGGAACTAGGACAATGTAGGTTACCAAGCAGGCCCTTGGATTACCGAGGTTACCTATGGGGAACCTGGTGTATGTAGGTTAACTAGTGGGCACTTGGACTATCTAGGTTACCTAGCAGGCACTTGGACTATGTAGGTTAACTAGTGGGCACTTGGACTATCTAGGTTACCTAGCGGGCACTTGGACTATGTACGTTCCCTAGCAGGCACTTGGACTATCTACGTTACCTAGCGGGCACTTGGACTATGTAGGTTCCCTAGAGGGCACTTGTACTATGTAGGTTAACTAGCGGACACCTGGACGATCTAGGTTAACTAGCGGGTACTTGGACTATGTAGGTTAACTAGCAGGCCCTTGAACTATGTAGATTAACTAGCAGCTCTTTGACTATCTACGTTAACTAGCGGGCCCTTCGACTATGTAGATTCCCTAGCGGGCACTTGGACTACGTAGGTTCCCTAGCGGGCACTTGGACTATGTATGTTCCCTACGGACACTTGAACTATGTAAGTTAACTACCGGGCACTTGGACTATGTAGGTTAACTAGCGGGCCCTTGGACTATCTAGGTTACCTAGCGGGAACTTGGACTATGTAGGTTAAGTACCGGGCACTTGCACTAGCTAGGTTACCGAACGGGCATTTGGACTATGTAGTTAACCTAGCGGGCACATGGGCAGTCTAGGTTACCTAGCGGGCACTTGGACTTCAAGTTAACGAACGGGCACTTGGACTATGTATGTTGCATAGCGGGCAATTGGACTATCTAGGTTAGGTAACGAGCACTTGGACTATCTAGGTTACCTAGTGGGAACTTGGACTATCTAGGTTACCTAACGGCACTTGGTCTATCTAGGTTTCATAGCGGAACTTGGACTATGTAGATTAACTAGTGGGCACTTGGACTATATAGGTTACCTAGAGGGCCCTTGTACTATGTAGGTTAACTAGCGAGCACTTGGACTATCTAGGTTAACTAGCGGACCTTGGACTACGTAGGATAACTAGCGGGCCCTTGGACAATGTAGGTTAACTAGCGGGCACTTGGATTATCTAGGTTAACTAGAGGGCACTTGGACTATCTAGGTCAACAAGCGTGCACTTCGACTATCTAGGTTAACTAGGGGGCACTTGGATGATCAATGTTAACTAGCGGGCACTTGGACTATCTAGGTTAGCTACGGGGACTTGGACTATGTACGTACCCTAGTGGGCACTTGGACACTCTAGGTTAACTAACGGGCACTAGGACTATCTAGGTTAACTAGCGGGTATTTGGACTCTCTAGGTTACTTAGCTGGCACTTGGACTATGAAGGTTCCCTAGCGGGCACTTGGATTATCTAGGATACCTAGCAGGCACTTGGACTATGTAGGTCAACCAGCGGGCCCTTGGACTATCTAGGTTAGCTAACTGGCACTTGGACTATGTAGGTTAACTAGCGGACACTTGCACGATCTAGGTTAACTAGCGGGTACTTGGACTATGTAGGTTAACTAGCGGGCCGGTGGACAATGTAGATTAACTTGCGGCACTTGGACTATCTACGTTAACTAGCGGGCCCTTGGACAATGTTGGTTACCTAGCGGGCACTTGGACTTCTAGGTAAACGAACGGGTACTTGGACTATGTATGTTGCATAGCGGGCAATTGGACTATCTAGGTTAAGTAACGGGCACTTGGACTATCTAGGCTACCTAGCGGGAACTTGGACTATGTAGGTTACCTAGCGTGCACTTTAACTATCAACGTTACCTACCGGGTACTTGGACTATCTAGGTTACCTACCGGCACTTGCACTATATAGGTTCCCTAGCGGGCACTTGGATTATGTATGTTCCCTATCGGGCACTTGGACTATGTAGGTTAACTAGGGGGCACTAGGACTATGTAGGTTACCTAGCGGACCCTTGGAATATCTAGGTTACCTAGCGGGCATTTGGACTATGTATGCTCCCTAGCGGTCATTTGGACTATATAGATTACCTAGCGGGCACTTAGACTTTGTAGGTTCCCTATCGGGCACTTGGAGAATGTAGGTTAACTAGGGGGAACTAGGACAATGTAGGTTACCAAGCAGGCCCTTGGATTACCGAGGTTACCTATGGGGAACCTGGTGTATGTAGGTTAACTAGTGGGCACTTGGACTATCTAGGTTACCTAGCAGGCACTTGGACTATGTAGGTTAACTAGTGGGCACTTGGACTATCTAGGTTACCTAGCGGGCACTTGGACTATGTACGTTCCCTAGCAGGCACTTGGACTATCTACGTTACCTAGCGGGCACTTGGACTATGTAGGTTCCCTAGAGGGCACTTGTACTATGTAGGTTAACTAGCGGACACCTGGACGATCTAGGTTAACTAGCGGGTACTTGGACTATGTAGGTTAACTAGCAGGCCCTTGAACTATGTAGATTAACTAGCAGCTCTTTGACTATCTACGTTAACTAGCGGGCCCTTCGACTATGTAGATTCCCTAGCGGGCACTTGGACTACGTAGGTTCCCTAGCGGGCACTTGGACTATGTATGTTCCCTACGGACACTTGAACTATGTAAGTTAACTACCGGGCACTTGGACTATGTAGGTTAACTAGCGGGCCCTTGGACTATCTAGGTTACCTAGCGGGAACTTGGACTATGTAGGTTAAGTACCGGGCACTTGCACTAGCTAGGTTACCGAACGGGCATTTGGACTATGTAGTTAACCTAGCGGGCACATGGGCAGTCTAGGTTACCTAGCGGGCACTTGGACTTCAAGTTAACGAACGGGCACTTGGACTATGTATGTTGCATAGCGGGCAATTGGACTATCTAGGTTAGGTAACGAGCACTTGGACTATCTAGGTTACCTAGTGGGAACTTGGACTATCTAGGTTACCTAACGGCACTTGGTCTATCTAGGTTTCATAGCGGAACTTGGACTATGTAGATTAACTAGTGGGCACTTGGACTATATAGGTTACCTAGAGGGCCCTTGTACTATGTAGGTTAACTAGTGAGCACTTGGACTATCTAGGTTAACTAGCGGACCTTGGACTACGTAGGATAACTAGCGGGCCCTTGGACAATGTAGGTTAACTAGCGGGCACTTGGACTATCTAGGTTAACTAGAGGGCACTTGGACTATCTAGGTCAACAAGCGTGCACTTCGACTATCTAGGTTAACTAGGGGGCACTTGGATGATCAATGTTAACTAGCGGGCACTTGGACTATCTAGGTTAGCTACGGGGACTTGGACTATGTACGTACCCTAGTGGGCACTTGGACACTCTAGGTTAACTAACGGGCACTAGGACTATCTAGGTTAACTAGCGGGTATTTGGACTCTCTAGGTTACTTAGCTGGCACTTGGACTATGAAGGTTCCCTAGCGGGCACTTGGATTATCTAGGATACCTAGCAGGCACTTGGACTATGTAGGTCAACTAGCGGGCCCTTGGACTATCTAGGTTAGCTAACTGGCACTTGGACTATGTAGGTTAACTAGCGGACACTTGCACGATCTAGGTTAACTAGCGGGTACTTGGACTATGTAGGTTAACTAGCGGGCCGGTGGACAATGTAGATTAACTTGCGGCACTTGGACTATCTACGTTAACTAGCGGGCCCTTGGACAATGTTGGTTAACTAGCGGGCACTTGGACGATCTAGGTTAACTAGCGGGCACTTGGACTATGTAGATTCCCTAGCGGGCATTTGGACTATATAGATAACCTAGCGGGCACTTGGACTATATAGGTTACCTAGCGGGCCCTTGGACTATGTAGGTTAACTAGCGAGCCCTTGGACTATGTAGGTTACCTAGCGGGCACTTGGACGATCTAGGTTAACTAGCGGGTACTTGGACTATGTAGGTTAACTAGCGGGCCTGTGGACTATGTAGATTAACTTGCGGCTCTTGGACTATCTATTTTAACTAGCGGGCCCTTGGACTATGTAGATTTCCTAGCGGGCATTTGGACTATATAGATAACCTAGCGGGCACTTAGACTTTGTTGGTTACCTAGCAGGCAGTAGGACTTTCTAGGTTACCTAGCTGGCACTTGAAATATCTACGTTACCTAGCGTATTCTTGGAGTATGTAGGTTACCTAGCGGGCTGTTGGAGTATCTAGGTTACCAAGATGGCACTTGGACTATCTAGGTTAACTAACGGGCACTTGGACTATGTAGGTTCCCTAGCGGGCCCTTGGACTATGTAAGTTCCCTTGCGGGCACTTGGACTATGTGGGTTTCCTGGCGGGCATTTGGACTATCTAGGTTACCTAACGGGCACTTGGACTATGTAGGTTCCCTAGTGGGCACTTGGATTATGTAGGTTCCCAATTGGAAACTTGGACTATGTAGGTTAACTAGAGGGCATTTGGACTATGTTGGTTACCTAGCGGGCACTTGGACTATGTAGGTTCCCTATCGGGCACTTGGAGAATGTAGGTTAACTAGGGGGCACTAGGACTATGTAGGTTATCTAGAGGGCCCTTGGACCATCTAGGTTACCTAGCGGGCACTTTGACTATGTGGGTTCCCTAGCGGGCATTTGGACTATCTAGGTTACCTAACGGGCACTTGGACTATGTAGCTTCCCTAGCGGGCACTTGGACTATGTAGGTTAACTAGCGGGCATTTGGACTATGTAGGTTGCCTAGCGGGCCCTTGGACTATCTAGGTTACTTAGGGGTAATGTGGACTATGTAGGATAACTAGTGGGTACTTGGACTATGTAGGTTGCCTAGCGGGCACTTGGACTATGTAGTTTCCCTAGCGGGCACTTGGATTATGTAGGTTCCCTATCGGGCACTTGGACTATGTAGGTTAACTAGCGCGCACTGGGCTCTCTGGATTACCTAGCGGGCACTTCGATTATCTAGGTTAACGAATGGGCACTTGGACTATGTAGGTTACCTAGCCGCCACTTGGACTATCTAGGTTAGCTAACAGGCACTTGGACTATTTAGGTTCCCTAGCGGGCACTTGTACAATCTAGAATACCTATCTGGCACTTGGACTATGTAGGTCAACTAGCGGGCCCTTGGACTATCTAGGATAGCTAACGGGCACTTAGATTATGTAGGTTAACTAGAGGGCACTTGGAATATGTAGGTTAACTAGCGGGCCGATGAACGATGTAGGTTTACAAGCGGGCCCTTGGACTATCTAGGTTCCCTAAAGAGCACTGGGACTATCTAGGTTACCGAACGGGCACTTGGACTATCTAGGTTACCTAAAGGGCAGTTGGACTATGTAGGCTAACTAGGGGGCCCTTGGACGATCTAGGTTACCTAGCGGATAATTGAAGTATCTAGGTTAACTAGCGGGCACTTGCACCATCTAGGTTATCTAGCGGGCACTTGGACTATGTACGTTCCCTAGCAGGCATTTGGACTATCTATGTTAACTAGCGGGCACTTGGAATATGTAGGTTAACTAGCGGACACTTGCACTATGTAGGTTACCTAGCAGGCACTTGGACTATCTAGGTTAACTAGAGGGCACTTGGACTAACTAGGTTAACTGACGGGCACTTGGATATGTAGGTTGCCTAGCGGGCACTTGGATTATCTAGGTTAACGAACGGGCACTTGGACTATGTACGTTACCTCGTTGCCACTTGGACTATCTAGGTTAGCTAACAGGCACTTGGATTATCTAGGTTCCCTAGCGGGCACTTGTACTAACTAGGTTACCTAGCTGGCACTTGGACAATGTAGGTCAACTAGCAGACCCTTGGATTATCTAGGTTAGCTAACGGGCACTTAGATTATGTAGGCTACCTAGCGGGCACTTGGAATATGTAGGTTAACTAGCGGACACTTGCAGTATGTAGGTTAAATAGCAGGCCCATGGACTATGTAGGTTTATTAGCGGGCCCGTGGACTATCTAGGTACCCTAAAGGGCACTTGGACTATCTAGGTTACCGAACGAGCACTTGGACTATGTAGGCTAACTAGGGGGCCCTTGGACGATCTAGGTTACCTAGCGGGTAATTGAACTATCTAGGAAAACTAGCGGGCACTTGCACTATCTAGGTTACCTAGCGGGCACTTGGACTATCTAGGTTAACTAGCGTGCACTTGGACTATGTACGTTTCCTAGCGGGTGCTTGGACTAGATAGGTTCCCTAGAGGGCACTTGGTCTATCTAGGTTAACTAGCGGGCACTTGGACTATCTAGGTTAACTAGCGAGCACTTGGACTATCTAGGTTAACTAGCGGGCATTTGGACTATTAGGAACCCTAGCGGGCATTTGGACTATATTGGTTACATAGCGGGCACTTGGACTATGTAGGTTAACGAACGGGCACTTGGACTATGTAGGTAACCTAGTGGTCACTTGAACTGTCTAGGTTACCTAGCGGGCACTTGTACTATGTAGGTTAACTAGCGGGCCCTTGGACTATGTAGGTTACCTAGCGGGCACTTGGACGATCTAGGTTACTAGCGGGTACGTGGACTATGTAGGTTAACTAGCGGGCCCTTGGACTATGTAGATTAACTAGCGGCACTTGGACTATCTACATTAACTAGCGGGCCCTTGGACTATGTAGATTCCCTAGCGGGCACTTGGACTATGTATGTTCCAGAGCGGGCACTTGGACTATGTAGGTTCCCTAGCAGGCACTTGGAGTATGTAGGTTCCAGAGCGGGCACTTGGACTATCTAGGTTCCCTAGCGGGCACTTGTACTATGTAGGTTAACTAGCGGACACTTGGACGATCTAGGTTAACTAGCGGCACTTGGACTATCTACATTAACTATGGGGCACTTGGACTATGTAGATTCCCTAGCGGGCACTTGGACTCTATATGTTCCCTAACGGGCACTTGGAATATGTATGTTCCCTACGGACACTTGAACTATGTAAGTTAACTACCGGGCACTTGGACTATGTAGGTTAACTAGCGCGTCCTTGGACTATCTAGGTTACCTAGCGGGCACTTGGACTATGTAGGTTAACTACCGGCACTTGCACTATCTAGGTTACCGAACGGGCATTTGGACTATGTAGGTAAACTAGCGGGCACTTGGACAGTCTAGGTTACCTAGCGGGCCCTTGGACTTCTAGGTTAACGAACGGGCCCTTGGACTATGTATGTTGCATAGCGGGCAATTGGACTATCTAGGTTAAGTAACGGGCACTTGGACTATCTAGGTTACCTAGCGGGAACTTGGACTATGTAGGTTACCTAGCGGGCACTTGGACTATCTAGGTTACCTAACGGGCACTTGGACTATCTAGGTTTCTTAGCGGGCACTTGGACGATCTAGGTTAACTACAGGGCACTTGGACTATCTAGGTAAACTATCGTGCACTTGGACTATCTAGGTTAAATAGCGGGCACTTGGATGATCAATGATAACTAGCGGGCACTTGGACTATCTAGGTTAGCTAACGGGCACTTGGACTAAGTACGTCCCCTAGTGGGCACTTGGACACTCTAGGTTAACTAACTGGCACTAGGACTATCTAGGTTAACTAGTGGGCACGTGGACTATCTAGGTTACCTAGCTGGCACTTGGACTATGAAGGTTCCCTAGCGGGCACTTGGATTATCTAGGTTACCTGGTGGGCACTTGGACTATGTAGGTTCCCTAGCGGGCATTTGGACTATATAGATAACCTATCGGGCACTTAGACTCTGTAGGTAACCTAGCGGGCACTTGGACTATCTAGGTTACCTAGCGTGCACTTGAACTATCTACATTACCTACCGGGTACTTGGACAATCTAGGTTACCTACCGGGCACTTGCACTATATAGGTTACCTAGCGGCACTTGGATTATGTATGTTCCCTATCGGGCACTTGGACTATGTAGGTTAACTAGGGGGCACTAGGACTATGTAGGTTACCTAGCGGACCGTTGGAATATCTAGGTTACCTAGCGGGCATTTGGACTATGTATGCTCCCTAGCGGTCATTTGGACTATATAGATTACCTAGCGGGCACATAGACTGTAGGTTCCCTATCGGGCACTTGGAGAATGTAGGTTAACTAGGGGGAACTAGGACAATGTAGGTTACCAAGCAGGCCCTTGGATTATCTAGGTTACCTAGGGGGAACCTGGTGTATGTAGGTTAACTAGTGGGCACTTGGACTATCTAGGTTACCTAGCAGGCACTTGGATTATGTAGGTTAACTAGTGGACACTTGGACTATCTAGGTTACCTAGCGGGCACTTGGACTATGTACGTTCCCTACCAGGCACTTGGACTATCTACGTTACCTAGCGAGCACTTGGACTATGTACGTTACCTAGCGGGCACTTGGACTATGTACGTTTCCTAGCGGGTACTTGGACTATCTATGTTAACTAGCGGGCACTTGGACTATGTAGGTTCTCTATCGGGCACTTGGACTATTTAGGTTAACTAGCGGATACTTGGACTATGTAGGTTAACTAGCGGGCCCTTGGACTATGTAGATTAACTAGCGGCACTTTGACTATCTACGTTAAGTAGCGGGTCCTTGTACTATGTAGATTCCCTAGCGGGCACTTGGACTATGTAAGTTCCAGAGTGGGCACTTGGACTATGTAGGTTCCCTAGCGGGCAGTTGTACTATGTAGGTTAACTAGCGGACACCTGGACGATCTAGGTTAACTAGCGGGTACTTGGACTATGTAGGTTAACTAGCGGGCCCTTGAACTATGTAGATTAACTAGCGGCACTTTGACTATCTACATTAACTAGCGGGCCCTTCGACTATGTAGATTCCCTAGCGGGCACTTGGACTACGTAGGTTCCCTAGCGGGCACTTGGACTCTGTATGTTCCCTAGAGGGCACTTGGACTATGTATGTTCCCTACGGACACTTGAACTATGTAAGTTAACTACCGGGCACTTGGACTATGTAGGTTAACTAGCGGGCCCTTGGACTATCTAGGTTACCTAGCGGGAACTTGGACTATGTAGGTTAAGTACCGGGCATTTGCACTAGCTAGGTTACCGAACGGGCATTTGGACTATGTAGGTAACCTAGCGGGCACTTGGACAGTCTAGGTTACCTAGTGGGCACTTCGACTTCAAGTTAACGAACGGGCACTTTGACTATGTATGTTGCATAGCGGGCAATTGGACTATCTAGGTTAGGTAACGAGCACTTGGACTATCTAGGTTACCTAGTGGGAACTTGGACTATGTAGGTTACCTAGCGGGCACTTGGACTATCTAGGTTACCTAACGGCACTTGGACTATCTAGGTTTCTTAGCGGGCAGTTGGACTATGTAGATTAACTTGCGGGCACTTGGACTATATAGGTTACCTAGAGGGTCCTTGTACTATGTAGGTTAACTAGTGAGCACTTGGACTATCTAGGTTAACTAGCGGACCTTGGACTACGTAAGATAACTAGCGGGCCCTTGGACAATGTACGTTAACTAGCGGGCACTTGGACGATCTAGCTTAACTAGAGGGCACTTGGACTATCTAGGTCAACAAGCGTGCACTTGGACTATCTAGGTTAACTAGGGGGCACTTGGATGATCAATGTTAACTAGCGGGCACTTGGACTATCTACGTTAGCTAATGGGCACTTGGACTATGTACGTCCCCTAGCGCGCACTTGGACTCTCTAGGTTAACTAACGGGCACTAGGACTATCTAGGTTAACTAGTGGGTACTTGGACTCTCTAGGTTACTTAGCTGGCACTTGGACTATGAAGGTTCCCTAGCGGGCACTTGGATTATCTAGGATACCTAGCGGGCACTTGGACTATGTAGGTCAACTAGCGGGCCCTTGGACTATCTAGGTTAGCTAACTGGCACTTGGACTATGTAGGTTAACTAGCGGACACTTGCACGATCTAGGTTAACTAGCGGGCACTTGGACTATGTAGGTTAACTAGCGGGCCCATGGACTATGTAGATTAACTTGCGGCACTTGGACTATCTACGTTAACTAGCGGGCCCTTGGATTATGTTGGTTAACTAGCGGGCACTTGGACGATCTAGGTTAACTAGCGGGCACTTGGACGATATAGGTTAACTAGCGGGCACATGGATTATCTAGGTTCCCTAGCGGGCATTTGGACTATATAGATAACCTAGCGGGCACATAGACTTTGTAGGTTACCTAGCGGGCCCTTGGACTATGTAGGTTAACAAGCGGTCCTTGGACTATGTAGGTTACCTAGCGGGCACTTGGACGATCTAGGTTAACTAGCGGGTACTTGGACTATGTAGGTTAACTAGCGGGCCCGTGGACTATGTAGATTAACTTGCGGCTCTTGGACTACCTACGTTAACTAGCGGGCCCTTGGACTATGTAGATTTCCTAGCGGGCATTTGGACTATATAGATAACCTAGCGAGCACTTAGACTTTGTAGGTTACCTAGCAGGCAGTTGGACTTTCTAGGTTACCTAGCTGGCACTTGAACTATCTACGTTACCTAGCGTTTTCATGGAGTATGTAGGTTACCTAGCGGGCTGTTGGAGTATCTAGGTTACCAAGATGGCACTTGGACTATCTAGGTTAACTAACGGGCACTTGGACTATGTAGGTTCCCTAGCGGGCCCTTGGACTATGTAAGTTCCCTAGCGGGCACTTGGACTATGTGGGTTTCCTGGCGGGCATTTGGACTATCTAGGTTACCTAACGGGCACTTGGACTATGTAGGTTCCCTAGCGGGCACTTGGATTATGTAGTTTCCCAATTGGGCACTTGGACTATATAGGTTAACTAGAGGGCATTTGGACTATGTTGGTTACCTAGCGGGCACTTGGACTATGTAGGTTCCCTATCGGGCACTTGGAGAATGTAGGTTAACTAGGGGGCACTAGGACTATGTAGGTTACCTAGCGGGCCCTTGGACCATCTAGGTTACCTAGCGGGCATTTGGAATATGTAGGCTCCTTAGCGGTCATTTGGACTATATAGATTACTTAGCGGGCACTTAGATTTTGTAGGTTACCAAGCGGGCACTTGGACTATTTAGGTTAACTAACGGGCAGTTGGACTATGTAGGTTCCCTAGCGGGCCCTTGGACTATGTAAGTTCCCTAGCGGGCACTTGGACTATGTGGGTTCCCTAGCGGGCATTTGGACTATCTAGGTTACCTAACGGGCACTTGGACTATGTAGCTTCCCTAGCGGGCACTTGGACTATTTAGGTTAACTAGCGGGCATTTGGACTATGTAGGTTACCTAGCGGGCCCTTGGACTATCTAGGTTACCTAGGGGGAACGTGGACTATGTAGGATAACTAGTGGGCACTTGGACTATGTAGGTTGCCTAGCGGGCACTTGGACTATGTAGGTTCCCTAGCGGGCACTTGGATTATGTAGGTTCCCTATCGGGCACTTGGACTATGTAGGTTAACTAGCGCGCACTGGGCTCTCTGGGTTACCTAGCGGGCACTTGGATTATCTAGGTTAACGAACGGGCACTTGGACTATGTAGGTTACCTAGCCGCCACTTGGACTATCTAGGTTAGCTAACAGGCACTTGGACTATTTAGGTTCCCTAGCGGGCACTTGTACAATCTAGGATACCTATCTGGCACTTGGACTATGTAGGTCAACTAGCGGGCCCTTGGACTATCTAGGTTAGCTAACGGGCACTTAGATTATGTAGGTTAACTAGAGGGCACTTGGAATATGTAGGTTAACTAGCGGGCCCATGGACTATGTAGGTTTACTAGCGGACCCTTGGACTATCTAGGTTCCCTAAAGGGCACTTGGACTATCTAGGTTACCGAACGGGCACTTGGACTATCTAGGTTACCTAAAGGGCAGTTGGACTATGTAGGCTAACTAGGGGGCCCTTGGACGATCTAGGTTACCTAGCGGATACTTGAAGTATCTAGGTTAACTAGCGAGCACTTGCACTATCTAGGTTATCTAGCGGGCACTTGGACTATGTACGTTCCCTAGCAGGCATTTGGACTATCTATGTTAACTAGCGGGCACTTGGAATATGTAGGTTAACTAGCGGACACTTGCACTATGTAGGTTACCTAGCAGGCACTTGGACTATCTAGGTTAACTAGAGGGCACTTGGACTAACTAGGTTAACTGACGGGCACTTGGACTATGTAGGTTGCCTAGCGGGCACTTGGAATATCTAGGTTAACGAACGGGCACTTGGACTATGTACGTTACCTCGTTGCCACTTGGACTATCTAGGTTAGCTAACCAGGCACTTGGACTAACTCGGTTCCCTAGCGGGCACTTGTACTATCTAGGTTACCTAGCTGGCACTTGGACTATGTAGGTCAACTAGCAGACCCTTGGACTATCTAGGTTAGCTAACGGGCACTTAGATTATGTAGGGTAACTAGCGGGCACTTGGAATATGTAGGTTAACTAGCGGACACTTGCAGTATGTAGGTTAACTAGCGGGCCCAGGGATTATGTAGGTTTATTAGCGGGCCCGTGGACTATCTAGGTTCCCTAAAGGGCACTTGGACTATCTAGGTTACCGAACGGGCACTTGGACTATCTAGGTTACCTAGCGGGCACTTGGACTATGTAGGCTAACTAGGGGGCCCTTGGACGATCTAGGTTACCTAGCGGGTACTTGAACTATCTAGGAAAACTAGCGGGCACTTGCACTATCTAGGTTATCTAGCGGGCACTTGGACTATGTACGTTCCCTAGCAGGCATTTGGACTATCTATGTTAACTAGCGGGCACTTGGAATATGTAGGTTAACGAGCGGACACTTGCACTATGTAGGTTACCTAGCAGGCACTTGGACTATCTAGGTTAACTAGAGGGCACTTGGACTAACTAGGTTAACTAACGGGCACTTGGACTATGTAGGTTGCCTAGCGGGCACTTGGATTATCTAGGTTAACGAACGGGCACTTGGACTATGTACGTTATCTCGTTGCCACTTGGACTATCTAGGTTAGCTAACAGGCACTTGGACTATCTAGGTTCCCTAGCGGGCACTTGTACTATCTAGGTTACCTAGCTGGCACTTGGACTATGTAGGTCAACTAGCAGACCCTTGGACTATCTAGGTTAGCTAACGGGCACTTAGATTATGTAGGTTAACTAGCGGGCACTTGGAATATGTTGGTTAACTAGCGGACACTTGCAGTATGTAGGTTAAATAGCAGGCCCAGGGATTATGTAGGTTTATTAGCGGGCCCGTGGACTATCTAGGTTCCCTAAAGGGCACTTGGAATATCTACGTTACCGAACGGGCACTTGGACTATCTAGGTTACCTAGCGGGCACTTGGACTATGTAGGCTAACGAGGGGGCCCTTGGACGATCTAGGTTACGTAGCGGGTAATTGAACTATCTAGGAAAACTAGCGGGCACTTGCACTATCTAGGTTACCTAGCGGGCACTTGGACAATGTACGTTCCCTAGCGGGCACTTGGAATATCTATGTTAACTAGCGTGCACTTGGACTATGTAGGGTCCTTAGCGGGCACTTGGACTCTCTAGGTTGCCTAGCTGGCACTTGGACTATGTAGGTTAACTAGCGTGCCCTTGGACAATCTAGGTTACGTAGCGGGCACTTGGTATATAGGTTAACTAGCGGGCACTTGGACTATGTAGGTTAACTAGAGGACACTTGGACTATCTATGTTAACTAGTGGACCCTTGGACTATGTAGGTTAACTAGCGGGGACTTGGACAATCTAGGTTAACTAGGGGGCACTTGGACTATCAAAGGTAACAAGTGAGCCCTTGGACTATGTAGGTTAACTAGCGGGCCCTTGGACTATCTAGGTTACCTAGCGGGCACTTGGACTATATAGGTTACCTAGCGGGCACTTGGACTATGTAGGTTACCTAGTGGGCACTTGGACTATCTAGGTTAATGAACGGGCACTTGGAATATGCAGTTAACCTAGCGGGCACTTGGACTGTCTAGGTTACCTAGCGGGCACTTGGACTTCTAGGTTAATGAACGGGCACTTGGACTATGTAGGTTGCTTAGCGGGCACTTGGATTATCTAGGTTAGGTAACGGGCACTTTGAGTATCTAGGTTACCTAGCGGGAACTTGGACAATGTAAGTTACCTAGCGGGCAATTGGAGTATCTAGGTTACCTAACGGGCACTTTGACTATCTAGGTTACATAGCGGGCACTTGGACTATGTAGGTTAACTAGCGGGCACTTGAACGATCTAGGTTAACTAGAGGGCACTTGGATGATCAATGGTAACTAGCGGGCACTTGGACTATCTAGGTTAGCTAACGGGCACTTGGACTAAGTACGTCCCCTAGTGGGCACTTGGACACTCTAGGTTACCTAACGGGCACTAGGACTATCTAGGTTAACTAGCGGGCACTTGGACAATCTAGGTTACCTAGCTGGCACTTGAACTATCTACTTTACCTAGCGGGTTCTTGGAGTATGTAGGTTACCTAGCGGGCTGTTGGACTATCTAGGTTACCAAGCGGGCACTTGGACTATCTAGGTTCCCTAGCGGGCCCTTGGACTCTGTGGGTTTCCTGGCGGGCATTTGGACTATCTAGGTTACCTAACGGGCACATGGACTATGTAGGTTCCCTAGCGAGCACTTGGATTATGTAGGTTCCCTATCGGGCACTTGGACTATGTAGGTTACCTAGAGGGCATTTGGACTATGTAGGTTACCTAGCGGGTACTTGGACTATCTAGGTTACCTAGGGGGAACGTGGGCTATGTAGGTTAACTAGTGGGCAATTGGACTATGTAGGTTCCCTAGCGGGCACTTGGACTACGTAGGTTCCCTAGCGGGCACGTGGATTATGTAGGTTCCCTATCGGGCACTTGGACTATGTAGGTTAACTAGCGCGCACTTGGACTCTCTGGGTTACCTAGCGGGCATTTGGATTATCTAGGTTAACGAACGGGCACTTGGACTATGTAGGTTACCTAGCCGCCACTTGGACTATCTAGGTTAGCTAACAGGCACTTGGACTATTTAGGTTCCCTAGCGGGCACTTGTACTATCTAGGATACCTAGCTGGCACTTGGACTATGTAGGACAACTAGCGGGCCCTTGGACAATCTAGGTTAGCTAATGGGCACTTAGATTATGTAGGTTAACTAGAGGGCACTTGGAATATGTAGGTTAACTAGCGGGCCCATGGAATATGTAGGTTTACTAGCGGGCCCTTGGACTATCTAGGTTCTCTAAAGGGCACTTGGATTATCTAGGTTACCGAACGGGCACTTGGACTATCTAGGTTACCTAAAGGGCTGTTGGACTATGTAGGCTAACTAGGGGGCCCTTGGACGATCTAGGTTACCTAGCGGGTACTTGAACTATCTAGGTTAACTAGCGGGCACTTGCACTATCTACGTTACCTAGCGGGCACTTGGACTATCTATGTTAACTAGCGGGCACTTGGAATATGTAGGTTAACTAGCGGACAGTTGCACTATGTAGATTACCTAGCAGGCACTTGGACTATCTAGGTTAACTAGCGGGCACTTGGACTATGTAGGTTAAGTAGCGGGCACTTGGACACTCTAGGTTACCTATGGGCACTTGGACTATGTACGTTCCCTAGCGGGCACTTGGGCTATCTACGTTCCCTAGAGGGCACTTGGACTATGTAGGTTAACGAACGGGCACTTGGACTATGTACGTAACCTAGTGGTCACTTGGACTATCTAGGTTAACGAACGGGCACTTGGAATATGCAGTTAACCTAGCGGGCAATTGGACTTCTATGTTAACGAACGGGCACTTGGACTATGTAGGTTGCTTAGCGGGCACTTGGATTATCTAGGTTAGGTAACGGGCACTTTGAGTATCTAGGTTACCTAGCGGGAACTTGGACAATGTAAGTTACCTAGCGGGCAATTGGACTATCTAGGTTACCTAACGGGCACTTTGACTATCTAGGTTACATAGCGGGCACTTGGACTATGTAGGTTAACTAGCGGGCACTTGGACGATCTAGGTTAACTAGAGGGCACTTTGATTATCTAGGTTAACTAGCGTGCACTTGGACTATCTAGGTTAACTAGCGGGCACTTGGATGATCAATGTTAACTAGCGGGCACTTGGACTATCTAGGTTAGCTAACGGGCACTTGGACTAAGTACGTCCCCTAGTGGGCACTTGGACACTCTAGGTTACCTAACGGGCACTAGGACTATCTAGGTTAACTAGCGGGCACTTGGACAATCTAGGTTACCTAGCTGGCACTTGAACTATCTACTTTACCTAGCGGGTTCTTGGAGTATGAAGGTTACCTAGTGGGCTGTTGGACTATCTAAGTTACCAAGCGGGCACTTGGACTATCTAGGTTCCCTAGCGGGCCCTTGGACTCTGTGGGTTTCCTGGCGGGCATTTGGACTATCTAGGTTACCTAACGGGCACTTGGACTATGTAGGTTCCCTAGCGAGCACTTGGATTATGTAGGTTCCCTATCGGGCACTTGGACTATGTAGGTTACCTAGAGGGCATTTGGACTATGTAGGTTACCTAGCGGGCACTTGGACTATCTAGGTTACCTAGGGGGAACGTGGGCTATGTAGGTTAACTAGTGG
Source organism: Tenrec ecaudatus (assembly GCF_050624435.1). NCBI lineage: Eukaryota > Metazoa > Chordata > Mammalia > Afrosoricida > Tenrecidae > Tenrec > Tenrec ecaudatus. The sequence goes on from NW_027457676.1 coordinate 437,684, forward strand.
GCAATTGGACTATGTAGGTTGCCTAGCGTGCACTTGAACTATGTAGGTTCCCTAGCGGGCACTTGGATTATGTAGGTTCCCTATCAGGCACTTGGACTATGTAGGTTAACTAGCGCGCACTTGGACTCTCTGGGTTACCTAGCGGGCATTTGGATTATCTAGGTTAACGAACGGGCACTTGGACTATGTAGGTTACCTAGCCGCCACTTGGACTATCTAGGTTAGCTAACAGGCACTTGGTCTATTTAGGTTCCCTAGCGGGCACTTGTACTATCTAGGATACCTAGCTGGCACTTGGACTATGTAGGACAACTAGCGGGCCCTTGGACAATCTAGGTTAGCTAACGGGCACTTAGATTATGTACGTTAACTAGAGGGCACTTGGAATATGTAGGTTAACTAGCGGGCCCATGGACTATGTAGGTTTACTAGCGGGCCCTTGAACTATCTAGGTTCTCTAAAGGGCACTTGGATTATCTAGGTTACCGAACGGGCACTTGGACTATCTAGGTTACCTAAAGGGCTGTTGGACTATGTAGGCTAACTAGGGGGCCCTTGGACGATCTAGGTTACCTAGCGGGTACTTGAACTATCTAGGTTAACTAGCGGGCACTTGCACTATCTACGTTACCTAGCGGGCACTTGGACTATCTATGTTAACTAGCGGGCACATGGAATATGTAGGTTAACTAGCGGACAGTTGCACTATGTAGATTACCTAGCAGGCACTTGGACTATCTAGGTTAACTAGCGGGCACTTGGACTATGTAGGTTAACTAGCGGGCACTTGGACACTCTAGGTTACCTATGGGCACTTGGACTATGTACATTCCCTAGCGGGCACTTGGGCTATCTACGTTCCCTAGAGGGCACTTGGACTATGTAGGTTAACGAACGGGCACTTGGACTATGTACGTAACCTAGTGGTCACTTGGACTGTCTAGGTTACCTAGCGGGAACTTGGACTATGTAGGTTAATTAGCGGGCCGTTGGTCTATGTAGGTTAACTAGCAGGCCTTTGGACTATGTAAGTTAACTAGGGGGCACTTTGATGATTCTGGTTAACTAGCGGGCACTTGGACTATCTAGGTTTACTAGCGGGCACTTGGACTATCTTGGTTAACTAGAGGGCACTTGGACTGTGTAGGTTCCCTAGCGGGCAATTGGACTATATAGGTTACCTAGTGGGCACTTGGACTATGTAGGTTACCCAGCGGGCACTTGGACTATCTAGGTTAACTAGCAGGCACTTGGATTATCCAGGTTAACAAACGGGCACTTGGACTATGTATGTTCCAGAGCGAGCAATTGGACTATGTAGGTTCCCTAGCGGGCACTTGGACTATCTAGGTTCCCTAAAGGGCACTTTGACTATCTAGGTTACCGAACGGGCACTTGGACTATGCAGGTTAACTAGCGGACAATTGGACGATCTAGGTTAACTAGCGGACACTTACACTATGTAGGTTACCTAGCGGGCACTTGGACTATGTAGGTTAACTAGCGGGCACTTTGAGTATGTAGGTTAACTAGCGGACACTTGCACTATGTAGGTTACCTAGCGGGCACTTGGACTATGTAGGTTAACTGGCAGGCCCTTGGACTATCTAGGTTACCTAGCAGGCATTTGGACTATGTAGGTTAACTAGCGGGCACTTGCACTCTCTAGGTTACTTAGCGGGCACTTTGACTATGTACCTTCTCTAGCGGGCACTTGGACTATCTACGTTAACTAGCGGGCACTTGGACTATGTAGGTTAACTAGAGGACACTTGGACTATCTAGGTTAACTAACGGGCACTTGGACTATCAAAGTTAACAAGCGAGCCCTTAGACTATGTAGGTTAACTAGCGGGCCCTTGGACTATCTAGGTTACCTAGATAGCACTTAGATTATATAGGTTCCCTAGCATGCACTAAGACTTCTAGGTTAACGAACGGGCACTTGGACTGTCTAGGTTACATAGCGGGCACTTGGACTATCTAGGCTACCTAACGGGCACTTTGACTATCTAGTTTACCTAGCCAGAACTTGGACATGGAGGTTACCTAGCAGGCACTTGGACTATCTAGCTTACCTAACGGGCACTTTCACTATCTAGGTTACCTAGCGGGCACTTTGACTATGTAGGTTAACTAGCGGGCACTTGGACTATCTAGGTTACCTAGCGGGCCCTTGGACTATGTAGGTTACCTAGCTGGCACTTGGACTACCTAGGTTAAGGAAAGGGCACTTTGATTATCTAGGTTAATTAGCAGACCTTCGACTATGTAGGTTAACTAGTGGGCCCGTGGACTATGTAGGTTAACAAGCGGGCACTTGGACTATCTAGGTTTCCTACAAGGCACTTGGACTATGTACATACCCTAGCGCGCACTTGGATTATCTAGGTTATCTAGCGGGCACTTGGAATATGTACGTCCCCTAGTGGGAACTTGGACTATCTAGGTTACCTAACTGGCACTTGGACTATGTAGGTCAACTAGTGGGCCCTTGGACTATCTAGGTTAGCTAGCGGGCACTTAGATTATGTAGGTAAACTAGCGGGCACTTGGAATTTGTAGGTTAACTAGCGGACACTTGCACTATGTAGGTTTACTAGCGGGCCCTTGGACTATCTAGGTTCCCTAAAGTGCACTTGTATTATCTATGTTAACTAGAGGGTACTTGGAATATGTAGGTTAACTAGCGGACACTTGCACTATGTAGGTTACCTAGCAGGCACTTGGACTATCGAGGTTAACTAGCGGACACATGGACTACGTAGGCTAACTAGGGGACCCTTGGACGATCTAGGTTACCTAGCGGGTACTTGAACTATCTAGGTTAATAGCGGGCACTTGCACTATCTAGGTTACCTAGCGGGCACTTGGACTATGTACGTTCCCTAGCGGGCACTTGGATTATCTATGTTAACTAGAGGGTACTTGGAATATGTAGGTTAACCAGCGGACACTTGCACTATGTAGGTTACCTAGCAGGCACTTGGACTATCTAGGTTAACTAGCGGGTACATGGACTACGTAGGCTAACTAGGGGGCCCTTGGACGATCTAGGTTACCTAGCGGGTACTTGAACTATCTAGGTTAACTAGCGGGCACTTGCACTATCTAGGTTACCTAGCGGGCACTTGGACTATGTACGTTCCCTAGCGGGCACTTGGATTATCTATGTTAACTAGAGGGCACTTGGAATATGTAGTTTAACTAGCGGACACTTGCTCTATGTAGGTTACCTAGGAGGCACTTGGACTATCTAGGTTAACTAGCGGGCAAATGGACTATCTAGGTTAATTAGCGTGCACTTGGACTATGTAGGTTCCTTAGGGAGCACTTGGACTCTAGGTTACCTAGCGCGCACTTGGACTATCTAGGTTACCTAGCGGGTCCTTGGACTATGTAGGTTTCCTAGCGGGCACTTGGGCTATCTAGGTTAACGAACGGGCACTTGGACTAGGTAGGTTAACTAGAGGACACTTGGACAATCTAGGTTAACTAGCGGGCACTTGGATGATCTAGGTTAACTAGCGGGCACTTGGACTATCAAAGTTAACAAGTGATGCCTTGGACTATGTAGGTTAACTAGCCGGTCCTTGGACTATCTAGGTTACCTAGCGGGCACTTAGACTATATAGGTTACCTAGCGGGCACTTGGAATATGCAGGTAACCTAGCGGGCACTTGGACTGTCTAGCTTACCTAGAGGGCACTTGGACTTCTAGGTTAACGAATGGGCTCTTGGACTATGTAGGTTGCCTAGCGGGCACTTGGACTATCTAGGTTACCTAACGGGCACTTTGACTAACTAGGTTACATAGCGGGCACTTGGACTATGTAGTTTAACTAGCGAGCACTTGGACTCTAGGTTACCTAGCGGGCACTTGGACTATCTAGGCTACCTAGCGGGTCCTTGGACTATGTAGGTTTCCTAGCGAGCACTTGGACTATCTAGGTTAACGAACGGGCACTTGGACTATGTAGGTAACCTAGCGAGCACTTGGACAGTCTAGTTTACCTTTCGGGCACTTGGACAACCTAGGTTAATGAACGGGCACTTGGACTATGTAGGTTACCTAGCGGACACTTGGACTATGTAGGATCCGTATCGGACATTTGGACTACTTAGGTTACCTAGCGGGCACTTGGACTATCTAGGTTAACTAGCGGGCACGTGGACTATCTAGGTCAACTAGCGGGCCCTTGTACTATGTAGGTTAACTAGTGAGCACTTGGACTATCTAGGTTAACTAGCGGACCTTGGACTATGTATGTTAACTAGCGGGCCCTTGGACTATGTATGTAAACTAGCGGGCACTTGGACGATCTAGGTTAACTAGAGGGCACTTGGACTATGTAGGTTTCCTAGCGGGCATTTGGACTATATAGATAACCTAGCGGGCACTTGGACTATCTAGGTTAACTAGCGGGCACTTGGACTATGTAGTTTCCCTAGCGGGCACTTGGACTATGTAAGTTACCTAGCGGGCACTTGGACTATCTAGGTTACCTTGCAGGCACTTTGACTATCTAGGTTAACTAACGGGTACTTGGACTATGTAGGTTGCCTAGCGGGCACTTGGATTATGTAGGTTCTCTATCGGGCACTTGGACTATGTAGGTTAACTTGCGGGCACTAGGACTGTCTAGGTTACCTAGCGGGCCCTTGGATTATCTAGGTTAACGAACGGGCACTTGGACTATGTAGGTTACCTAGCCGCCACATGGACTATCTAGGTTAGCTAACAGGTACTTGGACTATCTAGGTTCCCTAAAGGGCACTTGGACTATCTAGGTTACCGAACGGGCACTTGGACTATCTAAGTTACCTAGCAGGCACTTACACTATGAAGGCTTTCTAAGGGGCCCTTGGACGATCTAGGTTACCTAGCGGGTTCTTGAACTATGTAGGTTAACTAGCGGGCACTTGCACTATCTAGGTTACCTAGCGGGCAATTGGACTATGTATGTTCCCTAGGGAGCACTTGGACTATCTATGTTAACTAGCGGGCACTTGGAATATGTAGGTTAACTAGCGGACTCTTGCACTATGTAGGTTACCTAGCAGGCACTTGGACAATCTAGGGTAACTAGCTGGCACTTGGATGATCTAGGTTAACTAGCAGGCACTTGGACTTCTAGGTTAACGAACGGGCTCTTGGACTATGTAGGTTGCCTAGTGGGCACTTGGACTATCTAGGTTAGGTAACGGGCACTTGGACTATCTAGGTTACCTAGCGGGAACTTGGACAATGTAAGTTACCTAGCGGGCACTTGGACTATCTAGGTTACCTAGCGGGCCCTTGGACTATATAGGTTTCCTAGCGGGCACTTGGACTATCTAGGTTAACGAACGGGCACTTGGATTATGTAGGTAACCTAGCGGGCACTTGGACAGTCTAGGTTACCTAGCAGGCACTTGGACTATCTAGGTTAACGAACGGGCACTTGGACTATGTAGGTTACCTAGCGGGCACTTGGACTATGTAGGATCCCTATCAGACATTTGGACTACTTTGGTTACCTAGCGGGCACTTGGACTATCTAGGTTAACTAGCGGGCACTTGGACTATCTATGTCAACTAGCGGGCCCTTGTACTATGTAGGTTAACTAGCGAGCACTTGGACTATCTAGGTTAACTAGCGGACCTTGGACTATGTAGGTTTCCTTGCGGGCATTTGGACTATGTAGGTTACCTAGCGGGCACTTGGACTATGTAGGTTCCCTAACGGGCACTTGGACTATGTAGGTTCCCTAGTGGTCACGTGGACTATGTAGACTTCCTAGAAGGCACTTGGACTATGTAGGTTAACAGGCGGGCACTTGGACTATCCAGGTTACCAAGCGGGCACTTGGACTATGTAGGTTACCCAATGGGCACTTGGACTATCTAGGTTAACGAACGGACACTTGGACTATGTAGGTTAGCTATCAGGCACTTGGACTATCTAGGTTACCTAGCAGGCACTTGGACTATGTAGGTTACCTAGCGGACACTTGGACGATTTAGGTTAACTACGGGCACTTGGACTATCTAGGTTAACTAGCAGGCCCTTGGACTATCTAGGTTTACTAGCGGGCACTTGAACTATGTAGTTTCCCTAGCGGGCATTTGGATTATTTAGGTTATCTAGTGGGCACTTGGACTATGTAGGTTACCTAGCGGGCACTTGGACTACGTAGGTCAACTACAAGGCACTTGGACTATCAAGGTTACCTAGCGGGCTCTTGGACTATGTAGGTTACCAGCGGGCACTTGGACTATCTAGGTTAACGAACGTGCACTTGGACTATGTAGGTAACCTAGCGGGCACTTGGACTGTCTAGGTTACCTAGCGGTCACTTGGACTATCTAGGTTAAGGAACGGGCACTTGGACTATGTAGGTTAACTAGCGGACACTTCGAATATCTAGGTTAGCTAACGGGCAATTGGACTATCTAGGTTACCTAGCGGGCACTTGGACTATGTAGGATCTCTAGCGGGTACTTGGACTATTTAGGTTACCTAGCAGGCACTTTGACTATCTAGGTTAACTAACGGGCACTTGGACTATGAAGGTTGCCTAGGGAGCACTTGGAGTATGTAGGTTCCCTAGCGGGCACTTGGACTATGTAGGTTCCCTATCGGGTACTTGGACTGTCTAGGTTAACTAGTGGGCACTTGGACTATGTACGTTCCCTAGCGGGCACTTGGGCTATCTACGTTACCTAGCGGGCACTTGGACTATGTACCTTCCCTAGGGGGCACTTGGACTATCTATGTTAACTAGCGGGCACTTGGACTATGTAGGTTCCATAGCGGTCACGTGGACTATGTAGACTTCATAGAAGGCACTTGGACTATGTAGGTTAACAGGCGGGCACTTGGACAATCCAGGTTACCAAGCGGGCACTAGGACTATGTAGGTTACCCAATGGGCACTTGGACTATCTAGGTTAACGAACGGACACTTGGACTATGTAGGTTAGCTATCAGGCACTTGGACTATCTAGGTTACCTAACAGGCACTTGGACTATCTAGGTTACCTAGCGGGAACTTGGACAATGTAAGTTACCTAGCGGGCACTTGGACTATCTAGGTTACCTAGCGGGCCCTTGGACTATATAGGTTTCCTAGCGGGCACTTGGACTATCTAGGTTAACGAACGGGCACTTGGATTATGTAGGTAACCTAGCGGGCACTTGGACAGTCTAGGTTACCTAGCAGGCACTTGGACTATCTAGGTTAACGAACGGGCACTTGGACTATGTAGGTTACCTAGCGGGCACTTGGACTATGTAGGATCCCTATCAGACATTTGGACTACTTTGGTTACCTAGCGGGCACTTGGACTATCTAGGTTAACTAGCGGGCACTTGGACTATCTATGTCAACTAGCGGGCCCTTGTACTATGTAGGTTAACTAGCGAGCACTTGGACTATCTAGGTTAACTAGCGGACCTTGGACTATGTAGGTTTCCTTGCGGGCATTTGGACTATGTAGGTTACCTAGCGGGCACTTGGACTATGTAGGTTCCCTAACGGGCACTTGGACTATGTAGGTTCCCTAGTGGTCACGTGGACTATGTAGACTTCCTAGAAGGCACTTGGACTATGTAGGTTAACAGGCGGGCACTTGGACTATCCAGGTTACCAAGCGGGCACTTGGACTATGTAGGTTACCCAATGGGCACTTGGACTATCTAGGTTAACGAACGGACACTTGGACTATGTAGGTTAGCTATCAGGCACTTGGACTATCTAGGTTACCTAGCAGGCACTTGGACTATGTAGGTTACCTAGCGGACACTTGGACGATTTAGGTTAACTACGGGCACTTGGACTATCTAGGTTAACTAGCAGGCCCTTGGACTATCTAGGTTTACTAGCGGGCACTTGAACTATGTAGTTTCCCTAGCGGGCATTTGGATTATTTAGGTTATCTAGTGGGCACTTGGACTATGTAGGTTACCTAGCGGGCACTTGGACTACGTAGGTCAACTACAAGGCACTTGGACTATCAAGGTTACCTAGCGGGCTCTTGGACTATGTAGGTTACCAGCGGGCACTTGGACTATCTAGGTTAACGAACGTGCACTTGGACTATGTAGGTAACCTAGCGGGCACTTGGACTGTCTAGGTTACCTAGCGGTCACTTGGACTATCTAGGTTAAGGAACGGGCACTTGGACTATGTAGGTTAACTAGCGGACACTTCGAATATCTAGGTTAGCTAACGGGCAATTGGACTATCTAGGTTACCTAGCGGGCACTTGGACTATGTAGGATCTCTAGCGGGTACTTGGACTATTTAGGTTACCTAGCAGGCACTTTGACTATCTAGGTTAACTAACGGGCACTTGGACTATGAAGGTTGCCTAGGGAGCACTTGGAGTATGTAGGTTCCCTAGCGGGCACTTGGACTATGTAGGTTCCCTATCGGGTACTTGGACTGTCTAGGTTAACTAGTGGGCACTTGGACTATGTACGTTCCCTAGCGGGCACTTGGGCTATCTACGTTACCTAGCGGGCACTTGGACTATGTACCTTCCCTAGGGGGCACTTGGACTATCTATGTTAACTAGCGGGCACTTGGACTATGTAGGTTCCATAGCGGTCACGTGGACTATGTAGACTTCATAGAAGGCACTTGGACTATGTAGGTTAACAGGCGGGCACTTGGACAATCCAGGTTACCAAGCGGGCACTAGGACTATGTAGGTTACCCAATGGGCACTTGGACTATCTAGGTTAACGAACGGACACTTGGACTATGTAGGTTAGCTATCAGGCACTTGGACTATCTAGGTTACCTAACAGGCACTTGGACTATCTAGGTTACCTAGCGGGAACTTGGACAATGTAAGTTACCTAGCGGGCACTTGGACTATCTAGGTTACCTAGCGGGCCCTTGGACTATATAGGTTTCCTAGCGGGCACTTGGACTATCTAGGTTAACGAACGGGCACTTGGATTATGTAGGTAACCTAGCGGGCACTTGGACAGTCTAGGTTACCTAGCAGGCACTTGGACTATCTAGGTTAACGAACGGGCACTTGGACTATGTAGGTTACCTAGCGGGCACTTGGACTATGTAGGATCCCTATCAGACATTTGGACTACTTTGGTTACCTAGCGGGCACTTGGACTATCTAGGTTAACTAGCGGGCACTTGGACTATCTATGTCAACTAGCGGGCCCTTGTACTATGTAGGTTAACTAGCGAGCACTTGGACTATCTAGGTTAACTAGCGGACCTTGGACTATGTAGGTTTCCTTGCGGGCATTTGAACTATGTAGGTTACCTAGCGGGCACTTGGACTATGTAGGTTCCCTAACGGGCACTTGGACTATGTAGGTTCCCTAGTGGTCACGTGGACTATGTAGACTTCCTAGAAGGCACTTGGACTATGTAGGTTAACAGGCGGGCACTTGGACTATCCAGGTTACCAAGCGGGCACTTGGACTATGTAGGTTACCCAATGGGCACTTGGACTATCTAGGTTAACGAACGGACACTTGGACTATGTAGGTTAGCTATCAGGCACTTGGACTATCTAGGTTACCTAGCAGGCACTTGGACTATGTAGGTTACCTAGCGGACACTTGGACGATTTAGGTTAACTACGGGCACTGGGACTATCTAGGTTAACTAGCAGGCCCTTGGACTATCTAGGTTTACTAGCGGGCACTTGAACTATGTAGTTTCCCTAGCGGGCATTTGGATTATTTAGGTTATCTAGTGGGCACTTGGACTATGTAGGTTACCTAGCGGGCACTTGGACTACGTAGGTCAACTACAAGGCACTTGGACTATCAAGGTTACCTAGCGGGCTCTTGGACTATGTAGGTTACCAGCGGGCACTTGGACTATCTAGGTTAACGAACGTGCACTTGGACTATGTAGGTAACCTAGCGGGCACTTGGACTGTCTAGGTTACCTAGCGGTCACTTGGACTATCTAGGTTAAGGAACGGGCACTTGGACTATGTAGGTTAACTAGCGGACACTTCGAATATCTAGGTTAGCTAACGGGCAATTGGACTATCTAGGTTACCTAGCGGGCACTTGGACTATGTAGGATCTCTAGCGGGTACTTGGACTATTTAGGTTACCTAGCAGGCACTTTGACTATCTAGGTTAACTAACGGGCACTTGGACTATGAAGGTTGCCTAGGGAGCACTTGGAGTATGTAGGTTCCCTAGCGGGCACTTGGACTATGTAGGTTCCCTATCGGGTACTTGGACTGTCTAGGTTAACTAGTGGGCACTTGGACTATGTACGTTCCCTAGCGGGCACTTGGGCTATCTACGTTACCTAGCGGGCACTTGGACTATGTACCTTCCCTAGGGGGCACTTGGACTATCTATGTTAACTAGAGGGCACTTGGACTATGTAGGTTCCATAGCGGTCACGTGGACTATGTAGACTTCATAGAAGGCACTTGGACTATGTAGGTTAACAGGCGGGCACTTGGACAATCCAGGTTACCAAGCGGGCACTAGGACTATGTAGGTTACCCAATGGGCACTTGGACTATCTAGGTTAACGAACGGACACTTGGACTATGTAGGTTAGCTATCAGGCACTTGGACTATCTAGGTTACCTAACAGGCACTTGGACTATCTAGGTTACCTAGCGGGAACTTGGACAATGTAAGTTACCTAGCGGGCACTTGGACTATCTAGGTTACCTAGCGGGCCCTTGGACTATATAGGTTTCCTAGCGGGCACTTGGACTATCTAGGTTAACGAACGGGCACTTGGATTATGTAGGTAACCTAGCGGGCACTTGGACAGTCTAGGTTACCTAGCAGGCACTTGGACTATCTAGGTTAACGAACGGGCACTTGGACTATGTAGGTTACCTAGCGGGCACTTGGACTATGTAGGATCCCTATCAGACATTTGGACTACTTTGGTTACCTAGCGGGCACTTGGACTATCTAGGTTAACTAGCGGGCACTTGGACTATCTATGTCAACTAGCGGGCCCTTGTACTATGTAGGTTAACTAGCGAGCACTTGGACTATCTAGGTTAACTAGCGGACCTTGGACTATGTAGGTTTCCTTGCGGGCATTTGGACTATGTAGGTTACCTAGCGGGCACTTGGACTATGTAGGTTCCCTAACGGGCACTTGGACTATGTAGGTTCCCTAGTGGTCACGTGGACTATGTAGACTTCCTAGAAGGCACTTGGACTATGTAGGTTAACAGGCGGGCACTTGGACTATCCAGGTTACCAAGCGGGCACTTGGACTATGTAGGTTACCCAATGGGCACTTGGACTATCTAGGTTAACGAACGGACACTTGGACTATGTAGGTTAGCTATCAGGCACTTGGACTATCTAGGTTACCTAGCAGGCACTTGGACTATGTAGGTTACCTAGCGGACACTTGGACGATTTAGGTTAACTACGGGCACTTGGACTATCTAGGTTAACTAGCAGGCCCTTGGACTATCTAGGTTTACTAGCGGGCACTTGAACTATGTAGTTTCCCTAGCGGGCATTTGGATTATTTAGGTTATCTAGTGGGCACTTGGACTATGTAGGTTACCTAGCGGGCACTTGGACTACGTAGGTCAACTACAAGGCACTTGGACTATCAAGGTTACCTAGCGGGCTCTTGGACTATGTAGGTTACCAGCGGGCACTTGGACTATCTAGGTTAACGAACGTGCACTTGGACTATGTAGGTAACCTAGCGGGCACTTGGACTGTCTAGGTTACCTAGCGGTCACTTGGACTATCTAGGTTAAGGAACGGGCACTTGGACTATGTAGGTTAACTAGCGGACACTTCGAATATCTAGGTTAGCTAACGGGCAATTGGACTATCTAGGTTACCTAGCGGGCACTTGGACTATGTAGGATCTCTAGCGGGCACTTGGACTATTTAGGTTACCTAGCAGGCACTTTGACTATCTAGGTTAACTAACGGGCACTTGGACTATGAAGGTTGCCTAGGGAGCACTTGGAGTATGTAGGTTCCCTAGCGGGCACTTGGACTATGTAGGTTCCCTATCGGGTACTTGGACTGTCTAGGTTAACTAGTGGGCACTTGGACTATGTACGTTCCCTAGCGGGCACTTGGGCTATCTACGTTACCTAGCGGGCACTTGGACTATGTACCTTCCCTAGGGGGCACTTGGACTATCTATGTTAACTAGCGGGCACTTGGACTATGTAGGTTCCATAGCGGTCACGTGGACTATGTAGACTTCATAGAAGGCACTTGGACTATGTAGGTTAACAGGCGGGCACTTGGACAATCCAGGTTACCAAGCGGGCACTTGGACTATGTAGGTTACCCAATGGGCACTTGGACTATCTAGGTTAACGAACGGACACTTGGACTATGTAGGTTAGCTATCAGGCACTTGGACTATCTAGGTTACCTAACAGGCACTTGGACTATGTAGGTTACCTAGCGGACACTTGGACGATTTAGGTTCACTATCGGGCACTTGGACTATCTAGGTTAACTAGCGGGCCCTTGGACTATCTAGGTTAACTAGCGGGCACTTGAACTATGTAGTTTCCCTAGCGGGCATTTGGATTATTTAGGTTACCTAGTGGGCACTTGGACTATGTAGCTTACCTAGCGAGCACTTGGACTATGTAGGTTAACTACAAGGCACTTGGACTATCAAGGTTACCTAGCGGGCCCTTGGACTATGTAGGTTACCAGCGGGCACTTGGACTATCTAGGTTAACGAACGTGCACTTGGACTATGTAGGTAACCTAGCCGGCACTTGGACTGTCTAGGTTACCTAGCGGGCACTTGGACTATCTAGGTTAACGAACGGGCACTTGGACTATGTAGGTTACCTAGCGGACACTTGGACGATTTAGGTTCACTATCGGGCACTTGGACTATCTAGGTTAACTAGCGGGCCCTTGGACTATCTAGGTTAACTAGCGGGCACTTGAACTATGTAGTTTCCCTAGCGGGCATTTGGATTATTTAGGTTACCTAGTGGGCACTTGGACTATGTAGGTTACCTAGCGGGCACTTGGACTATGTACCTTCCCTAGGGGGCACTTGGACTATCTATGTTAACTAGCGGGCACTTGGACTATGTAGGTTCCATAGCGGTCACGTGGACTATGTAGACTTCATAGAAGGCACTTGGACTATGTAGGTTAACAGGCGGGCACTTGGACTATCCAGGTTACCAAGCGGGCACTTGGACTATGTAGGTTACCCAATGGGCACTTGGACTATCTAGGTTAACGAACGGACACTTGGACTATGTAGGTTAGCTATCAGGCACTTGGACTATCTAGGTTACCTTGCAGGCACTTGGACTATGTAGGTTACCTAGCGGACACTTGGACGATTTAGGTTCACTATCGGGCACTTGGACTATCTAGGTTAACTAGCGGGCCCTTGGACTATCTAGGTTAACTAGCGGGCACTTGAACTATGTAGTTTCCCTAGCGGGCATTTGGATTATTTAGGTTACCTAGTGGGCACTTGGACTATGTAGCTTACCTAGCGAGCACTTGGACTATGTAGGTTAACTACAAGGCACTTGGACTATCAAGGTTACCTAGCGGGCCCTTGGACTATGTAGGTTACCAGCGGGCACTTGGACTATCTAGGTTAACGAACGTGCACTTGGACTATGTAGGTAACCTAGCCGGCACTTGGACTGTCTAGGTTACCTAGCGGGCACTTGGACTATCTAGGTTAACGAACGGGCACTTGGACTATGTAGGTTACCTAGCGGACACTTGGACGATTTAGGTTCACTATCGGGCACTTGGACTATCTAGGTTAACTAGCGGGCCCTTGGACTATCTAGGTTAACTAGCGGGCACTTGAACTATGTAGTTTCCCTAGCGGGCATTTGGATTATTTAGGTTACCTAGTGGGCACTTGGACTATGTAGATTACCTAGCGGGCACTTGGACTATGTAGGTTAATTACAAGGCACTTGGACTATCAAGGTTACCTAGCAGGCCCTTGGACTATGTAGGTTACCAGCGGGCACTTGTACTATCTAGGTTAACGAACGTGCACTTGGACTATGTAGGTAACCTAGCCGGCACTTGGACTGTCTAGGTTACCTAGCGGGCAAATGGACTATCTAGGTTAACGAACGGGCACTTGGACTATGTAGGTTAACTAGCGGACACTTCGAATATCTAGGTTAGCTAACGGGCAATTGGACTATCTAGGTTACCTAGCGGGCACTTGGACTATGTAGGTTCCCTAGCGAGCACTTGGACTATTTAGGTTACCTAGCAGGCACTTTGACTATCTAGGTTAACTAACGGGCACTTGGACTATGAAGGTTGCCTAGCGAGCACTTGGAGTATGTAGGTTCCCTAGCGGGCATTTGGACTATGTAGGTTCCCTATCGGGTACTTGGACTGTCTAGGTTAACTAGTGGGCAATTGGACTGTCTAGGTTACCTAGTGGGCACTTGGACTATGTACGTTCCCTAGCGGGCACATAGGCTATCTACGTTACCTAGCGGGCACTTGAACTATGTAGGTTAACAAACGGGCACTTGGACTATGTAGTTTACCTAGCAGGCACTTGGACTATGTAGGTTAACTAGCGGGCACTTGCACTCTCTAGGTTACCTAGCGGCACTTGGACTATGTACCTTCCCTAGCGGGCACTTGGACTATCTATGTTAACTAGAGGGCACTTGGACTATGTAGGTTACCTAGCGTGCACTTGGACTATGTAGGTTAACTAGAGAACATTTGGACGATCTAGGTTAACTAGCGGGCACTTGGATGATCTAGGTTAACTAAAGGGCACTTGGACTATCAAAGTTAACAGCGAGCCCTTGGACTATCTAGGTTAACTAGCGGGCCCTTGGACTATCTAGGTTACCTAGATAGCACTTGGAATATATAGGTTCCCTAGCGGACACTTGGACTATCTAGGTTAACGAACGGGAACTTGGACTATGCAAGTAACCTAGCGGGCACTTGGACTGTCAAGGTTACATAGCGGGCACTTGGACTTCTAGCTTAACGAACGGGCACAGGAATATGTATGTTGCCTAGCGGGCACTTGGACAATCTAGGTTAGGTAACGGGCACTTGGACTATCTAGGTTACCTAGCGGGAACTTGGACAATGTAGGTTACCTAGCAGGCACTTGGACTATCTAGGTTAACTAGCGGGCACTTGGACTCTCTAGGTTACCTAGCGGGCCCTTGGATTTTGTAGGTTACCTAGCGGGCACTTGGACTATCTAGGATATCCAGCGGGCACTTTCACTATCTAGGTTAACTAGCAGACCTTGGACTATGTAGGTTAACTAGCGGGCCCTTGGACTATGTAGGTTAACTAGCGGGCTCTTGGACTATCTAGGTTTCCTAGCAGGCACTTGGACTATGTACATACCCTAGCGCGCACTTGGACTATCTAGGTTACCTAGCGGGCACTTGGACTATGTACGTCCCCTAGTGGGCACTTGGACTATCTAGGTTAACTAACGGGCACGAGGACTATCTAGGTTAACTAGCGGGCACTTGGATTATGAAGGATCCCTAGCGGGCACTTGGACTATCTAGGTTAACTAGCGGGCACTTGGACTATGTAGGTTAATTAGCGGACACTTGCACGATCTAGGTTAACTAGCGGGCCCTTGCACTATGTAGGTTAACTAGCGGGCTCATGGATTATGTAGGTTTACTATCAGGCACTTGGACTATCTAGGTTAACTAGCGGGCCCTTGGACTATGTAGTTTCCCTAGCGGGCATTTGGACTATTAAGGTTACCAAGCGGGAACTTGGACTATGTAGGTTCCCTATCGGGCACTTGGACTATGTAGGTTACCTAGCAGGCACTTTGACTATCTAGGTTAAATAACGGGCACTTGGACTATGTAGGTTGCCTAGCGGGCACTTGGACTATATAGGTTCCCTAGCGGGCACTTGGATTATGTAGGTTCCCTATCGGGCACTTGGACTATGTAGGTTACCTAGCGGGTACTTGGACTGTCTAGGTTACCTAGCGGGCACTTGGATTATCTAGGTTAGCTAACAGGCACTTGGACTATCTAGGATCCCTAGCGGGCACTTGTACTATCTAGGTTACCTAGCTGGCACTTGGACTATGTAGGTCAACTAGCGGGCCCTTATACTACCTAGGTTAGCTAACGGGCACTTAGATTATGTAGTTTAACTAGGGGGCACTTGGAATTTGTAGGTTAACTAGCGGACACTTGCACTATGTAGGTTAACTAGCGGGCCCATGGACTATGTAGGTTTACTAGCGGGCCTTTGGACTATCTAGGTTACCTCAAGGGCACTTGGGGTATCTTGGTTACCGAACGGGCACTTGAACTATCTAGGTTATCTAGCGGGCACTTGGACTATGTAGGCTAACTCGGGGGCCCTTGAACGATCGAGGTTACCTAGTGGGTACTAGAACTATCTAGGTTAACTAGCGGGCACTTGCACTATCTAAGTTACCTAGCGGGCACTTGGAATAAGTACGTTCCCAGCGTGAATTTAGACTATGTACGTTCCCTAGCGGGCACTTGGACTATCTATGTTAACTGGCGGGCACTTGGAATATGTAGGTTAACTTGCGGACACTTGCACTATGTCGGTTACCTAGCAGGCACTTGGACTATCTAGGTTAACTAGCGGGCACTTGGACTACCTAGGCTAACTATCGTGCACTTGGACTATGTAGGTTCCTTAGCGGGCACTTGGACAATCTAGGTTGCCTAGCGGGCACTTGTACTATGTAGGTTAACTAGCGTGCCCTTGGACTATCTAGGTTACGCAGCGGGCACTTGGTATATAGGTTAACTAGCGGGCATTTGGACTATGTAGGTTAACTAGCGGACAGTTACACGATCTAGGTTAACTAGCGGGCCCTTGTACTATATAGGTTAACTAGCGGGCCATGGATTATGTAGGTTTACTAGCAGGCACTTGGACTATCTAGGCAAACTAGCGGGCACTTGGACTATGTAGCTTCCCTAGTGGGCACTTGGACTATCTAGGTTAGCTAACGGGCACTTGGACTATCTAAGTAACCTAGCGGGAACTTGGACAATGTAGGTTACCTAGCAGGCACTTGGACTATCTAGGTTACCTAACGGGCACTTTCACTATCTAGGTTACCTAGCTGGCACTTGGACTATGTAGGTTAACTAGCGGGCACTTGGACGATCTAGGTTAACTAGCGGGCACCTGGACTATATAGGTTACCTTGCGGGCACTTGGAGTATCGAGCTTAACGAACGGGCACTTGGACGATGTAGGTTACCTAGCAGGCACTTGGACTATCTAGGTTACCTATTTAGCACTTGGACTATATAGGTTCCCTAGCGGGCACTTGGACTATCTAGGTTAACGAACGGGCACTTGGACTATGCAGGTAACCTAGCGGCACTTGGACTGTCTAGGTTACATAGCGGGCACTTGGACTTCTAGGTTAACGAACGGGCACTTGGACTATGTATATTGCCTAGCGGGCACTTGGACTATCTAGGTTAGGTTACGGGCACTTGGACTATCTAGGTTACCTAGCGGGAACTTGGACTGTCTAGGTTACCTAGCAGGCACTTGGACTATCTAGGTTACCTAACGGGCACTTTCACTATCTAGGTTACCTAGCTGGCACTTGGACTATGTAGGTGACCTAAAGGGCACTTTGACTATCTAGGTTAGCTAGCGGGCACTTGGACTATGTAGGTTAACTAGCGGGAACTTAGACTATCTAGGTTACCTAGCGGGCACTTGGATTATCTAGGATACCTAGCGGTCCCCTGGACTATGTAGGTTACCTAGCGGGCACTTGGACTATCTAGGTTAACGAACAGGCACTTGGACTATGTAGGTACCTAGCGGGCACTTGGACTGTCTAGGTTACCTAGCGGGCACTTTTACTATCTAGGTTAACTAGCAGACCTTGGACTATGTAGGTTAACTAGCGGGCCCTTGGACTATGTAGGTTAACTAGCGGGCACTTGGACTATCTAGGTTTCCTGGCAGGCCCTTGGACTATGTACATACCCTAGCGCGCACTTGGACTATCTAGCTTACCTAGCGGGCACTTGGACTATGTACTTCCCCTAGTGGGCACTTGGACTATCTAGGTTAACTAGCGGGCACTTGGACTATCTAGGTTACCTAGCAGGCACTTGGATTATGAAGGATCCCTAGCGGGCCTTTGGACTATCTAGGTTAACTAGCGGGCACTTGGACTATGTAGGTTAACTAGCGGACACTTGCACGATCTAGGTTAACTAGCGGGCCCTTGCACTATGTAGGTTAACTAGCGGGCCCATGGATTATGTAGGTTTACTAGCAGGCACTTGGACTATCTAGGTTAACTAGCGGACACTTGGACTATGTAGTTTCCCTAGCGGGCATTTGGACTAATTAGGTTACCAAGCGGGAACTTGGACTATGTAGGTTACCTAGTGGGCACTTGGACTATCTAAGTTACCTAGCAGGCACTTTGATTATCTAGGATAACTAACGGGCACTTGGACTATGTAGGTTGCCTAGCGGGCACTTGGACTATGTAGGTTAACTAGCGGGCTCTTGGATTATGTAGCTTCCCTATCGGGCACTTGGACTATGTAAGTTAAGTAGCACGCACTTAGACTATCTAGGTTACCTAGCGGGCACGTGGACTATGTACGTCCCCTAGTGGGCACTTGGACTATCTAGGTTAACTAACGGGCACGAGGACTATCTAGGTTAACTAGCGGGCACTTGGACTATCTAGGTTACCTAGCAGGCACTTGGATTATGAAGGATTCCTAGCGGGCACTTGGACTATCTAGGTTAACTAGCG
Source organism: Tenrec ecaudatus (assembly GCF_050624435.1). Lineage (NCBI taxonomy): Eukaryota > Metazoa > Chordata > Mammalia > Afrosoricida > Tenrecidae > Tenrec > Tenrec ecaudatus. Next base: position 456,464 of record NW_027457676.1, read on the forward strand.
GGCACTTGGACTATGTAGGTTAACTAGCGGACACTTGCATGATCTAGGTTAACTAGCGGGCCCTTGCACTATGTAGGTTAAATAGCGGGCCCATGGATTATGTAGGTTTACTAGCAGGCACTTTGACTATCTAGGTTAACTAGCGGGCCCTTGGACTATGTAGTTTCCCTAGCGGGCATTTGGACTATTAAGGTTACCAAGCGGGAACTTGGACTATGTAGGTTCCCTAGCGGGCACTTGGATTATGTAGGTTCCCTATCGGGCACTTGGACTATGTAGGTTACCTAGCAGGCACTTTGACTATCTAGGTTAAATAACGGGCACTTGGATTATCTAGGTTAGCTAACAGGCACTTGGACTATCTAGGATCCCTAGCGGGCACTTGTACTATCTAGGTTACCTAGCTGGCACTTGGACTATGTAGGTCAACTAGCGGGCCCTTATACTACCTAGGTTAGCTAACGGGCACTTAGATTATGTAGTTTAACTAGGGGGCACTTGGAATTTGTAGGTTAACTAGCGGACACTTGCACTATGTAGGTTAACTAGCGGGCCCATGGACTATGTAGGTTTACTAGCGGGCCTTTGGACTATCTAGGTTCCCTCAAGGGCACTTGGGGTATCTTGGTTACCAAACGGGCACTTGAACTATCTAGGTTATCTAGCGGGCACTTGGACTATGTAGGCTAACTAGGGGGCCCTTGAACAATCGAGGTTACCTAGCGGGTACTAGAACTATCTAGGTTAACTAGCGGTCACTTGCACTATCTAAGTTACCTAGCGGGCACTTGGAATAAGTACGTTCCCTAGCGGGAATTTAGACTATGTACGTTCCCTAGCGGGCACTTGGACTATCTATGTTAACTGGCGGGCACTTGGAATCTGTAGGTTAACTAGCGGACACTTGCACTATGTCGGTTACCTAGCAGGCACTTGGACTATCTAGGTTAACTAGCGGGCACTTGGACTATCTAGGTTAACTATCGTGCACTTGGACTATGTAGGTTCCTTAGCGGGCACTTGGACAATCTAGGTTGCCTAGCGGGCACTTGTACTATGTAGGTTAACTAGCGTGCCCTTGAACTATCTAGGTTACGAACGGGCACTTGGTATATAGGTTAACTAGCGGGCATTTGGACTATGTAGATTAACTAGCGGACACTTACACGATCTAGGTTAACTAGTGGGCCCTTGTACTATATAGGTTAACTAGCGGGCCATGGATTATGTAGGTTTACTAGCAGGCACTTGGACTATCTAGGCAAACTAGCGGGCACTTGGACTATGTAGGTTACCTAGCGGGCCCTTGGACTATCTAGGTTAACTAGCGGGCACTTGAACTATGTAGTTTCCCTAGCGGGCATTTGGATTATTTAGGTTACCTAGTGGGCACTTGGACTATGTAGATTACCTAGCGGGCACTTGGACTATGTAGGTTAATTACAAGGCACTTGGACTATCAAGGTTACCTAGCGGGCCCTTGGACTATGTAGGTTACCAGCGGGCACTTGTACTATCTAGGTTAACGAACGTGCACTTGGACTATGTAGGTAACCTAGCCGGCACTTGGACTGTCTAGGTTACCTAGCGGGCACATGGACTATCTAGGTTAACGAACGGGCACTTGGACTATGTAGGTTAACTAGCGGACACTTCGAATATCTAGGTTAGCTAACGGGCAATTGGACTATCTAGGTTACCTAGCGGGCACTTGGACTATGTAGGTTCCCTAGCGAGCACTTGGACTATTTAGGTTACCTAGCAGGCACTTTGACTATCTAGGTTAACTAACGGGCACTTGGACTATGAAGGTTGCCTAGCGAGCACTTGGAGTATGTAGGTTCCCTAGCGGGCATTTGGACTATGTAGGTTCCCTATCGGGTACTTGGACTGTCTAGTTTAACTAGTGGGCAATTGGACTGTCTAGGTTACCTAGTGGGCACTTGGACTATGTACGTTCCCTAGCGGGCACATAGGCTATCTACGTTACCTAGCGGGCACTTGAACTATGTAGGTTAACAAACGGGCACTTGGACTATGTAGTTTACCTAGCAGGCACTTGGACTATGTAGGTTAACTAGCGGGCACTTGCACTCTCTAGGTTACCTAGCGGCACTTGGACTATGTACCTTCCCTAGCGGGCACTTGGACTATCTATGTTAACTAGAGGGCACTTGGACTATGTAGGTTACCTAGCGTGCACTTGGACTATGTAGGTTAACTAGAGAACATTTGGACGATCTAGGTTAACTAGCGGGCACTTGGATGATCTAGGTTAACTAACGGGCACTTGGACTATCAAAGTTAACAGCGAGCCCTTGGACTATCTAGGTTAACTAGCGGGCCCTTGGACTATCTAGGTTACCTAGATAGCACTTGGAATATATAGGTTCCCTAGCGGACACTTGGACTATCTAGGTTAACGAACGGGCACTTGGACTATGCAAGTAACCTAGCGGGCACTTGGACTGTCTAGGTTACATAGCGGGCACTTGGACTTCTAGCTTAACGAACGGGCACAGGAATATGTATGTTGCCTAGCGGGCACTTGGACAATCTAGGTTAGGTAACGGGCACTTGGACTATCTAGGTTACCTAGCGGGAACTTGGACAATGTAGGTTACCTAGCAGGCACTTGGACTATCTAGGTTAACTAGCGGGCACTTGGACTCTCTAGGTTACCTAGCGGGCCCTTGGATTTTGTAGGTTACCTAGCGGGCACTTGGACTATCTAGGATATCCAGCGGGCACTTTCACTATCTAGGTTAACTAGCAGACCTTGGACTATGTAGGTTAACTAGCGGGCCCTTGGACTATGTAGGTTAACTAGCGGGCTCTTGGACTATCTAGGTTTCCTAGCAGGCACTTGGACTATGTACATACCCTAGCGCGCACTTGGACTATCTAGGTTACCTAGCGGGCACTTGGACTATGTACGTCCCCTAGTGGGCACTTGGACTATCTAGGTTAACTAACGGGCACGAGGACTATCTAGGTTAACTAGCGGGCACTTGGATTATGAAGGATCCCTAGCGGGCACTTGGACTATCTAGGTTAACTAGCGGGCACTTGGACTATGTAGGTTAATTAGCGGACACTTGCACGATCTAGGTTAACTAGCGGGCCCTTGCACTATGTAGGTTAACTAGCGGGCTCATGGATTATGTAGGTTTACTAGCAGGCACTTGGACTATCTAGGTTAACTAGCGGGCCCTTGGAATATGTAGTTTCCCTAGCGGGCATTTGGACTATTAAGGTTACCAAGTGGGAACTTGGACTATGTAGGTTCCCTATCGGGCACTTGGACTATGTAGGTTACCTAGCAGGCACTTTGACTATCTAGGTTAAATAACGGGCACTTGGACTATGTAGGTTGCCTTGCGGGCACTTGGACTATGTAGGTTCCCTAGCGGGCACTTGGACTGTCTAGGTTACCTAGCGGGCACTTGGATTATCTAGGTTAGCTAACAGGCACTTGGACTATCTAGGATCCCTAGCGGGCACTTGTACTATCTAGGTTACCTAGCTGGCACTTGGACTATGTAGGTCAACTAGCGGGCCCTTATACTACCTAGGTTAGCTAACGGGCACTTAGATTATGTAGTTTAACTAGGGGGCACTTGGAATTTGTAGGTTAACTAGCGGACACTTGCACTATGTAGGTTAACTAGCGGGCCCATGGACTATGTAGGTTTACTAGCGGGCCTTTGGACTATCTAGGTTCCCTCAAGGGCACTTGGGGTATCTTGGTTACCGAACGGGCACTTGAACTATCTAGGTTATCTAGCGGGCACTTGGACTATGTAGGCTAACTCGGGGGCCCTTGAACGATCGAGGTTACCTAGTGGGTACTAGAACTATCTAGGTTAACTAGCGGGCACTTGCACTATCTAAGTTACCTAGCGGGCACTTGGAATAAGTACGTTCCCAGCGTGAATTTAGACTATGTACGTTCCCTAGCGGGCACTTGGACTATCTATGTTAACTGGCGGGCACTTGGAATATGTAGGTTAACTTGCGGACACTTGCACTATGTCGGTTACCTAGCAGGCACTTGGACTATCTAGGTTAACTAGCGGGCACTTGGAGTACCTAGGCTAACTATCGTGCACTTGGACTATGTAGGTTCCTTAGCGGGCACTTGGACAATCTAGGTTGCCTAGCGGGCACTTGTACTATGTAGGTTAACTAGCGTGCCCTTGGACTATCTAGGTTACACAGCGGGCACTTGGTATATAGGTTAACTAGTGGGCATTTGGACTATGTAGGTTAACTAGCGGACACTTACACGATCTAGGTTAACTAGCGGGCCCTTGTACTATATAGGTTAACTAGCGGGCCATGGATTATGTAGGTTTACTAGCAGGCACTTGGACTATCTAGGCAAACTAGCGGGCACTTGGACTATGTAGCTTCCCTAGTGGGCACTTGGACTATCTAGGTTAGCTAATGGGCACTTGGACTATCTAAGTAACCTAGCGGGAACTTGGACAATGTAGGTTACCTAGCAGGCACTTGGACTATCTAGGTTACCTAACGGGCACTTTCACTATCTAGGTTACCTAGCTGGCACTTGGACTATGTAGGTTAACTAGCGGGCACTTGGACGATCTAGGTTAACTAGCGGGCACCTGGACTATATAGGTTACCTTGCGGGCACTTGGAGTATCGAGCTTAACGAACGGGCACTTGGACGATGTAGGTTACCTAGCAGGCACTTGGACTATCTAGGTTACCTATTTAGCACTTGGACTATATAGGTTCCCTAGCGGGCACTTGGACTATCTAGGTTAACGAACGGGCACTTGGACTATGCAGGTAACCTAGCGGCACTTGGACTGTCTAGGTTACATAGCGGGCACTTGGACTTCTAGGTTAACGAACGGGCACTTGGACTATGTATGTTGCCTAGCGGGCACTTGGACTATCTAGGTTAGGTTACGGGCACTTGGACTATCTAGGTTACCTAGCGGGAACTTGGACTGTCTAGGTTACCTAGCAGGCACTTGGACTATCTAGGTTACCTAACGGGCACTTTCACTATCTAGGTTACCTAGCTGGCACTTGGACTATGTAGGTTACCTAAAGGGCACTTTGACTATCTAGGTTAGCTAGCGGGCACTTGGACTATGTAGGTTAACTAGCGGGAACTTAGACTATCTAGGTTACCTAGCGGGCACTTGGATTATCTAGGATACCTAGCGGTCCCCTGGACTATGTAGGTTACCTAGCGGGCACTTGGACTATCTAGGTTAACGAACAGGCACTTGGACTATGTAGGTACCTAGCGGGCACTTGGACTGTCTAGGTTACCTAGCGGGCACTTTTACTATCTAGGTTAACTAGCAGACCTTGGACTATGTAGGTTAACTAGCGGGCCCTTGGACTATCTAGGTTTCCTGGCAGGCCCTTGGACTATGTACATACCCTAGCGCGCACTTGGACTATCTAGCTTACCTAGCGTGCACTTGGACTATGTACTTCCCCTAGTGGGCACGTGGACTATCTAGGTTAACTAGCGGGCACTTGGACTATCTAGGTTACCTAGCAGGCAATTGGATTATGAAGGATCCCTAGCGGGCCTTTGGACTATCTAGGTTAACTAGCGGTCCCCTGGACTATGTAGGTTACCTAGCGGGCACTTGGACTATCTAGGTTAACGAACAGGCACTTGGACTATGTAGGTACCTAGCGGGCACTTGGACTGTCTAGGTTACCTAGCGGGCACTTTTACTAACTAGGTTAACTAGCAGACCTTGGACTATGTAGGTTAACTAGCGGGCACTTGGACTATCTAGGTTTCCTGGCAGGCCCTTGGACTATGTACATACCCTAGCGCGCACTTGGACTATCTAGCTTACCTAGCGTGCACTTGGACTATGTACTTCCCCTAGTGGGCACGTGGACTATCTAGGTTAACTAGCGGGCACTTGGACTATCTAGGTTACCTAGCAGGCAATTGGATTATGAAGGATCCCTAGCGGGCCTTTGGACTATCTAGGTTAACTAGCGGGCACTTGGACTATGTAGGTTAACTAGCGGACACTTGCACGATCTAGGTTAACTAGCGGGCCCTTGCACTATGTAGGTTAACTAGCGGGCCTATGGATTATGTAGGTTTACTAGCAGGCACTTGGACTATCTAGGTTAACTAGCGGACACTTGGACTATGTAGTTTCCCTAGCGGGCATTTGGACTAATTAGGTTACCAAGCGGGAACTTGGACTATGTAGGTTACCTAGTGGGCACTTGGACTATCTAAGTTACCTAGCAGGCACTTTGATTATCTAGGATAACTAACGGGCACTTGGACTATGTAGGTTGCCTAGCGGGCACTTGGACTATGTAGGTTAACTAGCGGGCTCTTGGATTATGTAGCTTCCCTATCGGGCACTTGGACTATGTAAGTTAAGTAGCACGCACTTAGACTATCTAGGTTACCTAGCGGGCACGTGGACTATGTACGTCCCCTAGTGGGCACTTGGACTATCTAGGTTAACTAACGGGCACGAGGACTATCTAGGTTAACTAGCGGGCACTTGGACTATCTAGGTTACCTAGCAGGCACTTGGATTATGAAGGATCCCTAGCGGGCACTTGGACTATCTAGGTTAACTAGCGGGCACTTGGACTATGTAGGTTAACTAGCGGACACTTGCACGATCTAGGTTAACTAGCGGGCCCTTGCACTATGTAGGTTAAATAGCGGGCTCATGGATTATGTAGGTTTACTAGCAGGCACTTGGACTATCTAGGTTAACTAGCGGGCCCTTGGACTATGTAGTTTCCCTAGCGGGCATTTGGACTATTAAGGTTACCAAGCGGGAACTTGGACTATGTAGGTTCCCTAGCGGGCACTTGGATTATGTAGGTTCCCTATCGGGCACTTGGACTATGTAGGTTAACTAGCGGGTACTTGGACTGTCTAGGTTACCTAGCGGGCACTTGGATTATCTAGGTTAGCTAACAGGCACTTGGACTATCTAGGATCCCTAGCGGGCACTTGTACTATCTAGGTTACCTAGCTGGCACTTGGACTATGTAGGTCAACTAGCGGGCCCTTATACTACCTAGGTTAGCTAACGGGCACTTAGATTATGTAGTTTAACTAGGGGGCACTTGGAATTTGTAGGTTAACTAGCGGACACTTGCACTATGTAAACTAGCGGGCCCATGGACTATGTAGGTTTACTAGCGGGCCTTTGGACTATCTAGGTTCCCTCAAGGGCACTTGGGGTATCTTGGTTACCGAACGGGCACTTGAACTATCTAGGTTATCTAGCGCGCACTTGGACTATGTAGGCTAACTAGGGGGCCCTTGAACAATCGAGGTTACCTAGCGGGTACTAGAACTATCTAGGTTAACTAGCGGGCACTTGCACTATCTAAGTTAACTAGCGGGCACTTGGAATAAGTACGTTGCCTAGCGGGAACTTGGATTATGTACGTTCCCTAGCGGGCACTTGGACTATCTATGTTAACTGGCGGGCACTTGGAATATGTAGGTTAACTAGCGGACACTTGCACTATGTCGGTTACCTAGCAGGCACTTGGACTATCTAGGTTAACTAGCGGGCACTTGGACTATCTAGGTTAACTATCGTGCACTTGGACTATGTAGGTTCCTTAGCGGGCACATGGACAATCTAGGTTGCCTAGCGGGCACTTGTACTATGTAGGTTAACTAGCGTGTCCATGGACTATCTAGGTTACGCAGCGGGCACTTGGTATATAGGTTAACTAGCGGGCATTTGGACTATGTAGGTTAACTAGCGGACACTTGGACTATGTAGGATCCCTATTGGACATTTGGACTACTTTGGTTACCTAGCGGGCACTTGGACTATCTAGGTTAACTAGCGGGCACTTGGACTATCTAGGTCAACTAGCGGGCCCTTGTACTATGTAGGTTAACTAGCGAGCACTTGGACTATCTAGGTTAACTAGCGGACCTTGGACAATGTGGGATAACTAGCGGGCACTTGGACGATCTAGGTTAACTAGAGGGCACTTGGACTATCTAGGTTACCTAGCGGGCACTTGGACTATGTAGGTTCCCAGGCGGGCATTTGGACTATATAGATAACCTAGTGGGCACTTAGACTTTATAGGTTAACTAGCAGGCACTTGGACTATCTAGGTTACCTAGCTGGCATTTTAACTATCTATGTTGCTTAGCGGGTTCTTGGAGTATGTAGGTTACCTAGAGGGCTGTTGGACTATCTAGGTTACCTACCGGGCACTTGGACTATCTAGGTTAACTAACGGGCACTTGGACTATGTAGGTTCCCTAGCGGGCACTTGGACTATATAGGATCCCTATTGGACATTTGGACTACTTTGTTTACCTAGCGGGCAATTGGACTATCTAGGTTAACTAGCGGGCACTTGAACTATCTAGGTCAACTAGCGGGCCCTTGTACTATATAGGTTAACTAGCGAGCACTTGGACTATCTAGGTTAACTAGCGGACCTTGGAAGATCTAGGTTAACTAGAGGGCACTTGGACTATCTAGGTTACCTAGCGGGTTTGGACCATGTAGGTTCCCAGGCGGGCATTTGGACTATATAGATAACCTAGCGGGCACTTAGACTTTGTAGGTTACCGAGCGGCCACTTGGACTATCTAGGTTACCTAGCAGGCACTTGGATTTTGAAGGATCCCTAGCGGGCACTTGGACTATCTAGGTTAACTAGAGGGCCCTTGCACTATGTAGGTTAACTAGCGGGCCCATGGATTATGTAAGTTTACTAGCAGGCACTTGGACTATCTAGGTTAACTAGCGGGCACTTGGAATATGTAGTTTCCCTAGCGGGCATTTGGGCTATTAAGGTTACCAAGCGGGAACTTGGACTATGTGATTACCTAGTGGGCACTTGGACTATCTAAGTTACCTAGCAGGCACTTTGATTATCTAGGTTAACTAACGGGCACTTGGACTATGTAGGTTGCCTAGCGGGCACTTGGACTATGTAGGTTACCTAGCGGGCACTTGGATTATGTAGGTTCCCTATCGGGCACTTGGACTATGTAGGTTAACTAGCGGGCACTTAGACTGTCTAGGTTACCTAGCGGGCACTTGGATTATCTAGGTTAACGAACGGGCACTTGGACTATGTAAGTTACCTAGCCGCCACTTGGACTATCGAGGTTAGCTAACAGGCACTTGGACTATCTAGGTTCCCTAGCGGACACTTGTACTATCTAGGTTACCTAGCTGGCACTTGGACTATGTAGGTCAACTAGCGGGCCCTTGGACTACCTAGGTTAGCTAACGGGAACTTAGATTATGAAGGTTAACTAGGGGGCACTTGGAATATGTAGGTTAACTAGGGGACACTTGCACTATGTAGGTTAACTAGCGGGCCCATGGACTATGTAGGTTTACTAGCGGGCCCTTGGACTATCTAGGTTCCCTAAAGGGCACTTGGACTATCTAAGTTACCGAACGGGCACTTGGACTATCTAGGTTACCTAGCGGGCACTTGGACTATGTAGGCTAACTATGGGGGCCCTTGGACGATCTAGGTTACCTAGCGGGTACTTGAACTATCTAGTTTAACTAGCGGACACTTGCACTATGTAGGTTACCTAGCAGGCACTTGGACTATCTAGGTTAACTAGCGGGCACTTGGACTATCTAGATTAACTAGCGTGCACTTGGACTATGTAGGTTCCTTAGCGGGCACTTAGACTATCTAGGTTGCCTAGCTGGCTCTTGGACTATGTAGGTTAACTAGCGTGCCCTTGGATTCTCTAGGTTACGTAGCGGGCACTTGGTATATAGGTTAACTAGCGGGCGCTTGGACTATGTAGGTTAACTACAGGACACGTGGACTATCTAGGTTAACTAGTGGACTCTTGGACTATGTAGGTTAACGAGCAGGCACTTGGACAATCTAGGATAACTAGCGGGCACTTGGACTATGTAGGTTAACTAGAGGACATGTGGACTATCTAGGTTAACTAGTGGACTCTTGGACTATGTAGGTTAACGAGCAGGCACTTGGACAATCTAGGTTAACTAGCGGGCACTTGGACTATCAAAGTTAACAAGTGAGCCCTTGGACTATGTAGGTTAACTAGCGGGCTCTTGGACTATCTAGGTTACCTAGCGGGCACTTGGACTATATAGGTTACCTAGCGGGCACTTGGACTATGTAGGTTACCTAGTGGGCAATTGGACTATCTAGGTTAACGAACGGGCACTTGGAATATGCAGGTAACCTAGAGGGCACTTGGACTGTCTAGGTTACCTAGCGGGCACTTGGACTTCTAGGTGAACGAACGGGCTCTTGGACAATGTAGGTTGCCTAGTGGGCACTTGGACTATCTAGGTTAGATAACGGGCACTTGGACTATCTAGGTTACCTAATTGGCACTTTGACTATCTAGGTTACATAGCGGGCACTTGGACTATGTAGGTTAAATAGCGAGCACTTGGACTCTAGGTTACCTAGCGGGCACTTGGACTATGTAGGTTTCCTAGCGGGCACTTGCACTATCTAGGTTAACGAACGGGCACTTGGACTATGTAGGTAACCTTGCGGGCACTTGGACAGTATAGGTTACCTAGCAGGCACTTGGACTATCTAGGTTAACGAACGGGCACTTGGACTAAGTAGGTTACCTAGCGGGCACTTGGACTATGTAGGATCCCTATTGGACATTTGGACTACTTTGGTTACCTAGCGGGCACTTGGACTATCTAGGTTAACTAGCGGGCACTTGGACTATCTAGGTCAACTAGCGGGCCCTTGTACTATGTAGGTTAACTAGTGAGCACTTGGACTATCTAGGTTAACTAGCGGACCTTGGACTATGTGGGTAAACTAGCGGGCACTTGGACGATCTAGGTTAACTAGAGTGCACTTGGACTATCTAGGTTACCTAGCGGGCACTTGGACTATGTAGGTTCCCAGGCGGGCATTTGGACTATATAGATAACCTAGTGGGCACTTAGACTTTGTAGGTTACCTAGCAGGCACTTGGACTATCTAGGTTACCTAGCTGACACTTGAACTATCTACGTTGCCTAGCGGGTTCTTGGAGTATGTAGGTTACCTAGAGGGCTGTTGGACTATCTAGGTTACCTAGCGGGCACTTAGACTATCTAGGTTAACTAACTGGCACTTGGACTATGTAGGTTCCCTAGCGGGCCCTTGGACTATGTAAGTTCCCTAGCGGGCACTTGGAGAATGTAGGTTAACTAGGGGGCACTAGGACTATGTAGGTTACGTAGAGGGCCCTTGGACTATCTAGGTTACCTAGCGGGCATTTGGATTATGCAGGCTCCCTAGCAGACATTTGGACTATATAAATTCCTTAGCGGGCACTTACACTTTTTAGGTTACCTAGCGGGCACTTGGACTACTTTGGTTACCTAGCAGGCATTTGGACTATCTAGGTTACCTAGCGGGCCCTTGTCTATGTAGATTACCAGCGGGCACTTGGACAATCTAGGTTAACGAACGTGCACTTGGACTATGTAGGTAACCTAGCGGGCACTTGGACTGTCTAGGTTACCTAGCGGGCACTTGGACTATCTAGGTTACCTAGCTGACACTTGAACTATCTATGTTGCCTAGCGGGTTCTTGGACTATGTAGGTAACCTAGCGGGCACTTGGACTGTCTAGGTTACCTAGCGGGCACTTGGACTTTCTAGGTTAACGAACGGGCACGTGGACTATGTAGGTTAACTAGCGGACACTTATACTATCTAGGTTAGCCCGTTACCTAACCTAGATAATCCAAGTGCCCACTAAGCAACCTACATAGTCCAAGTGCCCGTCGTTAACCTAAAAGTCCAAGTGCCCGCTAGGTAACCTAGACAGTCCAAGTACCCGCTAGGTTACCTGCACATACCAAGTGCCCGTTCGTTAACCTAGATAGTCCAAGTGCCCGTTAGTTAACCTAGATAGTCCAAGTGCCCGCTTTAAACCTAGATAGTCCAAGGGCCTGCTAGTTAACCTAGATAGTCCAAGTGCCCGCTAGTTAACCTAAATTGTCCAAGTGTCCGCTAGGTAACCTAGATAGTCCAAGTGCCTGATAGCTAACCTACATAGTCCAAGTGTCCGTTCGTTAACCTAGATAGTCCAAGTGCCCATTGGGTAACCTACATAGTCCAAGTGTCCGCTATTTAACCTACATAGTCCAAGTGCCTTCTAGGGAGCCTACATAGTACACGTGACCGCTAGGGAACCTACATAGTCCAAGTGCCCGTTAGGGAACCTACATAGTCCAAGTGCCCGCTAGGTAACCTACATAGTCCAAAAGCCCGCAAGGAAACCTACATAGTCTAAATGTCCGCTAGGCAACCTACATAATCCAAGTGCCCGCTCTGGAACATACATAGTCCAAGTGCCCGTTAGCTAACCTAGATAGTCCAAGGGCCCGCTAGTTGACCTACATAGTCCAAGTGACAGCTAGGTAACCTAGATAGTACAAGTGCCCGCTAGGGAACGTAGATAGTCCAAGTACCTTTTAGCTAACCTAGATAGTCCAAGTGCCCGTTAGGTAACCTAGACAGTCCAAGTTCCCGCTAGTTACCCTACATAGTTCAAGTGCCCATTAGTTAACCTAGATAGTCAAAGTGCCTGCTAGGTAACCTAGATAGTCCAAGTGCCCGCTAGGTAACGTACATAGTCCAAGTGCCCGCTAGGCAACCTAAATAGTCAAAATGCCCGCTAGGGAAACTACATAGTCCAAGTGCCCGCTAGTTAACCTAGATAGTCCAAGTGCCCCCTAGTAAACCTACTTAATCCATGGGCCCGCTAGTTAACCTACATAGTGCAAGGGCCCGCTAGTTAACCTAGATCGTGCAAGTGTCCGCTAGTTAACCTACATAGTCCAAGTGCCAGCTAGGTAACCTAGATAGTCCAATTGCCCGCTAGGGATCCTTCATAATCCAAGTGCCTGCTAGGTAACCTAGATAGTCCAAGTGCCCGCTAGGGAAGGTACATAGTCCAAGTATCCGCTAGGTAACCTAGAGAGGGCAAGTGCCCGCTAGTTAACCTACATAGTCCAAGTGCCCGCTAGTTAACCTAGATAGTCCAAGTGCCCGCTAGTAAACCTAGATAGTCCAAGGGCCTGCTAGTTAACCTAGATAATCCATGTGCCCGCTAGTTAACCTAAATCGTCCAAGTGTCCGCTAGGTAACCTACATAGTCCAAGTGCCTGCTAGGTAACCTAGATAGTCCAACTGCCTGATAGCTAACCTACATAGTCCAAGTGTCCGTTCGTTAACCTAGATAGTCCAAGTGCCCATTGGGTAACCTACAGAGTCCAAGTGCCCGCTTGGTAACCTGGTTAGTCCAAGTTCCCGCCTGTTAACCTACATAGTCCAAGTGCCTTCTAGGGAGCCTTCATAGTCCGCGTGACCGCTAGGGAACCGACATAGTCCAAGTGCCCGTTAGGGAACCTACATAGTCCAAGTGCCCGCTAGGTAACCTACATAGTCCAAATGCCCGCAAGGAAACCTACATAGTCTAAATGTCCGCTAGGCAACCTACATAATCCAAGTGCCCACTCTGGAACATACATAGTCCAAGTGCCCTTTAGCTAACCTAGATAGTCCCAGGGCCCGCTAGTTGACCTACATAGTCCAAGTGCCAGCTAGGTAACCTAGATAGTACAAGTGCCCTCTAGGGAACCTAGATAGTCCAAGTGGTGGCTAGGTAACCTACATAGTCCAAGTGCCCGTTCGTTAACCTAGATAATCCAAGTGCCCATTAGGTAACCTAGACAGTCCAAGTGCCCGCTAGTTACCCTACATAGTCCAAGTGCCCGTTAGTTAACCTAGATAGTCAAAGTGCCTGCTAGGTAACCTAGATAGTCCAAGTGTCCGCTAGATAACCTACATAGTCCAAGTGACCACTAGGTTACCTACATAGTCCAAGTGCCCGTTCGTTAACCTACATAGTCCAAGTGCCCGCTAGGTAACGTAGATAGCCCAAGTGCCCGCTAGGGAAGGTACATAGTCCAAGAGCCCGTAGGTAACCTAGATAGTCCAAGTGCCCGCTAGTTAACCTACATAGTCCAAGTACCTGCTAGGTAAACTACATAATCCAAGTGCCCGTTCGTTAACCTACATAGTCCAAGTGCCCATTCGTTAACCTACATAGTCCAAGTGCCCGCTAGGTAACGTAGAAAGCCCAAGTGCCCGCTAGGGAACGTACATACTCCAAGTGCCCACTAGGTAACCTAGACAGTCCAATTGCCCGCTAGTTAACCTAGACAGTCCAAGTACCCAATAGGGAACCTACATAGTCCAATTGCCCGCTAGGGAACCTACATACTCCAAGTGCTCGCTAGGCAACCTACATAGTCCAAGTGCCCGTTAGTTAACCTAGATAGTCAAAGTGCCTGCTAGGTAACCTAAATAGTCCAAGTGCCCGCTGGGAACCTACATAGTTCAAGTGCCCGCTAGGTAACCTAGATAGTCCAATTGCCCGTTAGCTAACCTAGATAGTCGAAGTGTCCGCTAGTTAACCTACATAGTCCAAGTGCCCGTTCGTTAACCTAGAAAGTCCAAGTGCCCATTAGGTAACCTAGACAGTCCAAGTGCCCGCTAGTTGCCCTACATAGTCCAAGTGCCCAATAGTTAACCTAGATAGTCAAAGTGCCTGCTAGGTAACCAAGATAGTCCAAGTGCCCGCTAGATAACCTACATAGTCCAAGTGCCCGATAGGTAACATAAATAGTCCAAATGTCCGCTAGGGAAACTACATAGTCCAAGTGCCCGCTAGTTAACCTAGATAGACCAAGTGCCCCCTAGTAAACCTACATAATCCATGGGCCCGCTAGTTAACCTACATAGTGCAAGGGCCCGCTAGTTAACCTAGATAGTCCAAGTGCCCGCTAGTTAACCTACATAGTCCAAGTGCCCGCTAGGTAATCTAGACAGTCCAAGTGACCACTAGGTTACCTACATAGTCCAAGTGCCCATTCGTTAACCTACATTGTCCAAGTGCCCGCTAGGTAACGTAGATAGCCCAAGTGCCCGCTAGGGAACGTACATAGTCCAAGTGCCCGCTAGGTAACCTAGATAGTCTAAGTGCCTGCTAGTAAACCTACATAGTCCAAGTGCCTGCTAGGTAAACTACATAGTCCAAGTGCCCACTAGGTAACCTAGAGAGTCCAATTGCCCGCTAGTTAACCTAGACAGTCCAAGTACCGCTAGGGAATCTACATAGTCCAAGCGCCCGCTAGGGAACCTACATAGTCCAGGTGCTCGCTAGGCAACCTACATAGTCCAAGTGCCCGTTAGTTAACCTAGATAGTCAAAGTGCCTGCTAGGTAACCTAGATAGTCCAAGTGCCCGCTAGGTAACCTACATAGTCCAAGTGCCCGTTAGGTAACCTTGATAGTCCAATTGCCCGTTAGCTATCCTAGATAGTCCAAGTGTCCGCTAGTTAACCTACATAGTCCAAGTGCCCGTTCGTTAACTTACATTGTCCAAGTGCCCACTAGGTAACGTAGATAGCCCAAGTGCCCGCTAGGAAACGTACATAGTCCAAGTGCCCACTAGGTAACGTAGACAGTCCAATTGCCCCCTAGTTAACCTAGACGGTCCAAGTACCCGATAGGGAACCTACATAGTCCAAGTGCCCACTAGGGAACCTACATAGTCCAAGTGCTCGCTAGGCAACCAACATAGTCCAAGTGCCCGTTAGTTAACCTAGATTGTCCAATTGCCCGTTAGCTAACCTAGATAGTCGAAGTGTCCGCTAGTTAACCTACATAGTCCAAGTGCCCGTTCGTTCACCTAGATAGTCCAAGTGCCCGCTAGGTAACCTAGACAGTCCAAGTGCCCGCTAGGTTACCTACATAGTCCAAGTGCACGTTCGTTAACCTAGATAGTCCAAGTGCCCGCTTGTAACCTACATATCCAAGGGCCCGCTAGGTAACCTTGATAGTCCAAGTGCCTTCTAGTTAACCTACGTAGTCCAAGTGCCCGCTAGATAACCTACATAGTCCAAGTGCCCACTAGGTAACCTAAATAATCCAAATGCCCGCGAGGGAAACTACATAGTCCAAGTGCCCGTTAGTTAACCTAGATAGTCCAAGTGCCCGCTAGTAAACCTAGATAGTCCAAGGGCCTGCTAGTTAACCTAGATAGTCCAAGGGCCCGCTAGTTAACCTAAATCGTCCAAGTGTCCGCTAGGTAACCTAGATAGTCCAAGTGCCTGATAGCTAACCTACATAGTCCAAGTGTCCGTTCGTTAACCTAGATAGTCCAAGTGCCCATTGGGTAACCTACATAGTCCAAGTGTCCGCTATTTAACCTACATAGTCCAAGTGCCTTCTAGGGAGCCTACATAGTACACGTGACCGGTAGGGAACCTACATAGTCCAAGTGCCCGCTAGGTAACCTACATAGTCCAAAAGCCCGCAAGGAAACCTACATAGTCTAAATGTCCGCTAGGCAACCTACATAATCCAAGTGCCCGCTCTGGAACATACATAGTCCAAGTGCCCGTTAGCTAACCTAGATAGTCCAAGGGCCCGCTAGTTGACCTACATAGTCCAAGTGCCAGCTAGGTAACCTAGATATTACAAGTGCCCGCTAGGGAACCGAGATATTCCAAGTGGTGGCTAGGTAACCTACATAGTCCAAGTGCCCGTTCGTTAACCTAGATAATCCAAGTGCCCGTTAGGTAACCTAGACAGTCCAAGTGCCCGCTAGTTACCCTACATAGTCCAAGTGCCCGTTAGTTAACCTAGATAGTCAAAGTGCCTGCTAGGTAACCTACATAGTCCATGTGCCCGCTAGGCAACCTAAATAGTCCAAATGCCCGCTAGGGAAACTACATAGTCCAAGTGCCCGCTAGTTAACCTAGATGTTCCAAGTGCCCCCTAGTAAACCTACATAATCCATGGGTCCGCTAGTGAACCTACATAGTGCAAGTGCCCGCTAGTTAACCTAGATCGTGCAAGTGTCCGCTAGTTAACCTACATAGTCCAAGTGCCAGCTAGGTAACCTAGATAGTCCAAATGCCCGCTAGGGATCCTTCATAATCCAAGTGCCTGCTAGGTAACCTAGATAGTCCAAGTGCCCGCTAGGGAAGGTACATAGTCCAAGTGTCCGCTAGGTAACCTAGAGAGTTCAAGTGCCCGCTAGTTAACCTACATAGTCCAAGTGCCCGCTAGTAAACCTAGATAGTCCAAGTGCCCGCTAGTAAACCTAGATAGTCCAAGGGCCTGCTAGTTAACCTAGATAGACCAAGTGCCCGCTAGTTAACCTAAATCGTCCAAGTGTCCGCTAGGTAACCTACATAGTCCAAGTGCCTGCTAGGTAACCTACATAGTCCAAGTGCCCGTTAGTTAACCTAGATAATCCAAGTGCCCGTTAGGTAACCTAGACAGTCCAAGTGCCCGCTAGGTACCCTACATAGTCCAGGTGCGCGTTAGTTAACCTAGATAGTCAAAGTGCCTGCTAGGTAACCTAGATAGTGCAAGTGCCCGCTAGATAACCTACATAGTCCAAGTACCCGCTAGGTAACCTAAATAGTCCAAATGTCCGCTAGGGAAAATACATAGTCCAAGTGCCCGCTAGTTAACCTAGATAGGCCAAGTGCCCCCTAGTAAACCTACATAATCCATGGGCCCGCTAGTTAACCTAGATAGTCCAAGTGCCCGCTAGGTAACCTACATAGTGCAGGTGTCCGCTAGGTAACCTACATAGTCCAAGTGCCCGCTAGTTAACATAGATAGTCCAAGTGCCCGCTAGGGAAGGTACATAGTCCAAGTGCCCGCTGGGTAACCTAGAGAGTGCAAATGCCCGCTAGTTAACCTACATAGTCCAAGTGCCTGCTAGGTAACCTAGATAGTCCAAGGGCCTGCTAGTTAACCTAGATAGTCCAAGTGCCCGCTAGGTAACCTACATAGTGCAAGTGTCCGCTAGTTAACCTATGTAGTCCAAGGAACCCCTAGTTAACCTAGATAGTCCAAGTACCCGCTAGTTAACCTAGATCATCCAATTGTCCGCTAGTTAACCTACATAGTCCAAGTGTCCTTTAGGGAACCTAGATAATCCAAGTGCCCGCTAGGTAACCTATAAAGTCCAAATGCCCGCTAGGGAAACTACATAGTCCAAGTGCCCGCTAGTTAACCTAGATAGTCCAAGTGCACGCTAGTTAACCTACATAGTCCAAGTGTCCGCTAGGTAACCTAGACAGTCCAAGTGACCACTAGGTTACCTACATAGTCCAAGTGCCCGTTCATTAACCTACATAGTCCAAGTGCCCGCTAGGTAACATAGATAGTCCAAGTGCCCGCTAAGGAACGTACATAGTCCATGTGCCCGCTAGTTAACCTACATAGTCCAAGTGCCTGCTAGGTAAACTACATAGTCCAAGTGCCCACTAGGTAACCTAGACAGTCCAATTGCCCGCTAGTTAACCTAGACAGTCCAAGTACCCGCTAGGGAACCTATATAGTCCAAGCGCCGGCTAGGGAACCTACATAGTCCAAGTGCTCGCTTGGCAACCTACATAGTTCAAGTGCCCCTTAGTTAACCAAGATAGTCAAAGTGCCTGCTAGGTAATCTAGATAGTCCAATTGCCCGCTAGGTAACATACATAGTCCAAGTGCCCGTTAGGTAACCTTGATAGTCCAATTGCCCGTTAGCTAATCTAGATACTCCAAGTGTCCGCTAGTTAACCTACATAGTCCAAGTGCCCGTTCGTTAACCTAGATAGTCCAAGTGCCCGCTAGGTAACCTAGACAGTCCAAGTGCCCGTTAGGTTACCTACATAGCCCAAGTGCACTTTCGTTTACCTAGATAGTCCAAGTGCCCGCTGGTAACCTACATAGTCCAAGAGCCTTCTAGTTAACCTACATAGACGAAGTGCCCGCTAGGTAACCTAGATAGTCTCAGTGCCCGCTAATTAACCAAGATAGTCCATGTGCCCGCTAGTTAACCTACATAGTCCAAGTGCCCGCTAGGTAACCTAAATAGTCCAAATGTCCGCTAGGGAAACTACATAGTCCAAGTGCCCGCTAGTTAACCTAGATAGTCCAAGTGCCCCCGGTAAACCTACATAATCCATGGGCCCGCTAGTTAATCTACATAGTGCAAGGGCCCGCTAGTTAACCTAGATAGTCCAAGTGCCCGCTAGGTAACCTACATAGTGCAGGTGTCCGCTAGGTAACCTACATAGTCCAAGTGCCCGCTAGTTAACATAGATAGTCCAAGTGCCCGCTATGGAAGGTACATAGTCCAAGTGACCGCTGGGTAACCTAGAGAGTGCAAATGCCCGCTAGTTAACCTACATAGTCCAAGTGCCTGCTAGGTAACCTAGATAGTCCAAGGGCCTGCTAGTTAACCTAGATAGTCCAAGTGCCCGCTAGGTAACCTACATAGTGCAAGTGTCCGCTAGTTAACCTATGTAGTCCAAGGAACCCCTAGTTAACCTAGATAGTCCAAGTACCCGCTAGTTAACCTAGATCATCCAATTGTCCGCTAGTTAACCTACATAGTCCAAGTGTCCTTTAGGGAACCTAGATAATCCAAGTGCCCGCTAGGTAACCTATAAAGTCCAAATGCCCGCTAGGGAAACTACATAGTCCAAGTGCCCGCTAGTTAACCTAGATAGTCCAAGTGCACGCTAGTTAACCTACATAGTCCAAGTGTCCGCTAGGTAACCTAGACAGTCCAAGTGACCACTAGGTTACCTACATAGTCCAAGTGCCCGTTCATTAACCTACATAGTCCAAGTGCCCGCTAGGTAACATAGATAGTCCAAGTGCCCGCTAAGGAACGTACATAGTCCATGTGCCCGCTAGTTAACCTACATAGTGCAAGGGCCCGCTAGTTAACCTAGATCGTGCAAGTGTCCGCTAGTTAACCTACATAGTCCAAGTGCCAGCTAGGTAACCTAGATAGTCCAAATGCCCGCTAGGGATCCTTCATAATCCAAGTGCCTGCTAGGTAACCTAGATAGTCCAAGGGCCTGCTAGTTAACCTAGATAGTCCAAGTGCCCGCTAGGTAACCTACATAGTGCCGGTTCCCCCTAGGTAACCTAGATAGTCCAAGGGCCCGCTAGGTAACCTACATTGTCCTACTGCCCCCTAGTTAACCTACATTCTCCAAGTGCCCGATAGGGAACATACATAGTCCAAGTGCCCGCTAGGTAACCTACATAGTCCAAATGCCCGCAAGGAAACCTACATAGTCTAAATGCCCGCTAGGCAACCTACATAATACAAGTGCCCACTCTGGAACATACATAGTCCAAGTGCCCGTTAGCTTACCTAGATAGTCCAAGGGCCCGCTAGTTGACCTACATAGTCCAAGTGCCAGCTAGGTAACCTAGATAATACAAGTGCCCGCTAGGGAACCTAGATAGTCCAAGTGTCTGTTAGCTAACCTAGATAGTCCAAGTGGTGGCTAGGTAACCTACATAGTCCAAGTGCCCGTTCGTTAACCTAGATAATCCAAGTGCCCGTTAGGTAACCTAGACAGTCCAAGTGCCCGCTAGTTACCCTACATAGTCCAAGTGCCCGTTAGTTAACCTAGATAGTCAAAGTGCCTGCTAGGTAACCTAGATAGTCCAAGTGCCTGCTAGATAACCTACATAGTCCAAGTGCCCGCTAGGTAACCTAAATAGTCCAAATGTCCGCTAGGGAAACTACATAGTCCAAGTGCCCGCTAGTTAACCTAGATAGTCCAAGTGCCCCCTAGTAAACCTACATAATCCATGGGCCCGCTAGTTAACCTACATAGTGCAAGGGCCCGCTAGTTAACCTAGATAGTCCAAGTGCCCGCTAGGTAACCTACATAGTGCAGGTGTCCGCTAGGTAACCTACATAGTCCAAGTGCCCGCTAGTTAACATAGATAGTCCAAGTGCCCGCTTGGGAAGGTACATAGTCCAAGTGCCCGCTGGGTAACCTAGAGAGTGCAAATGCCCGCTAGTTAACCTACATAGTCCAAGTGCCTGCTAGGTAACCTAGATAGTCCAAGGGCCTGCTAGTTAACCTAGATAGTCCAAGTGCCCGCTAGGTAACCTACATAGTGCAAGTGTCCGCTAGTTAACCTACGTAGTCCAAGGAACCCCTAGTTAACCTAGATAGTCCAAGTACCCGCTAGTTAACCTAGATCATCCAATTGTCCGCTAGTTAACCTACATAGTCCAAGTGTCCTTTAGGGAACCTAGATAATCCATGTGCCCGCTAGTTAACCTACATAGTCCAAGTGCCCGCTAGGCAACCTACATAATCCAAGTGCCCGCTAGGTAACCTATATAGTCCAAATGCCCGCTAGGGAAACTACATAGTCCAAGTGCCCGCTAGTTAACCTAGATAGTCCAAGTGCACGCTAGTTAACCTACATAGTCCAAGTGTCCGCTAGGTAACCTAGACAGTCCAAGTGACCACTAGGTTACCTACATAGTCCAAGTGCCCGTTCGTTAACCTACATAGCCCAAGTGCCCGCTAAGGAACGTACATAGTCCACGTGCCCGCTAGGTAACGTAGATAGTCCAAGTGCCCGCTAGTTAACCTACATAGTCCAAGTGCCTGCTAGGTAAACTACATAGTCCAAGTGCCTACTAGGTAACCTAGACAGTCCAATTGCCCGCTAGTTAACCTAGACAGTCCAAGTACCCGCTAGGGAACCTACATAGTCCAAGCGCCCGCTAGGGAACCTACATAGTCCAAGTGCTCGCTTGGCAACCTACATAGTTCAAGTGCCCCTTAGTTAACCAAGATAGTCAAAGTGCCTGCTAGGTAACCTAGATAGTCCAATTGCCCGCTAGGTAACATACATAGTCCAAGTGCCCGTTAGGTAACCTTGATAGTCCAATTGCCCGTTAGCTAATCTAGATAGTCCAAGTGTCCGCTAGTTAACCTACATAGTCCAAGTGCCCGTTCGTTAACCTAGATAGTCCAAGTGCCCGCTAGGTAACCTAGACAGTCCAAGTGCCCGTTAGGTTACCTACATAGCCCAAGTGCACTTTCGTTTACCTAGATAGTCCAAGTGCCCGCTGGTAACCTACATAGTCCAAGAGCCTTCTAGTTAACCTACATAGTCGAAGTGCCCGCTAGGTAACCTAGATAGTCTCAGTGCCCGCTAGGTAACCTAGATAGTCCATGTGCCCGCTAGTTAACCTACATAGTCCAAGTGCCCGATAGAAACCTATATAGTCCTAGTGCCCTTTAGGGAAACCAAATAGTCCAAGTGCCCGTTAGGGAACCAATAGTCTTTTGCTGGCTAGGGAACCTGTATCATCCAAGTGCACGCTAGGTAACCTAGATAGTCCAAGTGCCCGCTAGGTAACCTACAAAGTCCAAGTGCCCGCTAGGTTATCTATATAGTCCAAATGCCCGCTAGGGAACCTACATAGTCCACGTACCCGCTAATTAACCTACATAGTCCAAGTGACCATTAGCTAACCTAGATAGTCTAAGGGCCCACTAGTTAACCTACATAGTTCAAGTGCCCGCTAGGTAACTTAGATAATCCAAGTGCCCGCTAGTTAACCTACATAGTCGAAGGGCCCCTTAGTTAACCTAGATAGTCCACGTGCCCGCTAGTTAACCTAGATTGTCCAAGTGTCCGCTAGTTAACCTACATAGTCCAAGTGCCCTTAGGTAACCTACATAATCCAAGTTCCCGCTAGGTAACCTAGATAGTCAAGGGCCCGTTACCTATCCTAGATCGTCCAATTGCCCGCTGGGCAACCTACATAGTCCGAGTGCCCGTTCGTTAACATAGAAGTCCAAGTGCCCGCTAGGTAACCTAGACAGTCCAAGTGCCCGCTAGGTTACCTGCATAGCCCAAGTGCCCGCTAGTTAACCTACATAGTCCAAGTGCCAGTTAGCTAACCTAGGTAGTCCAAGGGCCCGCTAGTTGACCTACATAGTCCAAGTGCCCGCTAGGTAACCTAGATAATCCAAGTGCCCGCTAGGGAACCTTCATAGTCCAAGTGCCAGCTAGGTAACTTAGATAGTCCAAGTGCCCGCTCGTTAACCTAGATAGTCCTAGTGCCCGTTAGTTAACCTAGAGTGTCCAAGTGCCCACGAGGGGACGTACATAGTCCAAGTGCCCGTTAGCTAACCTAGATAGTCCAAGGGCCCCGCTAGTTAACATTGATCATCCAAGTGCCCGCTAGTTAACCTACGTAGTCCAAGGTCCGCTAGTTAACCTAGATAGTCCAAGTGCTCGCTAGTTAACCTACATAGTACAAGGGCCCGCTAGTTGA
Organism: Tenrec ecaudatus; assembly: GCF_050624435.1. NCBI lineage: Eukaryota > Metazoa > Chordata > Mammalia > Afrosoricida > Tenrecidae > Tenrec > Tenrec ecaudatus. The sequence continues at coordinate 479,672 of NW_027457676.1, forward strand.
CCTAGATAGTCCAAGTGCCCGCTAGTTAACCTAGATAGTCCAAGTGCCCGCTAGGTGGCCTAAGTAGTCCAAATGTCCGATAGGGATCCTACATAGTCCAAGTGCCCGCTAGGTAACCTATATAGTCCAAGTGCCCGTTCGTTAACCTAGATAGTCCAAGTGCACGCTAGGTAACCTAGACTGTCCAAGTGCCCGCTAGGAAACCTACATAGTCAAAGGCCCCGCTAGGTAACCTAGAATCCAAGTGCTCGCTAGTTAACCTACATAGTCCAAGTGCCCGCTATGTAACCTAGATAGTCAAAGTGCCCGCTAGGTAACTTACATTGTCCAAGTTCCCGGTAGGTAACCTAGATACTCAAAGTGCCCGTTACCTAACCTAGATAGTCCAAGTGCCCGCTAAGCAACCTACATAGTCCAAGTGCCTGTCGTTAACCTAGAAGTCCAAGTGCCCGCTAGGTAACCTAGACAGTCCAAGTACCCGCTAGGTTACATGCACATACCAAGTGCCCGTTCGTTAACCTAGATAGTCCAAGTGCCCGTTAGTTAACATAGATAGTCCAAGTGCCCGCTAGTAAACCTAGATAGTCCAAGGGCCTGCTAGTTAACGTAGATAGTCCAAGTGCCCGCTAGTTAACCTAAATCGTCCAAGTGTCCGCTAGGTAACCTAGATAGTCCAAGTGCCTGATAGCTAACCTACATAGTCCAAGTGTCCGTTCGTTAACCTAGATAGTCCAAGTGCCCATTGGGTAACCTACATAGTCCAAGTGCCCGCTAGTTAACCTACATAGTCCAAGTGCCTTCTAGGGAGCCTACATAGTCCACGTGACCGCTAGGGAACCTACATAGTCCAAGTGCCCGTTAGGGAACCTACATAGTCCAAGTGCCTGCTAGGTAACCTACATAGTCCAAAGCCCGCAAGGAAACCTACATAGTCTAAATGTCCGCTAGGCAACCTACATAATCCAAGTGCCCGCTCTGGAACATACATAGTCCAAGTGCCCGTTAGCTAACCTAGATAGTCCAAGGGCCCACTAGTTGACCTACATAGTCCCAGTGCCAGCTAGGTAACCTAGATAGTACAAGTGCCCGCTATGGGACCTAGATAGTCCAATTGCCTTTTAGCTAACCTAGATAGTCCAAGTGGTGGCTAGGTAACCTACATAGTCCAAGTGCCCGTTCGTTAACCTAGATAATCCAAGTGCCCGTTAGGTAACCTAGACAGTCCAAGTGCCCGCTAGTTACCCTACATAGTCCAAGTGCCCGTTAGTTAACCTAGATAGTCAAAGTGCCTGCTAGGTAACCTAGATAGTCCAATTGCCCGCTGGGCAACCTACATAGTCCGAGTGCCCGTTCGTTAACATAGAAGTCCAAGTGCCCGCTAGGTAACCTAGACAGTCCAAGTGCCCGCTAGGTTACCTGCATAGTCCAAGTGCCCGTTAGGTAACCTACATAGTCCAAGTGTCCGCTAGTTAACCTACATAGTCCAAGTGCCAGTTAGCTAACCTAGATAGTCCAAGGGCCCGCTAGTTGACCTACATAGTCCCAGTGCCCGCTAGGTAACCTAGGTAATCCAAGTGCCCGCTAGGTAACCTAGATAGTCCAAGTGCCCGCTAGGTTACCTGCACATACCAAGTGCCCGTTCGTTAACCTAGATAGTCCACGTGCCCGTTCGTTAACCTAGATAGTCCAAGTGCCCGCTAGTAAACCTAGATAGTCCAAGGGCCCGCTAGTTAACCTAGATCGTGCAAGTGTCCGCTAGTTAACCTACATAGTCCAAGTGCCCGCTAGGTAACCTACATAGTGCAGGTGTCCGCTAGGTAACCTACATAGTCCAAGTGCCCGCTAGTTAACATAGATAGTCCAAGTGCCCGCTAGGGAAGGTACATAGTCCAAGTGCCCGCTAGGTAACCTAGAGAGTGCAAATGCCCGCTAGTTAAACTACATAGTCCTAGTGCCTGCTAGGTAACCTAGATAGTCCAAGGGCCTGCTAGTTAACCTAGATAGTCCAAGTGCCCGCTAGGTAACCTACATAGTGCCGGTTCCCCCTAGGTAACCTAGATAGTCCAAGGGCCCGCTAGGTAACCTACATTGTCCTACTGCCCCCTAGTTAACCTACATTCTCCAAGTGCCCGATAGGGAACATACATAGTCCAAGTGCCCGCTAGGTAACCTACATAGTCCAAATGCCCGCAAGGAAACCTACATAGTCTAAATGCCCGCTAGGCAACCTACATAATACAAGTGCCCACTCTGGAACATACATAGTCCAAGTGCCCGTTAGCTTACCTAGATAGTCCAAGGGCCCGCTAGTTGACCTACATAGTCCAAGTGCCAGCTAGGTAACCTAGATAATACAAGTGCCCGCTAGGGAACCTAGATAGTCCAAGTGTCTGTTAGCTAACCTAGATAGTCCAAGTGGTGGCTAGGTAACCTACATAGTCCAAGTGCCCGTTCGTTAACCTAGATAATCCAAGTGCCCGTTAGGTAACCTAGACAGTCCAAGTGCCCGCTAGTTACCCTACATAGTCCAAGTGCCCGTTAGTTAACCTAGATAGTCAAAGTGCCTGCTAGGTAACCTAGATAGTCCAAGTGCCTGCTAGATAACCTACATAGTCCAAGTGCCCGCTAGGTAACCTAAATAGTCCAAATGTCCGCTAGGGAAACTACATAGTCCAAGTGCCCGCTAGTTAACCTAGATAGTCCAAGTGCCCCCTAGTAAACCTACATAATCCATGGGCCCGCTAGTTAACCTACATAGTGCAAGGGCCCGCTAGTTAACCTAGATAGTCCAAGTGCCCGCTAGGTAACCTACATAGTGCAGGTGTCCGCTAGGTAACCTACATAGTCCAAGTGCCCACTAGTTAACATAGATAGTCCAAGTGCCCGCTAGGGAAGGTACATAGTCCAAGTGCCCGCTGGGTAACCTAGAGAGTGCAAATGCCCGCTAGTTAACCTACATAGTCCAAGTGCCTGCTAGGTAACCTAGATAGTCCAAGGGCCTGCTAGTTAACCTAGATAGTCCAAGTGCCCGCTAGGTAACCTACATAGTGCAAGTGTCCGCTAGTTAACCTACGTAGTCCAAGGAACCCCTAGTTAACCTAGATAGTCCAAGTACCCGCTAGTTAACCTAGATCATCCAATTGTCCGCTAGTTAACCTACATAGTCCAAGTGTCCTTTAGGGAACCTAGATAATCCATGTGCCCGCTAGTTAACCTACATAGTCCAAGTGCCCGCTAGGCAACCTACATAATCCAAGTGCCCGCTAGGTAACCTATATAGTCCAAATGCCCGCTAGGGAAACTACATAGTCCAAGTGCCCGCTAGTTAACCTAGATAGTCCAAGTGCACGCTAGTTAACCTACATAGTCCAAGTGTCCGCTAGGTAACCTAGACAGTCCAAGTGACCACTAGGTTACCTACATAGTCCAAGTGCCCGTTCGTTAACCTACATAGCCCAAGTGCCCGCTAAGGAACGTACATAGTCCACGTGCCCGCTAGGTAACGTAGATAGTCCAAGTGCCCGCTAGTTAACCTACATAGTCCAAGTGCCTGCTAGGTAAACTACATAGTCCAAGTGCCTACTAGGTAACCTAGACAGTCCAATTGCCCGCTAGTTAACCTAGACAGTCCAAGTACCCGCTAGGGAACCTACATAGTCCAAGCGCCCGCTAGGGAACCTACATAGTCCAAGTGCTCGCTTGGCAACCTACATAGTTCAAGTGCCCCTTAGTTAACCAAGATAGTCAAAGTGCCTGCTAGGTAACCTAGATAGTCCAATTGCCCGCTAGGTAACATACATAGTCCAAGTGCCCGTTAGGTAACCTTGATAGTCCAATTGCCCGTTAGCTAATCTAGATAGTCCAAGTGTCCGCTAGTTAACCTACATAGTCCAAGTGCCCGTTCGTTAACCTAGATAGTCCAAGTGCCCGCTAGGTAACCTAGACAGTCCAAGTGCCCGTTAGGTTACCTACATAGCCCAAGTGCACTTTCGTTTACCTAGATAGTCCAAGTGCCCGCTGGTAACCTACATAGTCCAAGAGCCTTCTAGTTAACCTACATAGTCGAAGTGCCCGCTAGGTAACCTAGATAGTCTCAGTGCCCGCTAGGTAACCTAGATAGTCCATGTGCCCGCTAGTTAACCTACATAGTCCAAGTGCCCGATAGAAACCTATATAGTCCTAGTGCCCTTTAGGGAAACCAAATAGTCCAAGTGCCCGTTAGGGAACCAATAGTCTTTTGCTGGCTAGGGAACCTGTATCATCCAAGTGCACGCTAGGTAACCTAGATAGTCCAAGTGCCCGCTAGGTAACCTACAAAGTCCAAGTGCCCGCTAGGTTATCTATATAGTCCAAATGCCCGCTAGGGAACCTACATAGTCCACGTACCCGCTAATTAACCTACATAGTCCAAGTGACCATTAGCTAACCTAGATAGTCTAAGGGCCCACTAGTTAACCTACATAGTTCAAGTGCCCGCTAGGTAACTTAGATAATCCAAGTGCCCGCTAGTTAACCTACATAGTCGAAGGGCCCCTTAGTTAACCTAGATAGTCCACGTGCCCGCTAGTTAACCTAGATTGTCCAAGTGTCCGCTAGTTAACCTACATAGTCCAAGTGCCCTTAGGTAACCTACATAATCCAAGTTCCCGCTAGGTAACCTAGATAGTCAAGGGCCCGTTACCTATCCTAGATCGTCCAATTGCCCGCTGGGCAACCTACATAGTCCGAGTGCCCGTTCGTTAACATAGAAGTCCAAGTGCCCGCTAGGTAACCTAGACAGTCCAAGTGCCCGCTAGGTTACCTGCATAGCCCAAGTGCCCGCTAGTTAACCTACATAGTCCAAGTGCCAGTTAGCTAACCTAGGTAGTCCAAGGGCCCGCTAGTTGACCTACATAGTCCAAGTGCCCGCTAGGTAACCTAGATAATCCAAGTGCCCGCTAGGGAACCTTCATAGTCCAAGTGCCAGCTAGGTAACTTAGATAGTCCAAGTGCCCGCTCGTTAACCTAGGTAGTCCTAGTGCCCGTTAGTTAACCTAGAGTGTCCAAGTGCCCACGAGGGGACGTACTTAGTCCAAGTGCCCGTTAGCTAACCTAGATAGTCCAAGGGCCCCGCTAGTTAACATTGATCATCCAAGTGCCCGCTAGTTAACCTACGTAGTCCAAGGTCCGCTAGTTAACCTAGATAATCCAAGTGCTCGCTAGTTAACCTACATAGTACAAGGGCCCGCTAGTTGACCTAGATAGTCCAAGTGCCCGCTAGTTAACCTAGATAGTCCAAGTGCCCGCTAGGTGGCCTAAGTAGTCCAAATGTCCGATAGGGATCCTACATAGTCCAAGTGCCCGCTAGGTAACCTATATAGTCCAAGTGCCCGTTCGTTAACCTAGATAGTCCAAGTGCACGCTAGGTAACCTAGACTGTCCAAGTGCCCGCTAGGAAACCTACATAGTCAAAGGCCCCGCTAGGTAACCTAGAATCCAAGTGCTCGCTAGTTAACCTACATAGTCCAAGTGCCCGCTATGTAACCTAGATAGTCAAAGTGCCCGCTAGGTAACTTACATTGTCCAAGTTCCCGGTAGGTAACCTAGATACTCAAAGTGCCCGTTACCTAACCTAGATAGTCCAAGTGCCCGCTAAGCAACCTACATAGTCCAAGTGCCTGTCGTTAACCTAGAAGTCCAAGTGCCCGCTAGGTAACCTAGACAGTCCAAGTACCCGCTAGGTTACATGCACATACCAAGTGCCCGTTCGTTAACCTAGATAGTCCAAGTGCCCGTTAGTTAACATAGATAGTCCAAGTGCCCGCTAGTAAACCTAGATAGTCCAAGGGCCTGCTAGTTAACGTAGATAGTCCAAGTGCCCGCTAGTTAACCTAAATCGTCCAAGTGTCCGCTAGGTAACCTAGATAGTCCAAGTGCCTGATAGCTAACCTACATAGTCCAAGTGTCCGTTCGTTAACCTAGATAGTCCAAGTGCCCATTGGGTAACCTACATAGTCCAAGTGCCCGCTAGTTAACCTACATAGTCCAAGTGCCTTCTAGGGAGCCTACATAGTCCACGTGACCGCTAGGGAACCTACATAGTCCAAGTGCCCGTTAGGGAACCTACATAGTCCAAGTGCCTGCTAGGTAACCTACATAGTCCAAAGCCCGCAAGGAAACCTACATAGTCTAAATGTCCGCTAGGCAACCTACATAATCCAAGTGCCCGCTCTGGAACATACATAGTCCAAGTGCCCGTTAGCTAACCTAGATAGTCCAAGGGCCCACTAGTTGACCTACATAGTCCCAGTGCCAGCTAGGTAACCTAGATAGTACAAGTGCCCGCTATGGGACCTAGATAGTCCAATTGCCTTTTAGCTAACCTAGATAGTCCAAGTGGTGGCTAGGTAACCTACATAGTCCAAGTGCCCGTTCGTTAACCTAGATAATCCAAGTGCCCGTTAGGTAACCTAGACAGTCCAAGTGCCCGCTAGTTACCCTACATAGTCCAAGTGCCCGTTAGTTAACCTAGATAGTCAAAGTGCCTGCTAGGTAACCTAGATAGTCCAATTGCCCGCTGGGCAACCTACATAGTCCGAGTGCCCGTTCGTTAACATAGAAGTCCAAGTGCCCGCTAGGTAACCTAGACAGTCCAAGTGCCCGCTAGGTTACCTGCATAGTCCAAGTGCCCGTTAGGTAACCTACATAGTCCAAGTGTCCGCTAGTTAACCTACATAGTCCAAGTGCCAGTTAGCTAACCTAGATAGTCCAAGGGCCCGCTAGTTGACCTACATAGTCCCAGTGCCCGCTAGGTAACCTAGGTAATCCAAGTGCCCGCTAGGTAACCTAGATAGTCCAAGTGCCCGCTAGGTTACCTGCACATACCAAGTGCCCGTTCGTTAACCTAGATAGTCCACGTGCCCGTTCGTTAACCTAGATAGTCCAAGTGCCCGCTAGTAAACCTAGATAGTCCAAGGGCCCGCTAGTTAACCTAGATCGTGCAAGTGTCCGCTAGTTAACCTACATAGTCCAAGTGCCCGCTAGGTAACCTACATAGTGCAGGTGTCCGCTAGGTAACCTACATAGTCCAAGTGCCCGCTAGTTAACATAGATAGTCCAAGTGCCCGCTAGGGAAGGTACATAGTCCAAGTGCCCGCTAGGTAACCTAGAGAGTGCAAATGCCCGCTAGTTAAACTACATAGTCCTAGTGCCTGCTAGGTAACCTAGATAGTCCAAGGGCCTGCTAGTTAACCTAGATAGTCCAAGTGCCCGCTAGGTAACCTACATAGTGCAAGTGTCCGCTAGTTAACCTACGTAGTCCAAGGAACCCCTAGTTAACCTAGATAGTCCAAGTACCCGCTAGTTAACCTAGATCATCCAATTGTCTGCTAGTTAACCTACATAGTCCAAATGTCCTTTAGGGAACCTAGATAGTCCAAGTGCCCGCTAAGGAACCTACATAGTCCAATTGTCCGCTCTGGAACATACATAGTTCAAGTGCCTGTTAGTTAACCTAGATAATCCAAGTGCCCGCTAGTTAACCTACATAGTCCAAGTGCCCGCTAGGTAACCTATATAGCCCAAATGCCCGCTAGGGAACCTACATAGTCCAAGTGCCCGCTAGTTAACCTAGATAGTCCACGTGCCCGCTAGTTAACCTACATAGTCCAAGTGTCCGCTAGGTAACCTAGACAGTCCAAGTGACCACTAGGTTAGCTACATAGTCCAAGTGCCCGCTAGGTAACGTAGATAGCCCCAGTGCCCGCTAGGGAACGTACATAGTCCAAGTGCCCGCTAGGTAACCTAGATAGTCCAAGTGCCCGCTAGTTAACCTGCATAGTCCAAGTGCCTGCTAGGTAAACTACATAGTCCAAGTGCCCACTAGGTAACCTAGACAGTCCAATTGCCCGCTAGTTAACCTAGACAGTCCAAGTACCCGTTAGGAAACCTATATAGTCCAAGCGCCCGCTAGGGAACCTACATAGTCCAAGTGCTCGCTTGGCAACCTACATAGTTCAAGTGTCCCTTAGTTAACCAAGATTGTCAAAGTGCCTGCTAGGTAACCTAGATAGTCCAATTGCCCGCTAGGTAACCTACATAGTCCAAGTGCCCGTTAGGTAACCTTGATAGTCCAATTGCCCGTTAGCTAATCTAGATAGTCCAAGTGTCCGCTAGTTAACCTACATAGTCCAAGTGCCCGTTCGTTAACCTAGATAGTCCAAGTGCCTGCTAGGTAACCTAGACAGTCCAAGTGCCCGTTAGGTTACCTACATAGCCCAAGTGCACTTTCGTTTACCTAGATAGTCCAAGTGCCCGCTGGTAACCTACATAGTCCAAGAGCCCGCTAGGTAACCTTGATAGTCCAAGTGCCTTCTAGTTAACCTACATAGTCCAAGTGCCCGCTAGGTAACCTAGATAGTCTCAGTGCCCGCTAGGTAACCTAGATAGTCCATGTGCCCGCTAGTTAACCTACATAGTCCAAGTGCCCGATAGAAACCTATATAGTCCAAGTGCCCTTTAGGGAACCTACATAGTCCAAGTGCCCGTTAGGGAACCAATAGTCTTAGTGCTGGCTAGGGAACCTGTATCATCCAAGTGCCCGCTAGGTAACCTAGATAGTCCAAGTGCCCGCTAGGTAACCTACAAAGTCCAAGTGCACGCTAGGTTATCTATATAGTCCAAATGCCCGCTAGGGAACCTACATAGTCCACGTACCCGCTAATTAACCTACATAGTCCAAGTGACTATTAGCTAACCTAGATAGTCTAAGGGCCAACTAGTTAACCTACATAGTTCAAGTGCCCGCTAGGTAACTTAGATAATCCAAGTGCCCGCTAGTTAACCTACATAGTCCAAAGGCCCGCTAGTTAACCTACATAGTCCAAGGGCCCGCTAGTTGACCTACATAGTCCAAGTGCCCGCTAGGTAACCTAGATTGTCCTATTGCCCGTTAGTTAACCTAGATAGTCCAAGTGCCCGCTAGGTAACCCAGATAGTCCAAGTGCCCGCTAGGGTATGTACATAGACCAAGTGCCCGCTAGGTAACCTAGATAGTCCAAGTGCCCGCTAGTTAACCTACATAGTCGAAGGGCCCCTTAGTTAACCTAGATAGTCCACGTGCCCGCTAGTTAACCTAGATTGTCCAAGTGTCCGCTAGTTAACATACATAGTCCAAGTGCCCTTAGGTAACCTACTGAGTCCAAGTTCCCGCTAGGTAACCTAGATAGTCAAGGGCCCGTTACCTATCCTAGATCGTCCAATTGCCCGCTGGGCAACCTACATAGTCCGAGTGCCCGTTCGTTAACATAGAAGTCCAAGTGCCCGCTAGGTAACCTAGACAGTCCAAGTGCCCGCTAGGTTACCTGCATAGTCCAAGTGCCCGTTAGGTAACCTACATAGTCCAAGTGTCCGCTAGTTAACCTACATAGTCCAAGTGCCAGTTAGCTAACCTAGGTAGTCCAAGGGCCCGCTAGTTGACCTACATAGTCCACGTGCCCGCTAGGTAACCTAGATAATCCAAGTGCCCGCTAGGGAACCTTCATAGTCCAAGTGCCAGCTAGGTAACTTAGATAGTCCAAGTGCCCGCTCGTTAACCTAGATAGTCCTAGTGCCCGTTAGTTAACCTAGAGTGTCCAAGTGCCCACGAGGGGACGTACTTAGTCCAAGTGCCCGTTAGCTAACCTAGATAGTCCAAGGGCCCCGCTAGTTAACATTGATCATCCAAGTGCCCGCTAGTTAACCTACGTAGTCCAAGGTCCGCTAGTTAACCTAGATAGTCCAAGTGCTCGCTAGTTAACCTACATAGTACAAGGGGCCGCTAGTTGACCTAGATAGTCCAAGTGCCCGCTAGTTAACCTAGATAGTCCAAGTTCCCGCTAGGTGGCCTAAGTAGTCCAAATGTCCGATAGGGATCCTACATAGTCCAAGTGCCCGCTAGGTAACCTATATAGTCCAAGTGCCCGTTCGTTAACCTAGATAGTCCAAGTGCACGCTAGGTAACCTAGACTGTCCAAGTGCCCGCTAGGTTACCTACATAGTCCAAGTGCCCGTTCGTTAACCTAGATAGTCCAAGTACCCGCTAGGAAACCTACATAGTCAAAGGCCCCGCTAGGTAACCTAGAATCCAAGTGCTCGCTAGTTAACCTACATAGTCCAAGTGCCCGCTATGTAACCTAGATAGTCAAAGTGCACGCTAGGTAACTTACATTGTCCAAGTTCCCGCTAGGTAACCTAGATACTCAAAGTGCCCGTTACCTAACCTAGATAGTCCAAGTGCCCGCTAAGCAACCTACATAGTCCAAGTGCCTGTCGTTAACCTAGAAGTCCAAGTGCCCGCTAGGTAACCTAGACAGTCCAAGTACCCGCTAGGTTACATGCACATACCAAGTGCCCGTTCGTTAACCTAGATAGTCCAAGTGCCCGTTAGTTAACATAGATAGTCCAAGTGCCCGCTAGTAAACCTAGTTAGTCCAAGGGCCTGCTAGTTAACGTAGATAGTCCAAGTGCCCGCTAGTTAACCTAAATCGTCCAAGTGTCCGCTAGGTAACCTAGATAGTCCAAGTGCCTGATAGCTAACCTACATAGTCCAAGTGTCCGTTCGTTAACCTAGATAGTCCAAGTGCCCATTGGGTAACCTACATAGTCCAAGTGCCCGCTAGTTAACCTACATAGTCCAAGTGCCTTCTAGGGAGCCTACATAGTCCACGTGACCGCTAGGGAACCTACATAGTCCAAGTGCCCGTTAGGGAACCTACATAGTCCAAGTGCCCGCTAGGTAACCTACATAGTCCAAAGCCCGCAAGGAAACCTACATAGTCTAAATGTCCGCTAGGCAACCTACATAATCCAAGTGCCCGCTCTGGAACATACATAGTCCAAGTGCCCGTTAGCTAACCTAGATAGTCCAAGGGCCCACTAGTTGACCTACATAGTCCAAGTGCCAGCTAGGTAACCTAGATAGTACAAGTGCCCGCTATGGGACCTAGATAGTCCAATTGCCTTTTAGCTAACCTAGATAGTCCAAGTGGTGGCTAGGTAACCTACATAGTCCAAGTGCCCGTTCGTTAACCTAGATAATCCAAGTGCCCTTTAGGTAACCTAGACAGTCCAAGTGCCCGCTAGTTACCCTACATAGTCCAAGTGCCCGTTAGTTAACCTAGATAGTCAAAGTGCCTGCTAGGTAACCTAGATAGTCCAATTGCCCGCTGGGCAACCTACATAGTCCGAGTGCCCGTTCGTTAACATAGAAGTCCAAGTGCCCGCTAGGTAACCTAGACAGTCCAAGTGCCCGCTAGGTTACCTGCATAGTCCAAGTGCCCGTTAGGTAACCTACATAGTCCAAGTGTCCGCTAGTTAACCTACATAGTCCAAGTGCCAGTTAGCTAACCTAGATAGTCCAAGGGCCCGCTAGTTGACCTACATAGTCCCAGTGCCCGCTAGGTAACCTAGGTAATCCAAGTGCCCGCTAGGTAACCTAGATAGTCCAAGTGCCCGCTAGGTTACCTGCACATACCAAGTGCCCGTTCGTTAACCTAGATAGTCCACGTGCCCGTTCGTTAACCTAGATAGTCCAAGTGCCCGCTAGTAAACCTAGATAGTCCAAGGGCCCGCTAGTTAACCTAGATCGTGCAAGTGTCCGCTAGTTAACCTACATAGTCCAAGTGCCCGCTAGGTAACCTACATAGTGCAGGTGTCCGCTAGGTAACCTACATAGTCCAAGTGCCCGCTAGTTAACATAGATAGTCCAAGTGCCCGCTAGGGAAGGTACATAGTCCAAGTGCCCGCTAGGTAACCTAGAGAGTGCAAATGCCCGCTAGTTAAACTACATAGTCCTAGTGCCTGCTAGGTAACCTAGATAGTCCAAGGGCCTGCTAGTTAACCTAGATAGTCCAAGTGCCCGCTAGGTAACCTACATAGTGCAAGTGTCCGCTAGTTAACCTACGTAGTCCAAGGAACCCGTAGTTAACCTAGATAGTCCAAGTACCCGCTAGTTAACCTAGATCATCCAATTGTCTGCTAGTTAACCTACATAGTCCAAATGTCCTTTAGGGAACCTAGATAGTCCAAGTGCCCGCTAAGGAACCTACATAGTCCAATTGTCCGCTCTGGAACATACATAGTTCAAGTGCCTGTTAGTTAACCTAGATAATCCAAGTGCCCGCTAGTTAACCTACATAGTCCAAGTGCCCGCTAGGCAACCTACATAATCCAAGTGCCCGCTAGGTAACCTATATAGCCCAAATGCCCGCTAGGGAACCTACATAGTCCAAGTGCCCGCTAGTTAACCTAGATAGTCCACGTGCCCGCTAGTTAACCTACATAGTCCAAGTGTCCGCTAGGTAACCTAGACAGTCCAAGTGACCACTAGGTTAGCTACATAGTCCAAGTGCCCGCTAGGTAACGTAGATAGCCCCAGTGCCCGCTAGGGAACGTACATAGTCTAAGTGCCCGCTAGGTAACCTAGATAGTCCAAGTGCCCGCTAGTTAACCTGCATAGTCCAACTGCCTGCTAGGTAAACTACATAGTCCAAGTGCCCACTAGGTAACCTAGACAGTCCAATTGCCCGCTAGTTAACCTAGACAGTCCAAGTACCCGTTAGGAAACCTACATAGTCCAAGCGCCCGCTAGGGAACCTACATAGTCCAAGTGCTCGCTTGGCAACCTACATAGTTCAAGTGTCCCTTAGTTAACCAAGATTGTCAAAGTGCCTGCTAGGTAACCTAGATAGTCCAATTGCCCGCTAGGTAACCTACATAGTCCAAGTGCCCGTTAGGTAACCTTGATAGTCCAATTGCCCGTTAGCTAATCTAGATAGTCCAAGTGTCCGCTAGTTAACCTACATAGTCCAAGTGCCCGCTAGGTAACCTAGATAGTCCAAGTGCCTGCTAGGTAACCTAGACAGTCCAAGTGCCCGTTAGGTTACCTACATAGCCCAAGTGCACTTTCGTTTACCTAGATAGTCCAAGTGCCCGCTGGTAACCTACATAGTCCAAGAGCCCGCTAGGTAACCTTGATAGTCCAAGTGCCTTCTAGTTAACCTACATAGTCCAAGTGCCCGCTAGGTAACCTAGATAGTCTCAGTGCCCGCTAGGTAACCTAGATAGTCCATGTGCCCGCTAGTTAACCTACATAGTCCAAGTGCCCGATAGAAACCTATATAGTCCAAGTGCCCTTTAGGGAACCTACATAGTCCAAGTGCCCGTTAGGGAACCAATAGTCTTAGTGCTGGCTAGGGAACCTGTATCATCCAAGTGCCCGCTAGGTAACCTAGATAGTCCAAGTGACTATTAGCTAACCTAGATAGTCTAAGGGCCAACTAGTTAACCTACATAGTTCAAGTGCCCGCTAGGTAACTTAGATAATCCAAGTGCCCGCTAGTTAACCTACATAGTCCAAAGGCCCGCTAGTTAACCTACATAGTCCAAGGGCCCGCTAGTTGACCTACATAGTCCAAGTGCCCGCTAGGTAACCTAGATTGTCCTATTGCCCGTTAGTTAACCTAGATAGTCCAAGTGCCCGCTAGGTAACCCAGATAGTCCAAGTGCCCGCTAGGGTATGTACATAGACCAAGTGCCCGCTAGGTAACCTAGATAGTCCAAGTGCCCGCTAGTTAACCTACATAGTCGAAGGGCCCCTTAGTTAACCTAGATAGTCCACGTGCCCGCTAGTTAACGTAGATTGTCCAAGTGTCCGCTAGTTAACCTACATAGTCCAAGTGCCCTTAGGTAACCTACTGAGTCCAAGTTCCCGCTAGGTAACCTAGATAGTCAAGGGCCCGTTACCTATCCTAGATCATCCAATTGCCCGCTGGGCAACCTACATAGTCCGAGTGCCCGTTCGTTAACATAGAAGTCCAAGTTCCCGCTAGGTAACCTAGACAGTCCAAGTGCCCGCTAGGTTACCTGCATAGTCCAAGTGCCCGTTAGGTAACCTACATAGTCCAAGTGTCCGCTAGTTAACCTACATAGTCCAAGTGCCAGTTAGCTAACCTAGGTAGTCCAAGGGCCCGCTAGTTGACCTACATAGTCCAAGTGCCCGCTAGGTAACCTAGATAATCCAAGTGCCCGCTAGGGAACCTTCATAGTCCAAGTGCCAGCTAGGTAACTTAGATAGTCCAAGTGCCCGCTCGTTAACCTAGATAGTCCTAGTGCCCGTTAGTTAACCTAGAGTGTCCAAGTGCCCCCTAGGGGACGTAGTTAGTCCAAGTGCCCGTTAGCTAACCTAGATAGTCCAAGGGCCCCGCTAGTTAACATTGATCATCCAAGTGCCCGCTAGTTAACCTACGTAGTCCAAGGTCCGCTAGTTAACCTAGATAGTCCAAGTGCTCGCTAGTTAACCTACATAGTACAAGGGGCCGCTAGTTGACCTAGATAGTCCAAGTGCCCGCTAGTTAACCTAGATAGTCCAAGTGCCCGCTAGGTGGCCTAAGTAGTCCAAATGTCCGATAGGGATCCTACATAGTCCAAGTGCCCGCTAGGTAACCTATATAGTCCAAGTGCCCGTTCGTTAACCTAGATAGTCCAAGTGCACGCTAGGTAACCTAGACTGTCCAAATGCCCGCTAGGTTACCTACATAGTCCAAGTGCCCGTTCGTTAACCTAGATAGTCCAAGTACCCGCTAGGAAACCTACATAGTCAAAGGGCCCGCTAGGTAACCTAGAGTCCAAGTGCTCGCTAGTTAACCTACATAGTCCAAGTGCCCGCTATGTAACCTAGATAGTCAAAGTGCCCGCTAGGTAACTTACATTGTCCAAGTTCCCGCTAGGTAACCTAGATACTCAAAGTGCCCGTTACCTAACCTAGATAGTCCAAGTGCCCGCTAAGCAACCTACATAGTCCAAGTGTCCGTCGTTAACCTAGAAGTCCAAGTGCCCGCTAGGTAACCTAGACATTCCAAGTGCCCGCTAGGTTACCTGCACATACCAAGTGCCCGTTCGTTAACCTAGATAGTCCAAGTGCCCACTAGGTAACCTAGATAGTCCAAGAGCCCGCTAGGTAACCTAGATAGTCCAAGTGCCCGCTAGGTAACCTAGATAGTCCAAGGGCCCGCTAGTTAACCTACATAGTCCAAGGGCTCACTTGTTAACTTTGATAGTCCAAGTGCCCGCTAGTTAACCTAGATCGTCCAAATGCCTGCTAGTTAACCTAGATTGTCCAAGTGCCCGCTAGTTAACCTACATAGTCCAAGGGACCACAAGTTAACCTAGATAGTCCAAGTGTCCTCTAGTTAACCTACATAGTCCAAGTGCCCGCTAGTTAACCTATATACCAAGTGCCCGCTACGTAACCTAGATAGTCCAAGTGCCCTCTAAGGAACCTACATAATCCAAGTGCACACTAGTTAACCTAGATAGTCCAAGTGCCTGCTCGGTAACCTACATAGTGCAAGTGTCCACTAGTTAACCTACATATTCCAAGTGCCCGCAAGTTAACATAGATATTCCAAGTGCCCGCTAGGGAACGTACATAGTCCAAGTGCCCGCTAGGCAACCTAAAGAGTGCAAGTGCGCGCTAGTTAACCTAGATAGTTCAAGTACCCGCTAGGTAACCTAGACTGTCCAAGTGCCCGCTAGGTTACCTACATAGTCCAAATGCCCGTTCGGTAACCTAGATAGTGCAAGTGCCCGGTAGTTAACCTACATAGTCCAAGTGCCCAGGGGGCCAGTTTACTGTACCTCAGGCTATTGGAGGGGCAGACTATAGTTAAAAAAAACAACAAAAATTATGAAAAAATTCATGTGCACCATGCACATCTTGATTTGAAGTTCAAAAAAAAATAAATGCGTCACATACACCCGGCAGAAAGGCTCAATGTCCTCGGCTGTCTGCATGTGGCCCATAGGCTGTAGTTTGAGGACCCATGCTCTAGGCGGTCACCAAGAGGATGTGGTTTTAACCCAATAGCTTGGAGACACTACAATTTGTTTAAAAGTAATGGGGCAGAAGGAGTCCCTGATTGACCCACGCAAGATTAGTTTTCCCATCCCCTATTACTAAGAGTTCATAGTTATGGTTAAGGGGAACCAGGACATTCCGATCTGATCCCTTTAATTCAAGTGTGGGCTGACATTGCCACGAAGAAGCCTGCAAATATAAGACTTACTCCCTCCCTCAAAGACAGGGTCCTTGTTTCCAAGGTTTCAGGAAACATGGCAGGAGCGGAAAAACAAACGGTCCAAGTTCCCAAAACCACATAGGTGGAGGCCATCCCTCCCCTACCCCTTCCCCCACCACCTCCCTCTCCCCCATCTTCCCCTCCCCTCCCCTCCCGATCTCTCTCCCCTAATCGGCTTTATCCCATTTTGCAGGAGAACTCTGGGAGTGGGAGAGCTGGCTTCAGACCCTTTGGTTCCAACCCCGCCCTATAAGTTTTCTAGGGTCCAGAAATAGAAAACTTCTAACAGGCCCTTATTGAGTCACTCCCTCTCCCACCGCCCCCACCAAACTCACCCCCACCCCCAACCAGCAGCCCCCCCCCACACACTAGTACTGGTATGTCTTCCATACTCATCAGCCCACCTGTATGATTGCCAGCAACTTCTCCAGGTGCTGTTCACCACGGAGGAAGGGTAGCCCTTCCAGACAGAGGCCCAGTAAGCAGTCAGTGAACCTGATGGTCAGCGAGCGGGCACTCCCCACTTGAGAGAAACTCCTTTGGCCACTACGGATCAATGTGGGATCTCAATTCCTAGCAAGGCCCAGAGAACTTTACCAGGTATCACCCATTGCTCTTACATGACCCTCTGCGGAAGAACTAGGAAACCTATGACTGTATCTAAGGTCAGTGAGAATTTTCAGGCTCTTATAAGAGAATGTCCGCCTGCCTTTCTAGAGTAGCTGATGTAAGCCTACGGGCTTTATACCCCTAACTGCCCCGAGAACCGGAGGGCAATAAGTATTGCCTTTATTTCTCAGTCAGTCTGTCTCAGACATGAAAAAGAAGTTGGAAGGGTTTGAACGGAAAAATCTTAGCGATTTGGTACAAGTGGCTCATTTAGTGTATAACAACAGAGATGACCCTAGCACGACAGAGACAAAGAAACTAGCTAAAATACTAGTAATTGCCATGAGAGACCCCAGAGACTCAGGAAAAGGAGAGCATGGCCCACTCACGGAGAGACTAACCTGTGGGCACCGCCAAGCCATGGGGAAGGATCAATGTGCCTACTGCAGGAAAGAAGGACACTGGAAAAATCAGTGTCTTGAAACCCCAGGAGAGGTGCACGACCCTCCACTAGAGTGGACGGGCCTCATCTGCACCTAGAAAAACCAAGCAAGAGACAATAATGCTTGAAGAAGCTGAATGAAGGGGTCAGAGCTCTTTTTCCCTTCGCCACCAAGCCCAGGCTAACTCTCCTTGTAGGGGGCCAGCCAGTAAATTTCTTGGTGGACACCGGGGCCACCTTCTCAGGTTCAGAAAGGAATACGGGCACATTTTCAAAAAGAAAGATGTGAATTACTGTGAGCCTATGATTCCTTCCACAGATCACTCACACCAGAAGGTTTTCATGGAGGTTAGGTGGGCTTCCCAAGACAACAAGATAACAAATATCTATCTGCCCTTTGTCCCAGTTAGCCACCTGGTTATGATATCACTGGCTCCAGGCTCAGCTGCTGAGCCAGTGAAGCAGTTATAGCAGGAGAAGACTAGGTGGCCAGTGGCCATCAACTGAAGGACCATATCTCCACAGTGGGCTTCCTGTTTCAATATGGAGCCACGTATGTCACCTGCTGGACACCATCTCTATCCTGAGCTCATAATTGCCATCCCAGGCCTAGAATGCGGCACGCAGGTAAACACTATATGAAACAGTCTCTGATTAACTCCTCTGGATAACTTGCTGACATGGGAGTCTGGATAATCCAGTACATTTACTTTCCAGATGAGAAAACTCACTAAAAAACACACAGGAGTTGACCCAGAGACACACAATTGGTTAACAACAAAGTCATATTCACAACCAGCGTCTGCACCAAGAGCACGGTGCCGCAAAGAACTGTGCCCATCGAGCAGTCAATATCTCCTGGACTCTCAAAAGATCTGAGCTGACACCCATCCCCCACATCCTTGCAGCCCCCAAAGATTGTATTTCACAGGATGGCACCGGATCTGCAGCTCGCGGAGAGGGACATATCTGATCAGAGAACACAGGGCAGAACAAGGGGGAGGAGGGGAGAATGGAGCACATCCTGGCCCTCTACACCTTGAGGATGATGTTCCCAATCAGAGAAGCCAGTCCACAGAGAAGACCACATGGGCAGCCCCACGATGAGAAACGTCCCTCAAAGACCCATAGCCCAAGAGTGGACAACACTGGAGACACAGTGTGGGAACTGCGCCCGAACTGATCCTGCCACATCGAGGCATGACACTAAGAGAGTGCAGCGGAAGAGAAAGAAAATGGAGCATCAAAGTCCCCGGGGAATGCCAAAGGTGGACTTTGTGTTCAGGGCTCGGTGCCCCAACAGACTGGACTGGAAAACACTCCTAAAGTTCACCACACAGTCCTTGTACTTTTCTTTCTTGGTTAGTGTTGTTTTCTTGTAGTGTCATTGGATTTTGGTTGGGTTTTGTTTTCATTTTTGTATGTTTTTTTTCTTTTTGCTGCTTGGTTTAGCTCAGTCTTGTTTTGTGCATGTTATTACCTTTACAGGTCTGTCTAATTAAGAGAGGCTGGATGAACAATCTGGAGGAGTAAACATGTGACCGGCCCTTTCCATTGGGCATGGGAGTGAGCACGCTGGGGGTAAAGGGAGTGGTGTAAAGAAACCCAGAGACAAGGGAACAACAAGTGATGGAAATCGGTGATTAGGGGGATGTAGGAGGCCTGGTAGGGCATAATCAAGGGTAATGTAACCAAGAGGAATTACTAAAACCCAAAGGAAGGCTGAGCATGGCAGTGGGCACAAGAGGAAAATCAAAGGGTATAGAAGAGTGAGCTGGGAAGCAAGGGCCAGTTATAGACGTCTAAATAAAGTCATGTACATATATTTTCAAAGAGGCATGGGGAAATAGATCTATGTCCATATGTTTATAGATTTAGTATTAAGTAGGCAGATGGACATAGGGCCTCCGCTCAAGGACTCCCTCATTGCAAGAACAGTGTTCTATTAATTTGGCATTCTACAATGCTCACCTTCCCTACACGATCACTCAGCACAAAGCGGCTGCATAAGCAAATGTGGTGAAGAAAGCCGATGGTGTCCAGCTACCAAAAGATATAGCGTGTGGGGTCTTAAATTCTTGAAGGTACAGAAGCAGCCATGTAGCTCAGAAGCAACAGAGCCCACATGGAGGAAGCATACCAGCCTGTGTGATCACAAAGTTTCAAAGGGATAAGGCAACAGGCATCATGAAAACAAATAAAACTTATCACGGAAAATGAGAGGGGACTGCCGGGTATAGAACCAAAACCTATTTGCAGTGCACTGGACATCCCCTTACAGAAGAATCTCAGAGAGGAGATTAAACAATACAGGTTATGAGACAGCAAAGATGAAACACAACTTTCCTCTAGTTCTTAATGCTTCCTCTTGCCCCACTATCATGATCCCAGTTCTACCATACTAATCTGGCCAAACTAGAGAAGGTATTCTAGTACCGATAGGAATTTCAAACACGGGGAATCCAGGGTGGATGGGCCCTTTAGGACCAGTGTTATGAGTGGAGATATTGGGAGGGTGGAGGAAGGGCAGAATGGAAAGTGGGTACCGATTACAAGGATCTTCATTGACCTCAAAAGAAAGGTGGGTGAAGATATGACAAAAGAATTAGTACATTTCAAAGGATTGATGAGGGATGGGTGGCGGGCATTGAGGGGGGAAAAATGAGGAGCTGAGCCCAGGGGCTTGGGTGAAGAGTAGATATTTTGAGAATAATGAGGGCACTTAATGTACAGATGTGCATCAAACAGCTGATGTATATATATTTTGTGGGTAGTGTTGTAGGAGCCACTAATGAAAAGATCATAAAAGAAACAAAAATAATCTGGGCAGAGGGCTCATGCAAGGATGATCTCAGGCTGGATGAGACCAGTCAAAACAGCTACTGGAGTCGCCTCACCCTGTGTCAATTCCTGAGTCAGGCATGAAGCTTAGGGCCCACAGCCCCAGCAGCTGGCTAGTGAGGGACGTGGGTCTCTGAGGCCATTCCACAGGGGGAATGGTCCTCTTTCCTGCAGGGCCCACCCTCCTATGTAAGCGTGCTGTCTGGGACAGGGCTTACATGGAGTCCACACCATGGGAGCTCTACTACTCATGGGGGATTGGCAGGAAGCCTCTGCTCATGTGCATACACCACCACCTAGCTGGAGGATCTCCGTGAACAAAGCCTGAGGCAGACAACAAGCCCACTAACTGATGCTGTAAGAGATACAATCAGCATCCAGAAACCTGCAACTGGGAGTAAGAGGCAGCATACCTTGGTCCCAGCCCCTCCCACTCTAATCTACAAGGAGTGACATTGCAAAGCAGAGGGTTTTCATAAAGCAATGCCAGGACCGTGAAAGTAGCAGCCTCATTTGTGGAAATGGATACTCTGTGATCCAGACGTACTACCTCCTCCCTTCCAGTCAGCTGAGACAAAAACCCTTGCAAGCAGAAAGCCATGCATCTGAACAGTATACACCAGCCACTCATGTGCAGACTTACTGCCTACAAAGAGCCTTCCTGAGTGACAGAGAATTCACGCAGAAGCCTGGTCTGTCACTCAAGTGAGTTTTATTAGCGCTAGGGAGGCGTGGTGGGCAAGTCTGGCCGACCCCAGTGGCTGAATTGAATTTACATGGCCTAGGTTGGTCAATACAGGTAAAGGACCCACGCAGGTGTACCTCCCCTTCATGGCCAGGACTTGTACCTCTGAGCATGCACAGGGTGCCTCTCCTAACTGGGCTCTTATCTTGGCCCTATGGGCATGCTTAAGAGATGCCCCAGTCCCTAGCATAGCTACCTAACATTTGCCCGCCTGAAGAGATATGGACCCAAATCTTTGGGGTACTGGGCGACGACATTTCTAGCTACTTCCTGATGGAAAAAGGGGCGAGGTGGGGCTTTGGGTCCATACCCTTCCTACATTGCTGGGAGGGATTGTCCATTGAGGGCAACTTTATCTAGGATGGATAAGGTTGAGGTGCTCCAGGAGATGTTAGTCGTGGACCTGACACACTTGGTTCGGAAGCTTTAGTCACCCGATAACTTCTGGGAAAAACAAACGGGCTAAAAGGTGAGCAGTTTAACTGCGACAAGGCTAAGCTTCTGAGGTGGCAGTGGCCTTGAAATTAGGTGAGTGTCACAGGCAACAAAAAAAATCTTAGGATCACCAGACATGTGTGTTTGTTCATTGGAAGTCCAGGAAGAGGGATAAAAGCATTCACACATTCCCCTAGGTGGGCACAGGTTTGGGCACTACTAGGTGCAGTGGGATCACTGATTCATTTATGATGCTAAGGTCTTGGACCCGCTGATAAGACCCATCCTTCTTTTTAACCCTATAACACTTCAATTTTAATTTTGGAAAAAAATTATTTTCTTTTTGTTGTGGACTTTCATAGTTTTAAATATATATATGAATTAATATATACATTTTTTAAAATGTTATGAAAACATCATGCTCCGCGTTATAGAGTTAAATTGCAATAATGGGCAAGCACTGGAGGAGTCAAAAGTGAACAAAATAGAGTAACTGCCTAAGTCACTTTGAAGTTTCCTGGGTTCAATTGGAGTAAAGGCTTGTAAATTACCCGGGGTCCAAATTCCCATGGTGCCTCCTACAACGTGTAGAATGTTCAGGGGTGTTTCAGGGCTGGGAGATTAGTAACCCTTAAGTCCAGGATACATTAGGGCAGAGGTCCTGAAACTGTTTACCCAGGGGGCCAGTTCACTATCCCTCAGGCCTTTTGAAGGAAAGACTATAGTTTAAAAAAACAAATATTACGAAAAAATTCATGTGCACACTGCACATATTGATTTGAAGTTCAAAAAAAAATAAATGGGGCACATACACCCTGCAGAAAGGATCAACATACTCGGCTGTCTGCATGTGGCCCACAGGCTGTAGTTTGAGGACCCCTGCTCTAGGCGTTCACCAAGAAGATGTGGTTTCAACCCAAAAGCTTGGAGACTCTACAATTTGTTTAAAAGTGATGGGGCAGAAGGAGTCCCTGATTGACCCACGCAAGACTAGTTTTCCCATCCCCTATTACTAAGAGTTCATAGTTATGGTTATGGGCAACCAGGACATCCCGATCTGATCCCTTTAATTCAAGTGTGGGCTAACATTGTCAATTAGAATCCTGCAAATATAAAAGACTTACTCCCTCCCTCAAAGTAAGGGTCCTTGTTTCCAAGGTTTCAGGAAACATGGCAGGACTGGAAAAACACACGGTCCAAGTACCCAAAACCAAATAGGGCGAGGCCATCCCTCCCCGTACCCCACCCTGACCCCCTCCCCATCCCTTCCCCTCCCCTCCTCTCCCGATCTCTCTCCCCTAATCTGCTTTATCCCATTTTGCAGGAGAACTCTGGGAGTGGGAGAGCTGGCTTCAGACCCTTTAGTTCCACCCCCGCCCTATAAGGTTTCTACGGGACACAAATAGAAAACTTCTAACAGGCCCTTATTGAGTCATGCCCTCCCTCACCGGCACCCCACCCCATCCCCCACCCTACCAGCAGCCCCCCACACACACTAGTCCTGGTATGTCTTCCATACTCATCAGCCCACCTGGAATGATTGCCAGCAACTTCTCCAGGTGCTGTTCACAACGGAGGAAGGGTAGCCCTTCCAGACTGAGGACCAGTAAGCAGTCAGTGAACCTGATGGTCAGCGAGCGGGCACTACCCACTTAAGAGAAACTCTTTTGGCCACTACACGAACAATGTGGGATCTCAATTCCTAGCAAGGCCCAGAGGGCTTTACCAGGTATCACCCGTTGCTCTTACATGACCCTCTGTGGAAGAGTTAGGAAACATATGAATTTATCTAAGGTCAATGAGAATTTTCAGGCTCTTATAAGAGAATGTCCGCCGGCCTTTTTAGAGTGGCTGATGGAAGCCTACGGGCTTTATACCCCTAACTGCCCAGAGGCCCCGAAACAGGAGGGCAATAAGTATTGCCTTTATGACTCAGTCAGTCTGCCTAAGACATGAAAAAGCAGTGGGAAGGGTTTGAACGGAAAAATCTTAGTGATTTGGTACAAGTAGCTCATTGAGTGTATAACAACAGAGATGACCCTAGCACGACAGAGACAAAGAAACTAGCTAAAATACTAGTAATTGCCATGAGAGACCCCAGAGACACAGGAAATGGAGAGCATGGCCCACTCACGGATAGACTAACCTGTGGGCACCGACAAGCCATGGGGAAGGATCAATGTGCCTACTGCAGGAAAGAAGGACACTGGAAAAATCAGTGCCTTGAAAACCCCAGGAGAGGTGCACAACCCTCCACTAGAGTGGACGGGCCTCATCTGCAACGAGAAAGACCCAAGCAAGAGACAATAAGGCTTGAAGAGCTGAATGAAGGGGTCAGGGCTCTGTTTCACTTCGCCGCCAAAACCCAGGCTAACACTCCATGTAGGAGGCCAGGAAGTAAATTTCTTGGTGGACACAGGAGCCACCTTCTCAGGTTCAGAAAGGAATACGGGCACATTTTCAAAAAGAAAGATGTGTATTACTGTGAGCCTATGATTCCTTCCACAGATAACTCACACCAGAAGGTTTGCATGGAGGTTAGGTGGGCTTCCCAAGGCAACAAGATAACAAATATCTATCTGCCCTTTCTCCCAGTTAGCCACCTGGTTATGATGGCACTGGCTCCTGGCTCAGCTGCTGAGCCAGTGAAGCAGTTATAGCTGGAGAAGACTAGGTAGACGGTGGACATCAACGGAAGGACCAAAACTCCACAGTGGGCTTCCTGTTTCAATATGGAGCCACGTATGTCACCTGTAGGACACCATCTCTATTCCGAGCTCAAAATTGCCACCCCAGGTCTAGAATGCAGCGCGCAGGTACACACTATATGAAACAGTCTCTGATTAACCCCTCTCGATAACTTGCTGACATGGGAGTTGGATAATCCAGTTCATTTACTTTCCAGATGAGAAAACTCACTCAAAAACACACAGGAGTTGACCCAGAGACACACACCTGGTTAACAACAAAGTCATATTCACAACCAGCATCTGGACTTAGAGCACGGTGCCCCAAAGTACTATGCCCATCGAGCAGTCAATATCTCCTGGACTCTCAAAAGATCTGAGCTGACACCCACCCACCCCCACATGCTTGCAGCCCCCGAAGATTGTATTTCACAGGATGGCACCGGATCTGCAGCTCGCGGAGAGGGACATATCTGATCAGAGAACACAGGGCAGAACAAGGGGGAGGAGGGGAAAATGGAGCACATCCTGGCCCAATATACCTTGAGGATGATGTTCCCAATCAGAGAAGCCAGCTCACAGAGAGGACCACATGGGCAGCCCCACGATGAGAAACGTCCCTCAAAGACCCATAGCCCTAGAGGGGACAACACTGGAGACACAGTGTGGGAACAGCGCCCGAACTGATCCTGCCACATCGAGGCATGATACTAAGAGAGTGCAGCGGAAGAGAAAGAAAACGGAGCATCAAAGTCCCCGGGGAATGGCAAAGGTGGACTTTGTGGTCAGGGATCGGTTCCCCAACACACTGTACTGGAAAACGCTCCTAAAATTCACCACACAGTCCTTGTACTTTTCTTTCTTGGTTAGTGTTGTTTTCTTTTAGTGTCATTGGATTTTGGTTGGGTTTTGTTTTCATTTTTGTTTGTTTTTTTTCTTTTTGCTGCTTGGGTTTGCTCAGTCTCGTTTTGTGCATGTTATTACCTTTACAGTGTCTGTCTAATTAAGAAAGGCTGGATGAATTATCTGGAGGAGTAAACATGTGACCGGCCCTTTCCATTGGGCATGGGAGTGTGCACGGTGGGGGGAAAGGAAGTGGTGTAAGGAAACCCAGAGAGAAGGGAACAAAAAGTGATGGAAATCGGTGGTGAGAGGTATGTAGGAGGCCTGGTAGGGCGTGATCAAGGGTAATATAACCAAGAGTAATTACTGAAACCCAAAGGAAGACTTAGCATGGCAGTGGGCACAAGAGGAAAATCAAAGGGTATAGAAGAGTGAGCTGGGAAGCACGGGCCAGTTATAGATGTCTAAATAAGGGCATGTACATATATTTACAAAGGGGCATGGGGAAATAGATCTATGTCCATATGTTTATAGATTTAGTATTAAGGTAGCAAATACACTTTGTGCCTCCGCTCAAGGACTCCCTCATTGCAAGAACATTGTTCTATTAAATTGGCATAAATTGATGCTCACCTTCCCTACACGATCACTGACCACAAAGAGGCTGCATAAGCAAGTGTGGTGGAGAAAGCCGATGGTGTCCAGCTACCTAAAGATATAGCGTGTGGGGTCTTAAAGGCTTGAAGGTACAGAAGCAGACATCTAGCTCAGAACTAACAGAGCCCACATGGAGGGAGCATACCAGCCTGTGTGATCACAAAATTTCAAAGGGATAAGGCAACAGGCATCATGAGAACAAAAAAATCTTATCATGGAGAATGAGAGGGGACTGCCGGGTATAGACCCAAAACCTATTTGCAGTGCACTGGACATCCCCTAACAGAAGGAGCTCAGAGAGGAGATTAAACAATACAGGGTATGAGACAGCAAAGTTGAAACACAACTTTCCTCTAGGTCTTAATGCTTCCTCTTGCCCCACTATCATGATCCCAGTTCTACCATACTAATCTGGCCAAACTAGAGAAGGTATTCTACTACAGATAGGAATTTCAAACACGGGGAATCCAGGGTGGATGGGCTCTTTAGGACCAGTGTTTTGAGTGGAGATACTGGAAGGGTGGAGGAAGGGCAGGATGGAAAGTGGGAACCGATTACAAGGATCTTCATTGACCTCAAAAGAAAGTTGGGTGAAGATATGACAAAAGAATTAGTACATTTTCAAGGATTGATGAGGGATGGGTGGTGGGCTTTGAGGGGGAAAAAATGAGGAGCTGAGGCCAGGGGCTTGGCTGGAGAATGGAGATTTTGAGAATAATGAGGGCAATTAATGTACAGATGTGCTTCAAACAGCTGATGTATATATGGATTGTGGTTAGTGTTGTAGGAGCGACTAATAAAAAGATCATAAAAGAAACAAAAATAATCTGGCCAAAGGGTTAATGCAAGCATGATCTCAGGATGGATTAGACCAGTCAAAACAGCTACTGGAGTCGCCTCACCCTGTGTCTATTCCTGAGTCAGGCATGAAACTTAGGGACCACAGCCCCAGCAGCTGTCCAGTGAGGGAGGTGGGTCTCTGAGGCAATTCCACAGGGGGAATGGTCCTCTGTATTGCAGGGCCCAACCTCCTTTGTAAGCGTGCTGTCTGGGGCACGGCTTTCATGGAGTCCACACCATGGGAGCTCTACTACTCATGGGGGATTGGTAGGAAGCCTCTGCTCATGCGCACACACCACCAACTAGCTGGAGGATTTCCGTGAACAAAGCCTGAGGCATACAAGAAGCCCACTAACTGATGCTGTAAGAGATACAATCAACATCCAGAAATCTGCAAGTGGGAGTAAGAGGCAGCATACCTTGGTCCCAGCGTCTCCCACTATAATCTACAAGGAGTGACATTGCAAAGCAGAGGGTTTTCATAAAGCACTGCCAGGACTGTGAAATGAGCAGCCTCATTTGTGGACATGGATACTCTGTGATCCAGACGCACTACCTCCTCCCTTCCAGTCAGCTGAGACAAAAACCCTTGCAAGCAGAAAGCCATGCATCTGAACAGTATCCACCAGCCACTCATGTGCAGCCCCGCTGCCTCCAAAGAGCCTTCCTGAGTTAGAGAGAAATCACGCAGAAGCCTGGTCAGTCACTCACGTGAGTTTTATGAGCGTTAGGGAGGTGTGGTGGGGAAGCCTGGCGGACCCCAGTGGATGAATTTAATTTACATGGCCTAGGTTGGTCAATCCAGGTACAGGACCCACCCAGGTGTACCTTCCCTTCATGGCCAGAACCTGGACCTCTGAGCATGCACAGGGTGCCTCTCCTAACTGGGCTCTTATCTTGGCCCTATGGGCATGCATAACGGATGCCCCAGTCCCTAGCATAGCTACCTAACATTTGTCCCCCTGAAGAGATATGGACCCAAATCTTTGGGGTACTGGGCGACCATATCTGTAGCTACTTCTTGCTGGCAAACGGGGCAAAGTGGGGCTTTGGGTCCATACCCTTCCTACACTGCTGGGAGGGGTTGTCCATTGAGGGCAACTTTATCCAGGATGGATAAGGTTGAGGTGGTTCAGGAGATGGTAGTCGTGGAGCTGGCACACTTGGTTCGGAAGCTTTAGTCACCCGATAACTTCTGGGAAAAACAAACTGTCAAAAAGGTGAACATTTTGAATGCGACAAGGCTAAGCTTGTGAGGTGGCAGTGGCCTTGAAATTAGGTGAGTGTCACAGGAAACAAAAAAAATCTTAGGATTACCAGACATGTGTGTTTGTTTATTGGAAATACAGGAAGAGGGATAAAAGCATTCACACTTTCCCCTAGGAGGGCACAGGTTTGGGCACTACTAGGTGCAGTGGGATCACTGAAACATTTATGATGTTAACGTATTGGACCCGCTGATAAGACCCATCCTTCTTTTTTCCCTATAACGCATCACGTTTAATTTAGGAAAAAAATTATTTCCTTATTGTTGTGGACTTTCATAGTTATAAATATATATATATATGAATATATACATTTTTAAATGTTATGAAAACATCATTCTCCGCGTTATAGAGTTAAATGTAAATAATGGGCTAGTACAGGAGGAGTCAAAAGTGACCAAATAGAGTAACTGCCTAAGTCATTTTGAATTTTCTTGGGTTCAATTGGAGTAAAGGCTTGTAAATTACCCGGGGTCCAAATTTCCATGGTGCCTCCTACAATGGGTAGAATGTTCAGGGATGTTTCAGGGCTGGGAGATTAGTAACCTCTAAGTCCAGGATACCTTAGGGCAGCGGTCCTGAAACTGTTTACCCAAAGGGCCAGTTCACTGTCCCTCAGGCCATTGGAGGGACAGACTAGAGTTTAAAAAAAACAAAAATTACGAACAAATTCATGTGAACACTGCACATCTTGATTTGAAGTTCAAAAAAAAAAATTAATGGGGCACATACAAACGTCAGAAAGGATCAATGTCCTCGGCTCTCTGCATGTGGCCCACAGGTTGTAGTTTGAGGACTCCAGCTCTAGGCGTTCACCAAGAGGATGTTGTTTCAACCCAAAAGCTTGTAGACTCTACAATTTGTTTAAAAGTGATGGGGCAGAAGGAGTCCCTGATTGACCCACACAAGACTAATTGTCCCATCCCCTATTACTAAGAGTTCATAGTTATGATTAAGGGGAACCAGGACATCCCGATCTGAACCCTTTAATACAAGTGTGGGCTGACTTTGCCACTAAGAAGCCTGCAAATATAAAAGACTTACTCCCTCCCTCAAAGAAAGGGTCCTTGTTTCCAAGGTTTCAGGAAACATGGCACCGGAAAAAGAAACGGTCCAAGTTCCGAAAACCACATAGGTGGAGGCCCTCCCTCACTTTCCCCCTCCCCAACCCCCTCCGCTTCCCCCTCCTTTCCGCTCCCCTCCCCTCCCGATCTCTCTCCCCTAATCGGCTTTATCCCATTTTGCAGGAGAACTCTGAGAGTGGGAGAGCTGGCTTCAATCCCTTTCTTTCAACCCCCGCCCTATAAGGTTTCTAGGGTCCAGAAATAGAAAACTTCTAACAGGCCCTTATTGAGTCACTCCCTCCCCCACCGGCCCCCCAACCTCACCCCCACCCCTAACAAGCAGCCCCACACACACACTAGTACTGGTATGACTTCCATACTCATCAGCCCACCTGTAATGCTTGCCAAGAACTTTTCCAGGTGCTGTTCACAACGGAGGAGGGTAGCCCTTCCAGACAGAGGCCCAGTAAGCAGTCAGTGAACCTGATGGTCAGCGAGCGGGCACTCCCCACATGAGAGAAACTCTTTTGGCCACTACACCAACAATGTGGGATCTCAATTCCTAGCAAGGCCCAGAGGGCTTTACCAGGTATCACCCATTGCTCTTACATGACCCTCTGCGGAAGAGCTAGGAAACCTATGAATTTATCTAAGGTCAGTGAGAATTTTCAGGTTCCTATAAGAGAATGTCCGCCTGCCTTTCTAGACTGGCTGATGTAAGCCTACGGGCTTTATACCCCTAACGGCCCGGAGGCACTGAGAACAGGAGGGCAATAAGTATTGCCTTTATTACTCAGTCAGTCTGCCTCAGACATGACAACGAAGTGGGAAGGGTTTGAAGGGAAAATCTTAGCGATTTGGTACAAGTGGCTCATTGAGTGTATAACAACAGAGATGACCCTAGCACGACAGAGACAAAGAAGCTAGCTAAAATAATCGTAATTGCCATGAGATACCCAGAGACTCAGGAAAAGGAGAGCATGGCTCACTCACGGAGAGACTAACCTGTGGGCACCGCCAAGCCATGGGGAAGGACCAATGTGCCTACTGCAGGAAAGAAGGACACTGGAAAAATCAGTGCCTTGAAAACCCCAGGAGAGGTGCACGACCCTCCACTAGAGTGGATGGGCCTCATCTGCACGTAGAAAGACCCAAGCAAGAGACAATAATGCTTGAAGAAGCTCAATGAAGGGGTCAGGGCTCTGTTTCACTTCGCCGCCAAAAGCCCAGGCTAACTCTCCAAGTAGGAGGCCAGGCAGTAAATTTCTTGGTGGACACAGGGGCCACCTTCTCAGGTTCAGAAAGGAATATGGGCACATTTTCAAGAAGAAAGATGTGAATTACTGTGAGCCCATGATTCCTTCCACAGATAACTCACACCAGAAGGTTTGCATGGAGGGTAGGTGGGTTTCCCAAGACAACAAGATAACAAATATCTATCAGCCCTTTGGCCCAGTTAGCCACCTGGTTATGATATCACTGGCTTCTGGCTCAGCTGCTGAGCCAGTGAAGCAGTTATAGCAGGAGAAGACTAGGTGGCCGGTGGCCATCAACGGAAGGACCAAATCTCCACAGTGGGCTTCCTGTTTCAATATGGAGCCACGTATGTTACCTGCTGGACACCATCTCTATCCTGAGCTCATAATTGCCATCCCAGGTCTAGAATGCGGCGCGCAGGTACACACTATATGAAACAGTCTCTGATTAACTCCTCTGGATAACTTGCTGACATGGGAGTCTGGATAATCCTGTACATTTACTTTGCAGATTAGAAAACTCACTCAAAAACACACGGGAGTTCACCCAGAGACACACAACTGGTTAACAACAAAGTCATATTCAAACCAGCGTCTGGAACAAGAGCACGGTGCCCCACAGAACTGTGCCCATCGAGCAGTCAATATCTCCTGGACTCTCAAAAGATCTGAGCTGACACCCACCCACCCCCCCCCCCACATCCTTGCAGCCCCAAAAGATTGTATTTCACAGGATGGCACCGGATCTGCAGCTCGCGGAGAGGGACATATCTGATCAGAGAACACAGGGCAGAACAAGGGGGAGGAGGGAAGAATGGAGCACACCCTGGCCCAATACACCTTGAGGATGATGTTCCCAATCAGAGAAGCCAATCCACAGAGAAGACCACATGGGCAGCCCCACGATGAGAAACGTCCCTCAAAGACCCATAGCCTTAGAGGGGACAACACTGGACACACAGTGTGGGAACTGCGCCCGAACTGATCCTGCCACTTCGAGGCATGACACTAAGAGAGTGCAGCGGAAGAGAAAGAAAACGGAGCATCAAAGTCCCCGGGGAATGCCAAAGGTGGACTTTGTGGTCAGGGTTCGGTGCCCCCACAGACTGGACTGGAAAACACTCCTAAAGTTCACCACACAGTCCTTGTACTTTTCTTTCTGGTTAGTGTTGTTTTCTTTTAGTGTCATTGGATTTGGGTTGGGTTTTGTTTTCATTTTTGTTTGTTTTTCTTTTTGCTGCTTGGTTTAGCTCAGTCTTGTTTTGTGCATGTTATTACCTTTACAGGTCTGTCTAATTAAGAGAGGCTGGATGAAGAATCTGGAGGAGTAAACATGTGACCGGCCCATTCCATTGGGCATGGGAGTGAGGAGGGTGGGGGGAAAGGAAGTGGTGTAAAGAATCCCAGAGACAAGGGTACAACAAGTGATGGAAAACGGTAGTGAGGGGGATGTAGGAGGCCTGGTAGGGCGTGATCAAAGGTAATGTAACCAAGAGGAATTACTGAAACCCAAAGGAAGACTGAGCATGTCAGTGGGCACAAGAGGAAAATCAAAGGGTATAGAAGAGTGAGCTGCGAAGCAAGGGCCAGTTATAGACGTCTAAAAAAGGCATGTACATATGTACATATATTTACAAAGGGGCATGGGGAAATAGATCTATGTCCATATGTTTATAGATTTAGTATTGAGGTAGCAGATGGACATAGGGCCTCCGCTCAAGGAATCCCTCATTGCAAGAACACTGTTTTATAAAATTGGCATTCTAAGATGCTCACCTTTCCTACACAATCACTGACCACAAAGCGGCTGCATAAGCAAATGTGGTGAAGAAATCCGATGGTGTCCATCTACCTAAAGATATAGCGTGTGGGGTCTTAAAGGCTTGAGGGTAAAGAAACAGCCATCTGGCTCTGAAGCAACAGAGCCCACATGGAGAAAGGATACCAGCCTGTGTGATCACAAAGTTTTAAAGGGATAAGGCAACAGGCATCATGAGAACAAAAAAATCTTATCATGGAGAATGAGAGGGGACTGCCGGGTATAGACCCAAAACCTATTTGCAGTGCACTGGACATCCCCTTACAGAAGGAACTCAGAGTGGAGATTAAAGAATACAGGGTATGAGACAGCAAAGATGAAACACAACTTTCCTCTAGTTCTTAATGCTTCCTCTTGCCCCACTATCATGATCCCAGTTCTACCATACTAATCTGGCCAAACTAGAGAAGGTATTCTAGTACCGATAGGAATTTCAAACACGGGGAATCCAGAGTGGATGGGGCCTTTACCAGTGTTATGAGTGGAGATACTGGGAGGGTGGAGGAAGGGCAGGATGGAAAGTGGGAACCGATTACAAGGATCTTCATTGACCTCAAAAGAAAGGTGGGTGAAGATATGACAAAAGAATTAGTACATTTCCAAGGATTGATGAGGGATGGGTGGCGGGCATTGAGGGGGGAAAAATGAGGAGCTGAGGCCAGGGGCTTGGGTGGAGAGTGGATATTTTGTGAATAAGGAGGGCAATTAATGTACAGATGTGCTTCAAACAGATGATGTATTTATGGATTGCGGTTAGTGTTGTAGGAGCCACTAATGAAAAGATCATAAAAGAAACAAAAATAATCTTGGCAGAGGGCTCATGCAAGGATGATCTCAGGCTGGATGAGACCAGTCAAAACAGCTACTGGAGTGGCCTCACCCTGTGTCTATTACTGAGTCAGCCATGATGCTTAGGACCCACAGCCCCAGCAGCTGGCCAGAGAGGGAGGTGGATCTCTGAGGCCATTCCACAGGGGGAATGGTCTTCTGTCCTGCAGGGCCCACCCTCCTTTGTAAGCGTGCTGCCTGGGGCAAGGCTTTCATGGAGTCCACACCATGGGAGCTCTACTACTCATGGGGGATTGGCAGGAAGCCTCTGCTCATGTGCATACACCACCACCTAGCTGGAGGATCTCCGTGAACAAAGCCTGAGGCAGACAACAAGCCCACTAACTGATGCTGTAAGACATACAATCAGCATCCAGAAACCTGCAACTGGGAGTAAGAGGCAGCATACCTTGGTCCCAGCCCCTCCCACTCTAATCTACAAGGAGTGACATTGCAAAGCAGAGGGTTTTCATAAAGCACTGCCAGGACAGTGGAATGAGCAGCCTCGTTTGTGGACATGGATACTCTGTGATCCAGACGTACTACCTCCTCCCTTCCAGTCAGCTGAGACAAAAACCCTTGCAAGCAGAAAGCCATGCATCTGAACAGTATCCACCAGCCACTCATGTGCAGCCCAGCTGCCTCCAAAGAGCCTTCCTGAGTGTGAGAGAAATCATGCAGAAGCCTGGTCTGCACTCAAGAGAGTTTTATGAGCGTTAGGGAGGCGTGGTGGGCAAGTCTGGCCGACCCCAGTGGCTGAATTGAATTTACATGGCCTAGATTGGTCAATCCAGGTACAGGAACCACCCAGGTGACCTCCCCTTCATGGCCAGAAATCTGGACCTCTGAGCATGCACAGGGTGCCTCTCCTAACTGGGCTCTTATCTTGGCCCTATGGGCATGCATAACGGATGCCCCAGTCCCTAGCATAGCTACCTAACATTTGTCCCCCTGAAGAGATATGGACCCAAATCTTTGGGGTACTGGGCGACGACATCTCTAGCTACTTCCTGCTGGCAAAAGGGGCAAGGTGGGGCTTTGGGTCCATACCCTTCCTACACTGCTGGGAGGGGTTGTCCATTGAGGGCAACTTTATCCAGGATGGATAAGGTTGAGGTGGTCCAGGAGATGGTAGTCGTGGACCTGGCACACTTGGTTCAGAAGCTTTAATCACCCGATAACTTCTGAGAAAAACAAACGGTCTAAAAGGTGAACAGTTTGACTACGACAAGGCTAAGCTTGTGAGGTGGCAGTGGCCTTGAAATTAGGTGAGTGTCACAGGAAACAAAAATAATCTTAGGATTATCAGACATGTGTGTTTGTTCATTGGAAGTACAGGAAGAGGAATAAAAGCATTCACACTTTCCCCTAGGAGGGCACAGGTTTGGGCACTACTAGGTGCAGTCGGATCACTGATTCATTTATGATGCTAAGGTCTTGGACACGCTGATCAGACCCATCCTTCTTTTTAACCCTATAACGCTTCAATTTTAATTTTGGGAAAAAATTTTCTTTTGTTGTGGACTTTCATAGTTATAAATATATATATATGTATTAATATATACATTTTTTAATGTAATGAAAACATCATGCTTTGCGTTATAGAGTTAAATGGAAATAATGGGCTAGTGCAGGACGAGTCAAAAGTGACCAAAATAGAGTAACTGCCTAAGTCATTTTGAATTTTCTTGGGTTCAATTGGAGTAAAGACTTGTAAATTACCCGCGGTCCAAATTCCCATGGTGCCTCCTACAACGGGTAGAATGTTCAGGGATGTTTCAGGGCTGGGAGATTAATAACCCCTAAGTCCAGGATACCTTAGGGCAGGGGTCCTGAAACTGTTTACCCAGGGGGCCAGTTCACTATCCCTCAGGCCTTTTGAAGGAAAGACTATAGTTTAAAAAAACAAATATTACGAACAAATTCATGTACACACTGCACATATTGATTTGAAGTTCAAAAAAAAAATAAATGGGGCACATACACCCGAAGAAAGGATCAACGTCCTCGGCTGTCTGCATGTGGCCCACAGGTTGTAGTTTGAGGACCCCTGCTCTGGGCATTCACCAAGAGGATGTGGTTTCAACCCAAAAGCTTGGAGACTCTACAGTTTGTTTAAAAGTGATGGGGCAGAAGGAGTCCCTGATTGACCCATGCAAGACTAGTTTTCCCATCCCCTATTACTAAGAGTTCATAGTTATGGTTAAAGGGAACCAGGATATCCCGATCTGATCCCGTTACTTCAAGTGTGGGCTGACATTGCCACTAAGAAGCCTGCAAATATAAAAGACTTACTCCCTCCCGCAAAGAAAGGGCCCTTGTTTCCAAGGTTTCAGGAAACATGGAAGGACCGGAAAAACAAACGGTCCAAGTTCCCAAAACCACATAGGTGGAGGCCATCCCTCCCCATCACCCTCCCCCACCCCTCCCCTCCCCATCACCCTCCCCCACCCCTCCCCTCCCCATCATCCTCCCCCACCCCTCCTCTCCCCAACCCCTCCCCTCCCCTCCCCTCCCCTCCCCTCACGATCTCTCTCCCCTAATCGGCTTTATCCCATTTTGCAGGAGAACTCTGAGAGTGGGAGAGCTGGTTTCAATCCCTTTCTTTCAACCCCCGCCCTATAAGGTTTCTAGGGTCCAGAAATAGAAAACTTCTAACAGGCCCTTATTGAGTCACTCCCTCCCCCACCGGCCCCACAACCTCACCCCCACCCCTAACAAGCAGCCCCCCCCCACACACTAGTACTGGTATGACTTCCATACTCATCAGCCCACCTGGAATGCTTGCCAACAACTTTTCCAGGTGCTGTTCACAACGGAGGAGGGTAGCCCTTCCAGACAGATGCCCAGTAAGCAGTCAGTGAACCTGATGGTCAGCGAGCGGGCACTCCCCACTTGAGAGAAACTCTTTTGGCCACTACACCAACAATGTGGGATCTCAATTCCTAGCAAGGCCCAGAGGGCTTTACCAGGTATCACCCATTGCTCTTACATGACCCTCTGCGGAAGAGCTAGGAAACCTATGAATTTATCTAAGGTCAGTGAGAATCTTCAGGTTCCTATAAGAGAATGTCCGCCTGCCTTTCTAGACTGGCTGATGTAAGCCTACGGGCTTTATACCCCTAACGGCCCGGAGGCACTGAGAACAGGAGGGCAATAAGTATTGCCTTTATTACTCAGTCAGTCTGCCTCAGACATGACAACGAAGTGGGAAGGGTTTGAAGGGAAAATCTTAGCGATTTGGTACAAGTGGCTCATTGAGTGTATAACAACAGAGATGACCCTAGCACGACAGAGACAAAGAAGCTAGCTAAAATAATCGTAAATGCCATGAGATACCCCAGAGACTCAGGAAAAGGAGAGCATGGCTCACTCACGGAGAGACTAACCTGTGGGCACCGCCAAGCCATGGGGAAGGACCAATGTGCCTACTGCAGGAAAGAAGGACACTGGAAAAATCAGTGCCTTGAAAACCCCAGGAGAGGTGCACGACCCTCCACTAGAGTGGATGGGCCTCATCTGCACGTAGAAAGACCCAAGCAAGAGACAATAATGCTTGAAGAAGCTCAATGAAGGGGTCAGGGCTCTGTTTCGCTTCGCCGCCAAAAGCCCAGGCTAACTCTCCAAGTAGGAGGCCAGGCAGTAAATTTCTTGGTGGACACAGGGGCCACCTTCTCAGGTTCAGAAAGGAATATGGGCACATTTTCAAGAAGAAAGATGTGAATTACTGTGAGCCCATGATTCCTTCCACAGATAACTCACACCAGAAGGTTTGCATGGAGGGTAGGTGGGTTTCCCAAGACAACAAGATAACAAATATCTATCAGCCCTTTGGCCCAGTTAGCCACCTGGTTATGATATCACTGGCTTCTGGCTCAGCTGCTGAGCCAGTGAAGCAGTTATAGCAGGAGAAGACTAGGTGGCCGGTGGCCATCAACGGAAGGACCAAATCTCCACAGTGGGCTTCCTGTTTCAATATGGAGCCACGTATGTTACCTGCTGGACACCATCTCTATCCTGAGCTCATAATTGCCATCCCAGGTCTAGAATGTGGCGCGCAGGTACACACTATATGAAACAGTCTCTGATTAACTCCTCTGGATAACTTGCTGACATGGGAGTCTGGATAATCCTGTACATTTACTTTGCAGATTAGAAAACTCACTCAAAAACACACGGGAGTTCACCCAGAGACACACAACTGGTTAACAACAAAGTCATATTCAAACCAGCGTCTGGACCAAGAGCACGGTGCCCCACAGAACTGTGCCCATCGAGCATTCAATATCTCCTGGACTCTCAAAAGATCTGAGCTGACACCCCCCCCCCACATCCTTGCAGCCCCAAAAGATTGTATTTCACAGGATGGCACCGGATCTGCAGCTCGCGGAGAGGGACATATCTGATCAGAGAACATAGGGCAGAACAAGGGGGAGGAGGGAAGAATGGAGCACACCCTGGCCCAATACACCTTGAGGATGATGTTCCCAATCAGAGAAGCCAATCCACAGAGAAGACCACATGGGCAGCCCCACGATGAGAAACGTCCCTCAAAGACCCATAGCCTTAGAGGGGACAACACTGGACACACAGTGTGGGAACTGCGCCCGAACTGATCCTGCCACTTCGAGGCATGACACTAAGAGAGTGCAGCGGAAGAGAAAGAAAACGGAGCATCAAAGTCCCCGGGGAATGCCAAAGGTGGACTTTGTGGTCAGGGTTCGGTGCCCCCACAGACTGGACTGGAAAACACTCCTAAAGTTCACCACACAGTCCTTGTACTTTTCTTTCTGGTTAGTGTTGTTTTCTTTTAGTGTCATTGGATTTGGGTTGGGTTTTGTTTTCATTTTTGTTTGTTTTTCTTTTTGCTGCTTGGTTTAGCTCAGTCTTGTTTTGTGCATGTTATTACCTTTACAGGTCTGTCTAATTAAGAGAGGCTGGATGAAGAATCTGGAGGAGTAAACATGTGACCGGCCCTTTCCATTGGGCATGGGAGTGAGGAGGGTGGGGGGAAAGGAAGTGGTGTAAAGAAACCCAGAGACAAGGGTACAACAAGTGATGGAAAACGGTAGTGAGGGGGATGTAGGAGGCCTGGTAGGGCGTGATCAAAGGTAATGTAACCAAGAGGAATTACTGAAACCCAAAGGAAGACTGAGCATGTCAGTGGGCACAAGAGGAAAATCAAAGGGTATAGAAGAGTGAGCTGGGAAGCAAGGGCCAGTTATAGACGTCTAAAAAAAGGCATGTACATATGTACATATATTTACAAAGGGGCATGGGGAAATAGATCTATGTCCATATGTTTATAGATTTAGTATTGAGGTAGCAGATGGACATAGGGCCTCCGCTCAAGGAATCCCTCATTGCAAGAACACTGTTTTATAAAATTGGCATTCTAAGATGCTCACCTTTCCTACACAATCACTGACCACAAAGCGGCTGCATAAGCAAATGTGGTGAAGAAATCCGATGGTGTCCAGCTACCTAAAGATATAGCGTGTGGGGTCTTAAAGGCTTGAGGGTAAAGAAACAGCCATCTGGCTCTGAAGCAACAGAGCCCACATGGAGAAAGGATACCAGCCTGTGTGATCACAATGTTTTAAAGGGATAAGGCAACAGGCATCATGAGAACAAAAAAATCTTATCATGGAGAATGAGAGGGGACTGCCGGGTATAGACCCAAAACCTATTTGCAGTGCACTGGACATCCCCTTACAGAAGGAACTCAGAGTGGAGATTAAAGAATACAGGGTATGAGACAGCAAAGATGAAACACAACTTTCCTCTAGTTCTTAATGCTTCCTCTTGCCCCACTATCATGATCCCAGTTCTACCATACTAATCTGGCCAAACTAGAGAAGGTATTCTAGTACCGATAGGAATTTCAAACACGGGGAATCCAGAGTGGATGGGCCCTTTACCAGTGTTATGAGTGGAGATACTGGGAGGGTGGAGGAAGGGCAGGATGGAAAGTGGGAACCGATTACAAGGATCTTCATTGACCTCAAAAGAAAGGTGGGTGAAGATATGACAAAAGAATTAGTACATTTCCAAGGATTGATGAGGGATGGGTGGCGGGCATTGAGGGGGGAAAAATGAGGAGCTGAGGCCAGGGGCTTGGGTGGAGAGTGGATATTTTGTGAATAAGGAGGGCAATTAATGTACAGATGTGCTTCAAACAGATGATGTATTTATGGATTGCGGTTAGTGTTGTAGGAGCCACTAATGAAAAGATCATAAAAGAAACAAAAATAATCTTGGCAGAGGGCTCATGCAAGGATGATCTCAGGCTGGATGAGACCAGTCAAAACAGCTACTGGAGTGGCCTCACCCTGTGTCTATTACTGAGTCAGCCATGATGCTTAGGACCCACAGCCCCAGCAGCTGGCCAGAGAGGGAGGTGGATCTCTGAGGCCATTCCACAGGGGGAATGGTCTTCTGTCCTGCAGGGCCCACCCTCCTTTGTAAGCGTGCTGCCTGGGGCAAGGCTTTCATGGAGTCCACACCATGGGAGCTCTACTACTCATGGGGGATTGGCAGGAAGCCTCTGCTCATGTGCATACACCACCACCTAGCTGGAGGATCTCCGTGAACAAAGCCTGAGGCAGACAACAAGCCCACTAACTGATGCTGTAAGAGATACAATCAGCATCCAGAAACCTGCAACTGGGAGTAAGAGGCAGCATACCTTGGTCCCAGCCCCTCCCACTCTAATCTACAAGGAGTGACATTGCAAAGCAGAGGGTTTTCATAAAGCACTGCCAGGACAGTGGAATGAGCAGCCTCGTTTGTGGACATGGATACTCTGTGATCCAGACGTACTACCTCCTCCCTTCCAGTCAGCTGAGACAAAAACCCTTGCAAGCAGAAAGCCATGCATCTGAACAGTATCCACCAGCCACTCATGTGCAGCCCAGCTGCCTCCAAAGAGCCTTCCTGAGTGTGAGAGAAATCATGCAGAAGCCTGGTCTGCACTCAAGAGAGTTTTATGAGCGTTAGGGAGGCGTGGTGGGCAAGTCTGGCCGACCCCAGTGGCTGAATTGAATTTACATGGCCTAGATTGGTCAATCCAGGTACAGGAACCACCCAGGTGACCTCCCCTTCATGGCCAGAAATCTGGACCTCTGAGCATGCACAGGGTGCCTCTCCTAACTGGGCTCTTATCTTGGCCCTATGGGCATGCATAACGGATGCCCCAGTCCCTAGCATAGCTACCTAACATTTGTCCCCCTGAAGAGATATGGACCCAAATCTTTGGGGTACTGGGCGACGACATCTCTAGCTACTTCCTGCTGGCAAAAGGGGCAAGGTGGGGCTTTGGGTCCATACCCTTCCTACACTGCTGGGAGGGGATGTCCATTGAGGGCAACTTTATCCAGGATGGATAAGGTTGAGGTGGTCCAGGAGATGGTAGTCGTGGACCTGGCACACTTGGTTCAGAAGCTTTAATCACCCGATAACTTCTGAGAAAAACAAACGGTCTAAAAGGTGAACAGTTTGACTACGACAAGGCTAAGCTTGTGAGGTGGCAGTGGCCTTGAAATTAGGTGAGTGTCACAGGAAACAAAAATAATCTTAGGATTATCAGACATGTGTGTTTGTTCATTGGAAGTACAGGAAGAGGAATAAAAGCATTCACACTTTCCCCTAGGAGGGCACAGGTTTGGGCACTACTAGGTGCAGTCGGATCACTGATTCATTTATGATGCTAAGGTCTTGGACACGCTGATCAGACCCATCCTTCTTTTTAACCCTATAACGCTTCAATTTTAATTTTGGGAAAAAATTTTCTTTTGTTGTGGACTTTCATAGTTATAAATATATATATATGTATTAATATATACATTTTTTAATGTAATGAAAACATCATGCTTTGCGTTATAGAGTTAAATGGAAATAATGGGCTAGTGCAGGACGAGTCAAAAGTGACCAAAATAGAGTAACTGCCTAAGTCATTTTGAATTTTCTTGGGTTCAATTGGAGTAAAGACTTGTAAATTACCCGCGGTCCAAATTCCCATGGTGCCTCCTACAACGGGTAGAATGTTCAGGGATGTTTCAGGGCTGGGAGATTAATAACCCCTAAGTCCAGGATACCTTAGGGCAGGGGTCCTGAAACTGTTTACCCAGGGGGCCAGTTCACTATCCCTCAGGCCTTTTGAAGGAAAGACTATAGTTTAAAAAAACAAATATTACGAACAAATTCATGTACACACTGCACATATTGATTTGAAGTTCAAAAAAAAAATAAATGGGGCACATACACCCGAAGAAAGGATCAACGTCCTCGGCTGTCTGCATGTGGCCCACAGGTTGTAGTTTGAGGACCCCTGCTCTGGGCATTCACCAAGAGGATGTGGTTTCAACCCAAAAGCTTGGAGACTCTACAATTTGTTTAAAAGTGATGGGGCAGAAGGAGTCCCTGATTGACCCATGCAAGACTAGTTTTCCCATCCCCTATTACTAAGAGTTCATAGTTATGGTTAAAGGGAACCAGGATATCCCGATCTGATCCCGTTACTTCAAGTGTGGGCTGACATTGCCACTAAGAAGCCTGCAAATATAAAAGACTTACTCCCTCCCGCAAAGAAAGGGCCCTTGTTTCCAAGGTTTCAGGAAACATGGAAGGACCGGAAAAACAAACGGTCCAAGTTCCCAAAACCACATAGGTGGAGGCCATCCCTCCCCATCACCCTCCCCCACCCCTCCCCTCCCCATCACCCTCCCCCACCCCTCCCCTCCCCATCACCCTCCCCCACCCCTCCTCTCCCCAACCCCTCCCCTCCCCTCCCCTCCCCACCCCTCACGATCTCTCTCCCCTAATCGGCTTTATCCCATTTTGCAGGAGAACTCTGAGAGTGGGAGAGCTGGCTTCAATCCCTTTCTTTCAACCCCCGCCCTATAAGGTTTCTAGGGTCCAGAAATAGAAAACTTCTAACAGGCCCTTATTGAGTCACTCCCTCCCCCACCGGCCCCACAACCTCACCCCCACCCCTAACAAGCAGCCCCCCCCACACACTAGTACTGGTATGACTTCCATACTCATCAGCCCACCTGGAATGCTTGCCAACAACTTTTCCAGGTGCTGTTCACAACGGAGGAGGGTAGCCCTTCCAGACAGATGCCCAGTAAGCAGTCAGTGAACCTGATGGTCAGCGAGCGGGCACTCCCCACTTGAGAGAAACTCTTTTGGCCACTACACCAACAATGTGGGATCTCAATTCCTAGCAAGGCCCAGAGGGCTTTACCAGGTATCACCCATTGCTCTTACATGACCCTCTGCGGAAGAGCTAGGAAACCTATGAATTTATCTAAGGTCAGTGAGAATCTTCAGGTTCCTATAAGAGAATGTCCGCCTGCCTTTCTAGACTGGCTGATGTAAGCCTACGGGCTTTATACCCCTAACGGCCCGGAGGCACTGAGAACAGGAGGGCAATAAGTATTGCCTTTATTACTCAGTCAGTCTGCCTCAGACATGACAACGAAGTGGGAAGGGTTTGAAGGGAAAATCTTAGCGATTTGGTACAAGTGGCTCATTGAGTGTATAACAACAGAGATGACCCTAGCACGACAGAGACAAAGAAGCTAGCTAAAATAATCGTAAATGCCATGAGATACCCCAGAGACTCAGGAAAAGGAGAGCATGGCTCACTCACGGAGAGACTAACCTGTGGGCACCGCCAAGCCATGGGGAAGGACCAATGTGCCTACTGCAGGAAAGAAGGACACTGGAAAAATCAGTGCCTTGAAAACCCCAGGAGAGGTGCACGACCCTCCACTAGAGTGGATGGGCCTCATCTGCACGTAGAAAGACCCAAGCAAGAGACAATAATGCTTGAAGAAGCTCAATGAAGGGGTCAGGGCTCTGTTTCGCTTCGCCGCCAAAAGCCCAGGCTAACTCTCCAAGTAGGAGGCCAGGCAGTAAATTTCTTGGTGGACACAGGGGCCACCTTCTCAGGTTCAGAAAGGAATATGGGCACATTTTCAAGAAGAAAGATGTGAATTACTGTGAGCCCATGATTCCTTCCACAGATAACTCACACCAGAAGGTTTGCATGGAGGGTAGGTGGGTTTCCCAAGACAACAAGATAACAAATATCTATCAGCCCTTTGGCCCAGTTAGCCACCTGGTTATGATATCACTGGCTTCTGGCTCAGCTGCTGAGCCAGTGAAGCAGTTATAGCAGGAGAAGACTAGGTGGCCGGTGGCCATCAACGGAAGGACCAAATCTCCACAGTGGGCTTCCTGTTTCAATATGGAGCCACGTATGTTACCTGCTGGACACCATCTCTATCCTGAGCTCATAATTGCCATCCCAGGTCTAGAATGTGGCGCGCAGGTACACACTATATGAAACAGTCTCTGATTAACTACTCTGGATAACTTGCTGACATGGGAGTCTGGATAATCCTGTACATTTACTTTGCAGATTAGAAAACTCACTCAAAAACACACGGGAGTTCACCCAGAGACACACAACTGGTTAACAACAAAGTCATATTCAAACCAGCGTCTGGACCAAGAGCACGGTGCCCCACAGAACTGTGCCCATCGAGCATTCAATATCTCCTGGACTCTCAAAAGATCTGAGCTGACACCCCCCCCCCCCACATCCTTGCAGCCCCAAAAGATTGTATTTCACAGGATGGCACCGGATCTGCAGCTCGCGGAGAGGGACATATCTGATCAGAGAACATAGGGCAGAACAAGGGGGAGGAGGGAAGAATGGAGCACACCCTGGCCCAATACACCTTGAGGATGATGTTCCCAATCAGAGAAGCCAATCCACAGAGAAGACCACATGGGCAGCCCCACGATGAGAAACGTCCCTCAAAGACCCATAGCCTTAGAGGGGACAACACTGGACACACAGTGTGGGAACTGCGCCCGAACTGATCCTGCCACTTCGAGGCATGACACTAAGAGAGTGCAGCGGAAGAGAAAGAAAACGGAGCATCAAAGTCCCCGGGGAATGCCAAAGGTGGACTTTGTGGTCAGGGTTCGGTGCCCCCACAGACTGGACTGGAAAACACTCCTAAAGTTCACCACACAGTCCTTGTACTTTTCTTTCTGGTTAGTGTTGTTTTCTTTTAGTGTCATTGGATTTGGGTTGGGTTTTGTTTTCATTTTTGTTTGTTTTTCTTTTTGCTGCTTGGTTTAGCTCAGTCTTGTTTTGTGCATGTTATTACCTTTACAGGTCTGTCTAATTAAGAGAGGCTGGATGAAGAATCTGGAGGAGTAAACATGTGACCGGCCCTTTCCATTGGGCATGGGAGTGAGGAGGGTGGGGGGAAAGGAAGTGGTGTAAAGAAACCCAGAGACAAGGGTACAACAAGTGATGGAAAACGGTAGTGAGGGGGATGTAGGAGGCCTGGTAGGGCGTGATCAAAGGTAATGTAACCAAGAGGAATTACTGAAACCCAAAGGAAGACTGAGCATGTCAGTGGGCACAAGAGGAAAATCAAAGGGTATAGAAGAGTGAGCTGGGAAGCAAGGGCCAGTTATAGACGTCTAAAAAAAGGCATGTACATATGTACATATATTTACAAAGGGGCATGGGGAAATAGATCTATGTCCATATGTTTATAGATTTAGTATTGAGGTAGCAGATGGACATAGGGCCTCCGCTCAAGGAATCCCTCATTGCAAGAACACTGTTTTATAAAATTGGCATTCTAAGATGCTCACCTTTCCTACACAATCACTGACCACAAAGCGGCTGCATAAGCAAATGTGGTGAAGAAATCCGATGGTGTCCAGCTACCTAAAGATATAGCGTGTGGGGTCTTAAAGGCTTGAGGGTAAAGAAACAGCCATCTGGCTCTGAAGCAACAGAGCCCACATGGAGAAAGGATACCAGCCTGTGTGATCACAATGTTTTAAAGGGATAAGGCAACAGGCATCATGAGAACAAAAAAATCTTATCATGGAGAATGAGAGGGGACTGCCGGGTATAGACCCAAAACCTATTTGCAGTGCACTGGACATCCCCTTACAGAAGGAACTCAGAGTGGAGATTAAAGAATACAGGGTATGAGACAGCAAAGATGAAACACAACTTTCCTCTAGTTCTTAATGCTTCCTCTTGCCCCACTATCATGATCCCAGTTCTACCATACTAATCTGGCCAAACTAGAGAAGGTATTCTAGTACCGATAGGAATTTCAAACACGGGGAATCCAGAGTGGATGGGCCCTTTACCAGTGTTATGAGTGGAGATACTGGGAGGGTGGAGGAAGGGCAGGATGGAAAGTGGGAACCGATTACAAGGATCTTCATTGACCTCAAAAGAAAGGTGGGTGAAGATATGACAAAAGAATTAGT
The DNA here is from genome assembly GCF_050624435.1 of Tenrec ecaudatus. NCBI lineage: Eukaryota > Metazoa > Chordata > Mammalia > Afrosoricida > Tenrecidae > Tenrec > Tenrec ecaudatus. The sequence goes on from NW_027457676.1 coordinate 524,421, forward strand.
ACATTTCCAAGGATTGATGAGGGATGGGTGGCGGGCATAGAGGGGGGAAAAATGAGGAGCTGAGGCCAGGGGCTTGGGTGGAGAGTGGATATTTTGTGAATAAGGAGGGCAATTAATGTACAGATGTGCTTCAAACAGATGATGTATTTATGGATTGCGGTTAGTGTTGTAGGAGCCACTAATGAAAAGATCATAAAAGAAACAAAAATAATCTTGGCAGAGGGCTCATGCAAGGATGATCTCAGGCTGGATGAGACCAGTCAAAACAGCTACTGGAGTGGCCTCACCCTGTGTCTATTACTGAGTCAGCCATGATGCTTAGGACCCACAGCCCCAGCAGCTGGCCAGAGAGGGAGGTGGATCTCTGAGGCCATTCCACAGGGGGAATGGTCTTCTGTTCTGCAGGGCCCACCCTCCTTTGTAAGCGTGCTGCCTGGGGCAAGGCTTTCATGGAGTCCACACAATGGGAGCTCTACTACTCATGGGGGATTGGCAGGAAGCCTCTGCTCATGTGCATACACCACCACCTAGCTGGAGGATCTCCGTGAACAAAGCCTGAGGCAGACAACAAGCCCACTAACTGATGCTGTAAGAGATACAATCAGCATCCAGAAACCTGCAACTGGGAGCAAGAGGCAGCATACCTTGGTCCCAGCCCCTCCCACTCTAATCTACAAGGAGTGACATTGCAAAGCAGAGGGTTTTCATAAAGCACTTCCAGGACAGTGGAATGAGCAGCCTCGTTTGTGGACATGGATACTCTGTGATCCAGACGTACTACCTCCTCCCTTCCAGTCAGCTGAGACAAAAACCCTTGCAAGCAGAAAGCCATGCATCTGAACAGTATCCACCAGCCACTCATGTGCAGTCCAGCTGCCTCCAAAGAGCCTTCCTGAGTGTGAGAGAAATCATGCAGAAGCCTGGTCTGCACTCAAGAGAGTTTTATGAGCGTTAGGGAGGCGTGGTGGGCAAGTCTGGCCGACCCCAGTGGCTGAATTGAATTTACATGGCCTAGATTGGTCAATCCAGGTACAGGAACCACCCAGGTGACCTCCCCTTCATGGCCAGAAATCTGGACCTCTGAGCATGCACAGGGTGCCTCTCCTAACTGGGCTCTTATCTTGGCCCTATGGGCATGCATAACGGATGCCCCAGTCCCTAGCATAGCTACCTAACATTTGCCCCCCTGAAGAGATATGGACCCAAATCTTTGGGGTACTGGGCGACGACATCTCTAACTACTTCCTGCTGGCAAAAGGGGCGAGGTGGGGCTTTGGGTCCATACCCTTCCTACACTGCTGGGAGGGGTTGTCCATTGAGGGCAACTTTATCCAGGATGGATAAGGTTGAGGTGGTCCAGGAGATGATAGTCGTGGACCTGGCACACTTGGTTCAGAAGCTTTAATCACCCGATAACTTCTGAGAAAAACAAACGGTCTAAAAGGTGAACAGTTTGACTACGACAAGGCTAAGCTTGTGAGGTGGCAGTGGCCTTGAAATTAGGTGAGTGTCACAGGAAACAAAAATAATCTTAGGATTACCAGACATGTGTGTTTGTTCATTGGAAGTACAGGAAGAGGGATAAAAGCATTCACACTTTCCCCTAGGAGGGCACAGGTTTGGGCACTACTAGGTGCAGTCGGATCACTGATTCATTTATGATGCTAAGGTCTTGGACACGCTGATCAGACCCATCCTTCTTTTTAACCCTATAACGCTTCAATTTTAATTTTGGGAAAAAATTTTCTTTTTGTTGTGGACTTTCATAGTTATAAATATATATATATGTATTAATATATACATTTGTTAATGTTATGAAAACATCATGCTTTGCGTTATAGAGTTAAATGGAAATAATGGGCTAGTGCAGGATGAGTCAAAAGTGACCAAAATAGAGTAACTGCCTAAGTCATTTTGAATTTTCTTGGGTTCAATTGGAGTAAAGGCTTGTAAATTACCCGGGGTCCAAATTCCCATGGTGCCTCCTACAACGGGTAGAATGTTCAGGGATGTTTCAGGGCTGGGAGATTAATAACCCCTAAGTCCAGGATACCTTAGGGCAGGGGTCCTGAAACTGTTTACGCAGGGGGCCAGTTCACTATCCCTCAGGCCTTTTGAAGGAAAGACTATAGTTTAAAAAAACAAATATTACGAACAAATTCATGTGCACACTGCACATATTGATTTGAAGTTCAAAAAAAAAAATAAATGGGGCACATACACCCGGCAGAAAGGACCAACGTCCTCGGCTGTCTGCATGTGGCCCACAGGTTGTAGTTTGAGGACCCCTGCTCTCGGCATTCACCAAGAGGATGTGGTTTCAACCCAAAAGCTTGGAGACTCTACAATTTGTTTAAAAGTGATGGGGCAGAAGGAGTCCCTGATTGACCCACGCAAGACTAGTTTTCCCATCCCCTATTACTAAGAGTTCATAGTTATGGTTAAAGGGAACCAGGATATCCCGATCTGATCCCGTTACTTCAAGTGTGGGCTGACATTGCCACTAAGAAGCCTGCAAATATAAAAGACTTACTCCCTCCCGCAAAGAAAGGGCCCTTGTTTCCAAGGTTTCAGGAAACATGGAAGGACCGGAAAAACAAACGGTCCAAGTTCCCAAAACCACATAGGTGGAGGCCATCCCTCCCCATCACCCTCCCCCACCCCTCCCCTCCCCATCACCCTCCCCCACCCCTCCCCTCCCCATCACCCTCCCCCACCCATCCCCTCCCCAACCCCTCCCCTCCCCTCCCCTCACGATCTCTCTCCCCTAATCGGCTTTATCCCATTTTGCAGGAGAACTCTGAGAGTGGGAGAGCTGGCTTCAATCCCTTTCTTTCAACCCCCGCCCTATAAGGTTTCTAGGGTCCAGAAATAGAAAACTTCTAACAGGCCCTTATTGAGTCACTCCCTCCCCCACCGGCCCCACAACCTCACCCCCACCCCTAACAAGCAGCCCCCCACACACACTAGTATTGGTATGACTTCCATACTCATCAGCCCACCTGGAATGCTTGCCAACAACTTTTCCAGGTGCTGTTCACAATGGAGGAGGGTAGCCCTTCCAGACAGAGGCCCAGTAAGCAGTCAGTGAACCTGATGGTCAGCGAGCGGGCACTCCCCACTTGAGAGAAACTCTTTTGGCCACTACACCAACAATGTGGGATCTCAATTCCTAGCAAGGCCCAGAGGGCTTTACCAGGTATCACCCATTGCTCTTACATGACCCTCTGCGGAAGAGCTAGGAAACCTATGAATTTATCTAAGGTCAGTGAGAATCTTCAGGTTCCTATAAGAGAATGTCCGCCTGCCTTTCTAGACTGGCTGATGTAAGCCTACGGGCTTTATACCCCTAACGGCCCGGAGGCACTGAGAACAGGAGGGCAATAAGTATTGCCTTTATTACTCAGTCAGTCTGCCTCAGACATGACAACGAAGTGGGAAGGGTTTGAAGGGAAAATCTTAGCGATTTGGTACAAGTGGCTCATTGAGTGTATAACAACAGAGATGACCCTAGCACGACAGAGACAAAGAAGCTAGCTAAAATAATCGTAAATGCCATGAGATACCCCAGAGACTCAGGAAAAGGAGAGCATGGCTCACTCACGGAGAGACTAACCTGTGGGCACCGCCAAGCCATGGGGAAGGACCAATGTGCCTACTGCAGGAAAGAAGGACACTGGAAAAATCAGTGCCTTGAAAACCCCAGGAGAGGTGCACGACCCTCCACTAGAGTGGATGGGCCTCATCTGCACGTAGAAAGACCCAAGCAAGAGACAATAATGCTTGAAGAAGCTCAATGAAGGGGTCAGGGCTCTGTTTCGCTTCGCCGCCAAAAGCCCAGGCTAACTCTCCAAGTAGGAGGCCAGGCAGTAAATTTCTTGGTGGACACAGGGGCCACCTTCTCAGGTTCAGAAAGGAATATGGGCACATTTTCAAGAAGAAAGATGTGAATTACTGTGAGCCCATGATTCCTTCCACAGATAACTCACACCAGAAGGTTTGCATGGAGGGTAGGTGGGTTTCCCAAGACAACAAGATAACAAATATCTATCAGCCCTTTGGCCCAGTTAGCCACCTGGTTATGATATCACTGGCTTCTGGCTCAGCTGCTGAGCCAGTGAAGCAGTTATAGCAGGAGAAGACTAGGTGGCCGGTGGCCATCAACGGAAGGACCAAATCTCCACAGTGGGCTTCCTGTTTCAATATGGAGCCACGTATGTTACCTGCTGGACACCATCTCTATCCTGAGCTCATAATTGCCATCCCAGGTCTAGAATGCGGCGCGCAGTTACACACTATATGAAACAGTCTCTGATTAACTCCTCTGGATAACTTGCTGACATGGGAGTCTGGATAATCCTGTACATTTACTTTGCAGATTAGAAAATTCACTCAAAAACACACGGGAGTTCACCCAGAGATACACAACTGGTTAACAACAAAGTCATATTCAAACCAGCGTCTGGACCAAGAGCACGGTGCCCCACAGAACTGTGCCCATCGAGCAGTCAATATCTCCTGGACTCTCAAAAGATCTGAGCTGACACCCACCCCCCCCCACATCCTTGCAGCCCCAGAAGATTGTATTTCACAGGATGGCACCGGATCTGCAGCTCGCGGAGAGTGACATATCTGATCAGAGAACACAGGGCAGAACAAGGGGGAGGAGGGAAGAATGGAGCAAACCCTGGCCCAATGCACCTTGAGGATGATGTTCCCAATCAGAGAAGCCAATCCACAGAGAAGACCACATGGGCAGCCCGACGATGAGAAACGTCCCTCAAAGACCCATAGCCTTAGAGGGGACAACACTGGACACACAGTGTGGGAACTGCGCCCGAACTGATCCTGCCACTTCGAGGCATGATACTAAGAGAGTCAGCGGAAGAGAAAGAAAACGGAGCATCAAAGTCCCCGGGGAATGCCAAAGGTGGACTTTGTGGTCAGGGTTCGGTGCCCCCACAGACTGGACTGGAAAACACTCCTAAAGTTCACCACACAGTCCTTGTACTTTTCTTTCTGGTTAGTGTTGTTTTCTTTTAGTGTCATTGGATTTGGGTTGGGTTTTGTTTTCATTTTTGTTTGTTTTTCTTTTTGCTGCTTGGTTTAGCTCAGTCTTGTTTTGTGCATGTTATTACCTTTACAGGTCTGTCTAATTAAGAGAGGCTGGATGAAGAATCTGGAGGAGTAAACATGTGACCGGCCCTTTCCATTGGGCATGGGAGTGAGGAGGGTGGGGGGAAAGGAAGTGGTGTAAAGAAACCCAGAGACAAGGGTACAACAAGTGATGGAAAACGGTAGTGAGGGGGATGTAGGAGGCCTGGTAGGGCGTGATCAAAGGTAATGTAACCAAGAGGAATTACTGAAACCCAAAGGAAGACTGAGCATGTCAGTGGGCACAAAAGGAAAATCAAAGGGTATAGAAGAGTGAGCTGGGAAGCAAGGGCCAGTTATAGACGTCTAAAAAAAGGCATGTACATATGTACATATATTTACAAAGGGGCATGGGGAAATAGATCTATGTCCATATGTTTATAGATTTAGTATTGAGGTAGCAGATGGACATAGGGCCTCCGCTCAAGGAATCCCTCATTGCAAGAACACTGTTTTATAAAATTGGCATTCTAAGATGCTCACCTTTCCTACACAATCACTGGCCACAAAGCGGCTGCATAAGCAAATGTGGTGAAGAAATCCGATGGTGTCCAGCTACCTAAAGATATAGCGTGTGGGGTCTTAAAGGCTTGAGGGTAAAGAAACAGCCATCTGGCTCTGAAGCAACAGAGCCCACATGGAGAAAGCATACCAGCCTGTGTGATCACAAAGTTTTAAAGGGATAAGGCAACAGGCATCATGAGAACAAAAAAATCTTATCATGGAGAATGAGAGGGGACTGCCGGGTATAGACCCAAAACCTATTTGCAGTGCACTGGACATCCCCTTACAGAAGGAACTCAGAGTGGAGATTAAAGAATACAGGGTATGAGACAGCAAAGATGAAACACAACTTTCCTCTAGTTCTTAATGCTTCCTCTTGCCCCACTATCATGATCCCAGTTCTACCATACTAATCTGGCCAAACTAGAGAAGGTATTCTAGTACCGATAGGAATTTCAAACACGGGGAATCCAGAGTGGATGGGCCCTTTACCAGTGTTATGAGTGGAGATACTGGGAGGGTGGAGGAAGGGCAGGATGGAAAGTGGGAACCGATTACAAGGATCTTCATTGACCTCAAAAGAAAGGTGGGTGAAGATATGACAAAAGAATTAGTACATTTCCAAGGATTGATGAGGGATGGGTGGCGGGCATTGAGGGGGGAAAAATGAGGAGCTGAGGCCAGGGGCTTGGGTGGAGAGTGGATATTTTGTGAATAAGGAGGGCAATTAATGTACAGATGTGCTTCAAACAGATGATGTATTTATGGATTGCGGTTAGTGTTGTAGGAGCCACTAATGAAAAGATCATAAAAGAAACAAAAATAATCTTGGCAGAGGGCTCATGCAAGGATGATCTCAGGCTGGATGAGACCAGTCAAAACAGCTACTGGAGTGGCCTCACCCTGTGTCTATTACTGAGTCAGCCATGATGCTTAGGACCCACAGCCCCAGCAGCTGGCCAGAGAGGGAGGTGGATCTCTGAGGCCATTCCACAGGGGGAATGGTCTTCTGTCCTGCAGGGCCCACCCTCCTTTGTAAGCGTGCTGCCTGGGGCAAGGCTTTCATGGAGTCCACACCATGGGAGCTCTACTACTCATGGGGGATTGGCAGGAAGCCTCTGCTCATGTGCATACACCACCACCTAGCTGGAGGATCTCCGTGAACAAAGCCTGAGGCAGACAACAAGCCCACTAACTGATGCTGTAAGAGATACAATCAGCATCCAGAAACCTGCAACTGGGAGTAAGAGGCAGCATACCTTGGTCCCAGCCCCTCCCACTCTAATCTACAAGGAGTGACATTGCAAAGCAGAGGGTTTTCATAAAGCACTGCCAGGACAGTGGAATGAGCAGCCTCGTTTGTGGACATGGATACTCTGTGATCCAGACGTACTACCTCCTCCCTTCCAGTCAGCTGAGACAAAAACCCTTGCAAGCAGAAAGCCATGCATCTGAACAGTATCCACCAGCCACTCATGTGCAGCCCAGCTGCCTCCAAAGAGCCTTCCTGAGTGTGAGAGAAATCATGCAGAAGCCTGGTCTGCACTCAAGAGAGTTTTATGAGCGTTAGGGAGGCGTGGTGGGCAAGTCTGGCCGACCCCAGTGGCTGAATTGAATTTACATGGCCTAGATTGGTCAATCCAGGTACAGGAACCACCCAGGTGACCTCCCCTTCATGGCCAGAAATCTGGACCTCTGAGCATGCACAGGGTGCCTCTCCTAACTGGGCTCTTATCTTGGCCCTATGGGCATGCATAACGAATGCTCCAGTCCCTAGCATAGCTACCTAACATTTGCCCCCCTGAAGAGATATGGACCCAAATCTTTGGGGTACTGGGCGACGACATCTCTAGCTACTTCCTGCTGGCAGAAGGGGCGAGGTGGGGCTTTGGGTCCATACCCTTCCTACACTGCTGGGAGGGGTTGTCCATTGAGGGCAACTTTATCCAGGATGGATAAGGTTGAGGTGGTCCAGGAGATGGTAGTCGTGGACCTGGCACACTTGGTTCAGAAGCTTTAATCACCCGATAACTTCTGAGAAAAACAAACGGTCTAAAAGGTGAACAGTTTGACTACGACAAGGCTAAGCTTGTGAGGTGGCAGTGGCCTTGAAATTAGGTGAGTGTCACAGGAAACAAAAATAATCTTAGGATTACCAGACATGTGTGTTTGTTCATTGGAAGTACAGGAAGAGGGATAAAAGCATTCACACTTTCCCCTAGGAGGGCACAGGTTTGGGCACTACTAGGTGCAGTCGGATCACTGATTCATTTATGATGCTAAGGTCTTGGACACGCTGATCAGACCCATCCTTCTTTTTAACCCTATAACGCTTCAATTTTAATTTTGGGAAAAAATTTTCTTTTTGTTGTGGACTTTCATAGTTATAAATATATATATATGTATTAATATATACATTTGTTAATGTTATGAAAACATCATGCTTCGCGTTATAGAGTTAAATGGAAATAATGGGCTAGTGCAGGACGAGTCAAAAGTGACCAAAATAGAGTAACTGCCTAAGTCATTTTGAATTTTCTTGGGTTCAATTGGAGTAAAGGCTTGTAAATTACCCGGGGTCCAAATTCCCATGGTGCCTCCTACAACGGGTAGAATGTTCAGGGATGTTTCGGGGCTGGGAGATTAATAACCCCTAAGTCCAGGATACCTTAGGGCAGGGGTCCTGAAACTGTTTACCCAGGGGGCCAGTTCACTATCCCTCAGGCCTTTTGAAGGAAAGACTATAGTTTAAAAAAACAAATATTACGAACAAATTCATGTGCACACTGCACATATTGATTTGAAGTTCAAAAAAAAAAATAAATGGGGCACATACACCCGGCAGAAAGGATCAACGTCCTCGGCTGTCTGCATGTGGCCCACAGGTAGTAGTTTGAGGACCCCTGCTCTCGGCATTCACCAAGAGGATGTGGTTTCAACCCAAAAGCTTGGAGACTCTACAATTTGTTTAAAAGTGATGGGGCAGAAGGAGTCCCTGATTGACCCACGCAAGACTAGTTTTCCCATCCCCTATTACTAAGAGTTCATAGTTATGGTTAAAGGGAACCAGGATATCCCGATCTGATCCCGTTACTTCAAGTGTGGGCTGACATTGCCACTAAGAAGCCTGCAAATATAAAAGACTTACTCCCTCCCGCAAAGAAAGGGCCCTTGTTTCCAAGGTTTCAGGAAACATGGAAGGACAGGAAAAACAAACGGTCCAAGTTCCCAAAACCACATAGGTGGAGGCCATCCCTCCCCATCCCCCTCCTCCTCCCCCACCCCTCCCCCTCCCCCACCCTTCCCCTCCCCTCCCCTCCCCTCCCCTCCCCTCACGATCTCTCTCCCCTAATCGGCTTTATCCCATTTTGCAGGAGAACTCTGAGAGTGGGAGAGCTGGCTTCAAACCCTTTCTTTCAACCCCCGCCCTATAAGGTTTCTAGGGTCCAGAAATAGAAAACTTCTAACAGGCCCTTATTGAGTCACTCCCTCCCCCACCGGCCCCACAACCTCACCCCCACCCCTAACAAGCAGCCCCCCACACACACTAGTACTGGTATGACTTCCATACTCATCAGCCCACCTGGAATGCTTGCCAACAACTTTTCCAGGTGCTGTTCACAACGGAGGAGGGTAGCCCTTCCAGACAGAGGCCCAGTAAGCAGTCAGTGAACCTGATGGTCAGCGAGCGGGCACTCCCCACTTGAGAGAAACTCTTTTGGCCACTACACCAACAATGTGGGATCTCAATTCCTAGCAAGGCCCAGAGGGCTTTACCAGGTATCACCCATTGCTCTTACATGACCCTCTGCGGAAGAGATAGGAAACCTATGAATTTATCTAAGGTCAGTGAGAATTTTCAGGCTAAGAGAATGTCTGCCTTCCTTTCTAGAGTGGCTGATGGAAGCCTACAGGCATTATACCCCTAACGGCCCGGAGGCCCCGAGAACAGGAGGTCAATAAATATTGCCTTTATGACTCAGTCAGTCTGCCTCAGACATGAAAAAGAAGTGGGAAGGGTTTCAAGGGAAAAATCTTAGTGATTTGATACAAGTGGTTCATTGAGTATATAACAACCGAGATGACCCTAGCACGACAGAGACAAAGAAACTAGCTAAAATACTAGGAATTGCCATGAGAGACCCCAGAGACTCAGGAAAAGGAGAGCATGGCCCACTCACGGAGAGACTAACCTCTGGGCACCTCCAAGCCATGGGGATGTATCAATGTGCCTACTGCAGGAAAGAAGGACACTGGAAAAATCAGTGCCTTGAAAACCCCAGGAGAGGTCCACGACCCTCCACAAGAGTGGACGGGCCTCATCTGCAACGAGAAAGACCCAAGCAAGAGACAATAAGGCTTGAAGAGCTGAATGAAGGGGTCAGGGCTCTGTTTCACTTCGCCGCCAAAACCCAGGCTAACACTCCATGTAGGAGGCCAGGAAGTAAATTTCTTGGTGGACACAGGAGCCACCTTCTCAGGTTCAGAAAGGAATACGGGCACATTTTCAAAAAGAAAGATGTGTATTACTGTGAGCCTATGATTCCTTCCACAGATAACTCACACCAGAAGGTTTGCATGGAGGTTAGGTGGGCTTCCCAAGGCAACAAGATAACAAATATCTATCTGCCCTTTCTCCCAGTTAGCCACCTGGTTATGATGGCACTGGCTCCTGGCTCAGCTGCTGAGCCAGTGAAGCAGTTATAGCAGGAGAAGACTAGGTGTCCGGTGGCCATCAACGGAAGGACCAAATCTCCACAGTGGGCTTCCTGTTTCAATATGGAGCCACGTCTGTCACCTACTGGACACCATCTCTATTCTGAGCTCATAATTGCCACCCCAGGTCTCGAATGCAGCGCGCAGATACACACTATATGAAACAGTCTCTGATTAACCCCTCTCAATAACTTGCTGATATGGGCTTCTGGATAATCCAGTACATTTACTTTCCAGATGAGAAAACTCTCTCAAAACACACAGGAGTTGACCCAGAGACACACAACTGGTTAACAACAAAGTCATATTCACAACCAGCTTCTGGACCAAGAGCACGGTGCCTCACAGAACTGTGCCCATCGAGAAGTCAATATCTCCTGGACTCTCAAAAGATCTGAGCTGATGCTCCCCCTCCCACCTCCTTGCAGCCCCCAAAGATTGTATTTCACAGGATGGCACCGGAGCTGCAGCTCGAGGAGAGGGACATATCTGATCAGAGAACACAGAGCAGAACAAGGGGGAGGAGGGGAGAATGGAGCACATCCTGGCCCACTACACCTTGAGGATGATGTTCCCAATCAGAGAAGCCAGTCCACAGAAAAGACCACATGGGCAGCCCCACGATGGGAAACGTCCCTCAAAGACCCATAGCCCTAGAGGGGACAACACTGGAGACACAGTGTGGGAACTGCGCCCGAACTGATCTTGCTACATCGAGGCATGACACTAAGGGAGTGCAGCGGAAGAGCTAGAAAACGGAGCATCAAAGTCCCCGGGGAATGCCAAAGGTGGACTTTGTGGTCAGGGCTCGGTGCCCCAACAGACTGGACTGGAAAACACTCCTAAAGTTCACCACACAGTCCTTGTACTAACTATGAGCTTTTCTTTCTTGGTTAGTTTTGTTTTCTTTTAGTGTCATTGGATTTTTGTTGTCTTGGTTTTTTTGGGTTGCTTGTCTTGGTTTTGTGCATGTTATTACCTTTTCTGGTCTGTCTAAATTAGATAGGCTGGATGTCCAATCTGGAGGACAAAACCCAGGACCAACACTTCTGGGGGGTGGGGCATGGGAAAGAGGGAGGTGGGCATAAAGGAAGCGGTGTTAAGAAACCCAGAAACAAGAGAACAGGAAGTCATGCATATCCGTGGTGAGGTAGATGTAGGAGGCCTGGTAGGGCGGGATCAAGGGTAATGGAACCAAGAAGAATTACTGAAACCCAAAGGAAGACTGAGCATGGCAGTGGGCACAAGAGGAAAATGAAAGGGAAATAGAAGAGCAAGCCAGGAAGCAAGGGCCTATTATAGATGTCTTTAAAAAAGTATGTCCATATGTAAATATATTCATATATGAGCATGGGGAAATAGACCTACGTCCATATATTTATAGGTTTCGTATTAAGGTAGCAGATGGACTCTGGGCCTCCACTCAAGTACTCCCTCATTGCAAGAATACTTTGTTCTATTAAATTGGCATTCTATGGTGCTCACCTTCCCCACAGGTACACTGAAGACAAAGCTGATGGTGCCCAGCTGTCAAAAGATATAGCGTCTGAGGTCTTAAAAGCTTGAATGTAAACAAGCGGCCACCTAGCTCAGAAACAACAAAGCCCACATGGAATAATCACACCAGCCTATGAGATCACGAGGTTTCGAAGGGATCAGGTGTCAGGCATCATCAGAACAAAAACATCTTATTGGGAATGAGAAGAGTGCTTGGTAGAGACCCAAAGCCCATTTCCAGACCACTGGACAATACCTTACAGAAGGGTCTCAGAGAGGAGATGAGCCAAGACTAGGTACGAGATAGCAATGATGAAACACAACTTTCCTCTAGTTGCTAAATGCTTTCTCTCCCCCCATTATCATGACCCCAATTCTACCTTACATATCTGGCTAGACTAGAGAATGTACACTGGTACAGATAGCAACTGGAAACACAGGGAATCCAGGGTGGATGAGTCCTTTAGGACCAGTATTATGAGTGAAGACACTGAGAGGGTAAGAGGGAGGGCAGTTTGGAAACGGGGAACTGATTACAAGGATGTACATTTTACTTCAACAGAAAAGTGGGTGAAGGGGGATATCAGACAGTGCAAGATATGACAAAAATTAGTAAATTACCAAGGATTGATGAGCGAGGGGTAGCGCACATGGGGGGTGGGGATGGGAATGAGGAGCTGAGGCCATGGGCTTGGGTGGAGAGTGGATATTTTGAGAATGAGGGAAATGAATGTACAAATGTGCTTTACACAACTGATGTATGCATAGAATGTGTTTAGTGTTGTATGAGCCCCTAATAAAACGTTAAAAAAAAAAGATCTGGGCAGAGGACTCATTCAAGGATTATCTCAGGCTGGATTAGACCCTTCTAAGTAGAAAGTCCTGCATCTGAACAGTATCCACCAGCCATTCATGTCCAGTTATGCTGCCTCCAAAGAGCCTTCCTGGGTTTGTCAGATCTCTCTGGGGACAGACAGACCTTGGTCCTCTGCTCTGCGTGAGAAAGAATGCATGTAGAAGCCTGATTGTCATCCAAGTGGGTTTTATGAGCATTAGGGAGGCATGGTGGGCAACCCTGGTCAACCCCAGCAGCTGAATTTAATTTACTTGGCCTTGGTGGGTCAATCAAGTTGCAGCACTCACCCAGGTGTACCTCCTCTTCCTGGCCGGAAACCTGAACCTCTGAGCACGCACAGTGTGCCACTCCTTCTTGGGCTGCTACCTTGGCCCTCTGGGCATGCATAATGGAAACCCCAGTCCCTAGGATAGCTACCTAACATTTGCCCCCTGAAGAGGTATGGACCCAAATCTTTGGGGTACTGGGCGACGACATCTCTAAGTACTTCCTGCTGCAAAAGGGGCAAATGGGGTTCAGAAGGGATTGTCCACTCAGGTCCCAGGATGGATAAAGTTGAGGTTGTTCAGGAAATCGTGGTCCTGCAGCTGGCACACTTGGTTTGGAGGCCTTGGTAACCTGAGAACTTCTGGAAAAACAAACAAAAAGACAAAAGGTTGAAGAGTTTAAGTGAGACAAGTCTAAGATTCGGAGGAGGTCGTTCCCTTCAAGTTAGGTGAGTGTCACAAGAAATAAATATACTTAGGATTATCAGGCATGTGTTTGTTCACTCTAAGTACAGGAACGGGGATTAAAGCATTCACAATTTCCCTAGGAGGGCACAGGGTTTGGGCACTACTAGGTGCAGTGGGATCACTGCTTCATTTATGATCCTAAGGTCTTACACCTGCTGATAAGACCCATCCTTTTTAACCCTATAATGGCTCAATTTTCAATTTGGGGGAAATGTTTTTGTTTTTATTCTTTATTTTCAAAGTTATCTACCTATTTATCTGTCTGTTTATCTATCTATCTATTAATATATACATTTCTTTATATGTTATGGAAATATGCTCAGCGTTATAGAGTTAAATGGTAATATTGGGGTACTACAGGGGCAGTCAACCGTAATCAAAAGTAGAGTAACTGCCTAAGTCATTTTTAATTTTCTTGGCTTCAATTTGAATAAAAGGCTGGTAAATTACCCAGGGACCAAATTTCCCTGGTGCCTCTACTATGGGTAGAATGATCAGGGGTGTGTCAGGGCTGCGAGAATAGTAACCCCTAAGTCCAGGATCCCTTAGGGCAGGGGTTCTCAAACTGTTTACCTAGGGGGCCAGTTCTGTCCCTCAGATCATTGGAGGGTCAGACTATAGTTTTTTAAAAACCTATGAACAAGTTCCTATGCACACTGCACGAGTCGGCTGCTAAGCAGGACAGGCAGAGGCAGCAAAAACACCCTGAGGGTGGAATAAATATCGTCAGGCCACATGTGTCCCACGGGCCACAGTTTGAGGACGCCTGCCTTAGGGGTTCCTGTGTGCACTGGGGATGAAGGTCTCTACTGCTCCTCAAAAGGAGAAATGCTCTAACTTCTGGCATCTCCGCCCATTTCCCATCACTCTACAGAACTGTTCCAGGTGAATCAGGGTTGGAAGGAAAAGTGTGCCATTCTCTGGCCACCATTCTCCTTTCTCAAATAAAGTTGCATAGTGTATCAGCTTTTGTTTGTCTAGCCTCTGTGTCAACTCTATCCCAATTGGACAGGATTCATGCAAGGGGGCAATTCCTGAGTATGAAGCTGCTAAGTCCCATCTGGAAAGCACAAAACAAGGCTATTTAGAGCTTGCTGCCTCAAGGTCAATAACCCCGCTTCAGAGCAGACCCCTGGTGTGTTATTAAACTGATGCCTCTGACAGGTGCCCCCACCATAGACAAAGGGTCAAAGAGCAGTCGCTGTGGGCGACTTTAGGTCCAACCATTTTCTAGACAATAAGCTAGGAGGACCACTGCTTGGGATGGCCCCACAGCCTTCCAAGATGCCTGCTGGCAGGAGCAGACTCTCAAATCTCTGAAGGGAAGGGGCATCTGGCAGCTCAGGGAACCTTTAGGAAAATAGGAATTTCTGGCTGGAACATCATGGCAGCTGAGCTATATTAAGAGCTGTCCCCAAAAGTGCATGAAGAAACACCACTGAAAGCCTAAAAGTAAGGGTTACCCAGGCTAGGCTTCCGAACGCCTTTGTCTTAAGACTGAGCAACGGAAAACCAGCCAGTAACAAGGAACAAACCTACACTGGTAGAACACTAACCCTAGAACACCTGAAGTTTTCAATGCAGGAAATAATATTTTTTTGTTTTTATTCTTTACTTTCATTGTTATCAATATATATGACAACCAAAGTATATTTTAAAAGTATAAATTTTCAAAAATATAACCAAATTGTCATATTTATAATATATAATTTTGGTACCAGATACATTTTAATTAAATGTTACAAAAAAGTCCTGCTCAGTGTTATAGGGCTCAAGCAGCTTGTTTTAAAAACCAGGAGAAAGGCAAAGGGAACGGAGGGGAAAAGGGAAACATTTGGCTGCCGGGACAAGGCAGGGCTATCTCCCAGGCCTAAATCAACCAGCTCCCGAGGCAGTGCCCTTCCACGTGTTTGGACTGGTGGGCACCATTTTGGCCAGGGTCATAGGCCCTGTTTCCCCATGGCGGCTATGTAGGTTCTCTGGGAAAAGCATAAAGAGCCTTGATAATGGTGAAGCCATTCTGAACTGACAGAAGCCACCATGAAAGGTAAATAAAGTAGCTATGAACTGTCAATGAACTAGCTGATATTGGGGTGGTAGGCCGTGCAGACGTAGCCCAAGGGAATGTCCCAAAGGAAATGGATGTTCAGAAGGCTTTTGAGAACAAGAGCAGTTTTTGTTCAACTAAGAATGGCTAACCGCAACACCCCACTTCTCTACTCTGCCTGCTTGCACACCTGCACATTGCACAAGTATAAAAACCTTTGGAAAATTCAACTGGGGGCTGCTCAGTCTCCTCTCAAGAGGGCTGACAGACCCTGTGCAGAAAATAAAACTTTTTCTGTTGAACTTGCCGGTGGTCGGAGATGCTTTCTTTCTGGGAATGGACAGTAGCTACAACATTTCGAGGTGCACCGAGATCCGAGTGCCACTGTCGGAGCCTGCTTAGAAAGGGGAACCAGGACATCCTGATCGGATCCCTTAAATTCATGTGTGGATTGACATTGCCACTAAGAAGCCAACATATATAAAAGACTTCCTCCCCCAACATAAAGAGTTCTTGTTTCCAAGATTTCAGTAAACATGGCAGGACCGGAAAAACAACCTGTCCAAGTTCCTAAAACCACCAAGGTGGAGGCTGTCCCTGTCCCTCCCCCTCCCTTCCCCCTTTCCCTCCCTGTCTGATTTATCCCATTTTGCAAGAGGACTCTGGGAGCAGGAGAGCTGGCTTCCGACCCTTGGTGCCGCTGCCACCCTATCAGGTTCCCAAGGGGCCGGAGAGAGGAATACTCACAGCCTCTTTTTGAGCCCCCCCACCCCACAACAAATACACTAGGGCAGGCATGTCTTAACAACCCCCAGAGAAAGATCACTCAGCAGCAGCCATTCTCCCCTTAAGGCAAGCAGCCCCCAAACCTGGGAAGACTCCCGAATCCCTTTTTCAGTATATGTTCCCTTTTGTTCCAGGGATTTGTATAATTGGAACCAACAAAACCCCTTTTTTCTGACAAACCATAAGGTCTGATTTCTTTGCTAGATATGGTTTTCCATACGCATCAGCCCACCTGAGGTGATTTCCTGCAACTTCTCCAGGTGCTGTTCATATCAGAGGAATGGGACCCCTTCCAGAGAGGCCCAGAAGGCAGTCAATGGACCTAATGGTCAGCCAGTGGGCACTCCCCACTTGAGAGAAATTTTTTTCCCCACTGCACAACCAATGTGGGATCCAAACTCCTAGCAAGGCCCAGAGGGCTTAAGCAGATATCACCAGTTGCTCTTGCAGGGCCTCCGCTAAACCACTAGGAAGCCTATAAATTTATCTAAGGTCAGTGAGAATTCTCAGGCTCCTACAAGAGAATGTCTGCCTGCCTTTTTAGAGTGGCTGATGGACGCCTACGGGCTTTATACCCCTATTGACCTGAAAGCCCCCTGAGAACAGGAGGGAAGTAAGTATTGCCTGTATTATTCAGTCAGTCTGCCTCAGACATGAAAAAGAAGTGGGAAGGGTTTGAAGGGAAAAATCCTAGTGATTTGGTAGAAGTGGCTCATTGAGTGTATAACAACAGAGACAAAGAAACTAGCTAAAATACTAGTAATTGCCATGAGAGACCCCAGAGGCTCAGGAAAAGGAGAGCATGGCCCACTCACGGAGAGACTAACCTGTGGGCACCACCAAGCCCCGAAGAAGGATCAATGTGCCTACTGCAGGAAAGAAGGACATTGGAAACATCAGTCCCTTGAAAACGCCAGGAGAGGTGCACGACCCTCCACTAGAGAGGACGGGCCTCATTCACACCTAGAAAGACCCAAGCGAGAGACAATAATGCTTGAAGAAGCTGAATGAAGGTGTCAGGGCTGTTTCACTTGGCCTCCAGGATCCCACGCTAACACTCCAAAAAGGGGGCCAGCCAGTAAATTTCTTGGTGGACACAGGGGCCACCTTCTTGGTTTTGGAAAAGACTACAGGTGCATTGTCAAAAGGAAAGATTTTAATTACAGGTGCCACATGGCAGACCCAAGCATACCCATGGACAACGGCCAGAATAACAGATTTAGCACAAGAGACAGTTCCACACTCCTTCCTGGTAATGCCTCAGGGCCCCTTTCCCCTAATTGGTCGGGATTTATTACGATAAATGGTGGCCATGATTACTTTCTCATCTGCTGCAACCACCTTAACCCTTGAACTTGAAAAGGCAAAGGTTTTGCTCACCGCTCCACTGCCAGAGGGATATGTGTTTTATCAAAGAGCAGAAGAAACCTCCTCAAAGGAACTTCTTGATAAATGGCTAAAAGATATTCCTTTTGTTTGGGCAGAGAACAACCTGCCAGACCTTGCTGAACATCAGGTGCCTGCGGTCGTACAACTTCTGAGCTCAGCCACACTGGTGAGTGTCAAGCAAAACCCTACTCCCTGGAAAGCACAGGTGGGTATTGCTGTTCACATATGCAGACTAAAGAGGACAGGCATTTTGGTGCCCTGCAAGTCCACATGGAACGCTCCCCTGCTGCCCATGCCGAAACCGGGAACTGAGGACTTCCAAATGGTGCAGGATCTCGGAGAGGTAAATGCGAGGGTAGAAACTGTCCACTCCACGGTACCAAACTCCGAGACCCTCCTGAGTACTATCCCATCAAACTGAATTTGTTATACTGTTTTGGACTTAAAGGATGCTTTGTTCTCCATACCCTTGTCCTCTGTACGTCAACCCAATGAAGACTTACAGGAATACAAGGAGGAACACCCCCAAACCCCCTTGCTCCAGTATGCAGATGACCTCCTCCTGGCCTCCGAAACCCTGGAGGAATGCCCAAGTGCTACCGAGGACCTGTTAATAGTCCTTGGCCAATTGGGGTCCAGGGAATCTGAAAGAGAGGCTCAACTGTGTGTCAATAAAGCTGTATACCTAGGCTACCAACTGGAGGAGGGAAAACAGACCTTGTCCCCCAGCCGCACTGAGGTGATCCTCAAAATCCCAGTCCCTGAGACTAAGAGGCAGGTGTGAGAGTTTCTAGGATTTGTGGGGTACTGTCCATTGTGGAATTTGGGATTTGAGGGATTAGCCAAACTCCTATATGCAAGTACTGGGGAAAGGAAAAAACTTCAATGGACTGAAGTAGAACAGCAAGCCTTTGAATCCTTAAAAACGTCGTTCATATGGGCACCCTCTCTTCCCCTTCCAGACATAGAAAATCCCTTCCAATTGTCTATGAGGCCAGGGGCACAGCAAAAGGAATGCTAACTCAGAACTTGCAGCCATGAAAGAGACCTGTGGCCGATCTTTCAATCACACTAGACTCTGCAACTGCAGGATGGCCGAGCTGCATGCGAGCTGAGGCTGCCATGGCCATCCTAGTTATAGAAGCTAGGAAGCTTACACTGGGGCAGGATATTGCTGGGGTAGGGGGACCTATGGTTGAGCCCCTCCTAACAAGTCCCCTGGACCGGTGGATCTCGAATGCCAGGATTATACCACAAATCCCCAAGGTAATGGCCATGACCATGCCATCCCCAGTGTTACTGCCACAACCTACATACTCGGAAAATGATCTAAAGGTAAGCCAAGAGCTGGGCTGCCAAAGAAACTCGGAGCATCCAGGTGGCTGCTCCATCCTGATGGAAGAAGATTCATGCCAGAAGCTCTGGGAGAGATCTGATTCAAGGACTACATGAAGGTATGCACTCAGGATCCTCTAAATGGTCTCAGTTGCTCCTCAGGTACTTTTACATACCCAGGCTTGGACACTGGGTGGCAGATGACACCACTGTTGCTTGCACTGTGCTCGCTCGGGGAAACATCCCTACAAAAGAAAAGGAGCAACCCCAACCACAAGCTCGAGGTAGTACTCCTGGAGAATTCTGGGAGGTGGACTTTATGGATATCAAACTTAGAAAGTATGGCTACGGGTATTTGCTGGTGCTAGTGGACACCTATTCTGGATGGGTGGGAGCCTTCCCAACGAAGAAGGACACTGCTGCCACTGGGTGTAAATTATTAGTAACTAAAATTGTCCCTAGATTTGGCTTCCCACCACCTTGGGGTCCAACAATGGCCCAGTATTCATTGCTCAAATTACTAAAGTATTAGCAATGCTTCTAAATATTAACTGGAAGCTCTATTGGGCTTATAGGCCCCAAAGTTCAAGGCAAGTAGAAGGAATAAACAGAACCCTAAAGGAATTGTTAGTTAAGTTGCATTTAGAAACTGGCGAGAACTGGATTGATCCTTTCTTTACCTTTTGCCCTACTTCGAGTCCGATGCACTCCCTATGTGAAAAGCACGACCCCGTTTGAATTTAAGTTTGGCAGACCTTCCCCAATCCTCCCAAGACTGAAGGAAGTAGAAGTAATGGAAGTCACTACTTGTTCCTTCATGAAGTGCCTGCAGGCTGTCCAGCAGCAGGTGAGACAAATCATCTGCTCCGACACCTTCATTTTGGGCCCAACCAAGGGAAAGGTGAAGAGGCAGCCCACAACTTGCAACCTGGAGACTGAACGTGGGTAAAGAAGCACTGACCCGAGACCTTAGAACCTAGGGGGACTGGCCCATACTAGGTGATATTATAACACCAACTGCTATTAAAGTAGTGGGGAAGGGGCCGTGGATTCATCAGTCACAAGTCAAAAAAAGCCCTCCCTGAGCATATCCTGAAAAGATGAACACTCAGAAAGACAGAAAAACCCTCAAAATTAAGGCTTTACAGAACTTAATTGTTTTTGTCTGAGCATTGCTGACAGCACCCGCCATTTCGCCCAACCACAAACACATCTGTGGACTGCTACTCGAACCTCCAACAGTGAATATGTAACTTCTTACACTGGGTCTGACCCCCGTTTCTGCTTTGATTTGTTTGATTTGCTAGGAAAGAGCTGGCATTCCGGATCCTTTAAAGGTAAAGGGCACAATGGGGCCCATAACCGGAATCCCGTCCTATGGGTGCGGAATACCCTCTATAGAAAGAAGGCTCCAAACACACCATTTCTATAGATGCCCGGCTCATGGGCTCCCTAACTGCCAAGGGGAGGGACATTGCCATTGTGCAGCTTAGGGTTGTGAAACTATCATCTTCAGGGTGGAAACTTGTTAAAGACGACCCTATTGTTTTTACAAGAATGGGACTCAAGTCGGAGGGGTTTGATCCCACCACGTGTATGGTTTCCAAATGTAACCCAATAAGAACTGGATTCAAGCGTTATTGGGTTCACTGGGAACACATGGGGAATTCAGTATTATGTAAATGATAGAGATCCCGGGACAACCTTTACTATGCAGCAAAGTAAAATATGGCAACTTCCTGTCCATAAATAGGCCCAAACCTGGTGATAAATCCTGAAGAGCCACAGCTGGGTATCATTAAGATTCCTTTGCCGCACCCTCCAGACTCTTCAGTAACTTTCCCGTTCACTGCCAGCCCAACTCAAAGGGCCCTTCCCATTCAGGAGCCACCTCAAGGTTCTGTGTTTGATACTCTGGATGCTGTATTCCAATTTATGAACTCAAATCCTAACCTCGCAACTGATTGTTGGCTTTGTCTGAACCCTGCTCCCCCTTACTCGGTAGGCACAGCTACAAATAGCACTATTGGTGCAGAGCGTAATCCAATTAGAAATGTTAGTAAGAAGGATTACACGAAGCAGCAGTCTGTAGGTGAGGTTAGGGTGGACTCAACTCTAGCTCACTTTAAAAGATTACCAAGGGCGAAGACTGTTTTTATTCATCTAATTATCCCTTTAATATATCAAAATATCAAGATTTTTGCCTTCAAGCTGTTCCTATTGAACCAAATGGTGATCCTTATTTGTTATCTGCCACAACGGGTACTTGCTTTACTTGTTCCACAGGACTAGCACCCTGTCTCCTTTCCCCAGTATTAGCAGCAGACCCGGGTATTTGTGTCCTAATGCATGTTATTCCTCAAGTGTACCTGTGTTCTGGTGAAGGAGGTAGGGATAACTTTGGAATTTCTGGATGAGCTAAAAGAGCCCCAATGTCAGTCCCACTGTTAACGGGGCTTGGGATTATGGGATTAGCTGCAGTCGGGTCAGTTGCTTTAATACAAGGAAACTTAAACTATCAGACTCTTAGTCAGCAAATTGCTTTAGATATACAGGGATAAAAATACCATGTTTCCCATTTAGAAAGATCCTTAGACTCCCTTGTAGAAGTGTGTTGCCAAACCGCCGAGGGCTTGACTTGCTCCTTTTGAAACAAGGAGTGTTGTGCATGGCATTAGGAGAAACTTGTTTTATGCAAACCATTCAGGAATCATTAAAGATAGTTTAGCCCTGGTTAGGAAAAGATTAGAGGAAAGAGTCAAGAAAAGAAATGAAGAAACCAATTGGTTTGAAAAGCTACTTAATTGGGCAACCTGGCGAACCACCCTAGTAACGCCCCTAGCCGGACCCCTAATCCTCCTCCTGCTAAACCTCACGTTTGGACCAATAATAACCAATAAGCTAGTGGCAGTCCTCACACAGAAAGTACAAACCATAAAACTCTTAGTGCTGAGCCCACCATACACTGGGCTGGCTACCGCAGATTCAATGATTTGAACTCGGCTAAGAAGAGGAGGGAATGTAGCAGCTCTGGGCAAAGCTTAAACAGCCTTGACAAGAGAAGTCATTTTGAGCTGATAGAAGCCATTATGAACAGTAAATAAACTAGCTATGAACTGTCAACGAACTAGCTGATATTGGGGAGGTAGGCTGTGCAGACATAGCCCAAGGGAACGTACAGAAGGAAAGACCAGAGCATGTAATGTTCAACTAAGAATGGCTAACTGCAACACCCTGCTTCTCTACTCTACCTGCTTGCACACCTGCACATTGCAAAAGTATAAAAACCTTTGGAAAATTAGACTGGGGGCCACTCAGTCTCCTCTCAAGAGAGCTGACAGTCTCTGCGCAGAAAATAAAACTTGTTCTGTTGAACTTGCCCGCGGTCTGGGTGGCTTTCTTTCTGGGAAGAGACAGTAGCTACAACAGACACAGGTGGCGCCATTCTGCCTGGGAGTGGAGTCATGTGGCTGGGAAAATGGAAGACGCAGATTGTGGCCTAGCCGAAAGACAGCCTGGAGCCAACCACCCAGCCAGAGACCTGCCCAAATCAACAGGGTAGATGTGGGCGCTCCCAGCCATCTTGCTTGGCGGAGCCGCAGCACACCACTGTGTCCCAGTCTTGGTGCAACAGACTCCATTTTGAGGCCTGCACCTCCATCTTAGCTCTCAAGACTGACCCCTAACCGACCTCCCCTCCCCTGCTCTACCCCAAATTCCTGGAACCAGCTCGTCCCAAAGCCAGAATGTTTTCTGAATATATGGTCACTCCAACCCTCCCTCACATATAGATAAGATTAACGACCCCTCTGAAGCACCTATGTGCACAGATCCTCCCCAGCCATGATCGAAATACTCTACGGACAACCTTTTCTTTTCTCGCCTCTTCCTGCAACTGATTGCCCTCCGCTAGCTTCGTACCTTCCATACTTGTCCTTGCTCCGCAACCTTCTTAGACAACACAAAAACTCCCCCATCCCTGAACCATCTCCGACCTCTGCTGATCACCAAAAACCAGTGCATCCTGGAAATGCTGTGTTAATTAAATCCCTAGCACCCAGACCCTTAGCACCCCGGTGGGAAGGCCCTTACACCGTAGTGCTCACCACTCCCTTGGCAGTCAAGGGTCTTGGAATAGATTCCTGGGTACATTTGTCCCGAGTCAAGGCAGCAGTGAACTCTGACCATGGCTCCCAGTGGTCTGGCTCAGTCTACTGGTCCAGTGTCTCTCCGCCTCACTCGCCTCACCAAGCCAGCCAGCTAAACCTAATATAATTACCCCTTTTGCTGGCCATTTTACTTGACTGAAAACTATACCAATTACGCCCGCACTAAGCGTTATGATTATTTGCTGGCCACCGCTGACTGCCCACCCACAGGGTGCAGAACACCCATATACTTAAATTTCACTGACTTTAAGCGGCATCAAGGAAAAGCTGATCCCATCATTTGTTACCTGTATGACCAGAAGGCAACTACCCAATGTGCAAAAAGGTGAATACAGAAAAATGTAGGGTGTCCTTGGTCTTCCTGCCAGATACTTTACCTTTCCCTTTGTCCCCAGGGATGATTCTACTACCATCAATCTAAATACACTCTCACAATCCCAGACCCCTGGGATAGCCGCTGGACACCTCTGGTTCCAGGAGCGTGGTACGCCACTCGCCGAGAGAAATTTCCAGACGCCAAACTCTATGTATGGAGGTTGCTACTCCAGGTCCAATCCACCATCCACTGTAATATTCAGATCCAAGACCTTCAACTCACTAAGCAAATTTCTAAACCTTCTGAGTCTCCCTTCTCCCAGCTTACCCTGCTACAGCAGGGACTGGCCATCGCCACTTTGCTGGACTAGGCAACCTCTCCACCTGCTGCATGTGTGCAGCCCTAGAACGCCCTCCTCTGGTAGCAGTACCAGGTCCTGCCCTGTCATTTTCATCCAACGTAAAGACCACAAAACCCATAACCATCCCCAATATTCCTCTGTACATCCAACCAGAAAACACTCAAGTGCCCTTTTGCTACTCCAATCCATCGACACAGACATGTAATGTCACCCAAATCCCCTCCAAACCACTAACAGCGCCAGAAAAAAATTTTCTTTTGGTGCAACTATACACTAAGCATTTAAACATCAGTTCTACCTTACCCTTTTGTGCCTGCCCGTCACTCTGGTTCCGCAGCTCACTACATACACTCCGGCTGAGGTCCAGGACAAATACATCCAGGTATACAGTCGCCAAACTAAAAGAGCAGTTTTTCTTCCGATAGCAGTGAGAATCTCCTTAGCCTCAGCAGCAGGTGCAGTAGGACTCAGCGGCGGGACCCTTAGACCCTCTATCACCACAGCAGACAAGTTATCCACACGCTTCCAGCTGGCAGTCGATGCCTCTGCCAAATCTCTAGCCTCCCTGCAGAAACAAACAACCTCTGTTGCCCAAGTTGCCTTGCAGAGCCGTTGCACTTTAGACCTCATCACTGCTGAAAAAGGAGGAACCTGCTTATTCCTCCAGGAGGAATGCCGTTATTACATCAATAAGCTAGGAATTGTGGAAACTAGAGTCCAGACCCTCAACAAGCTAAACCGTGAGCTGCAAAACAGATTCAGAACAGACGGATCCTCTTCCTGGTGGAACTCTTCTCTGTACTCCTTCCTAGCCCCCATACTAGAACCCATAATTTTAGTAGTAATTTTGCTCTTAATTGCTCCTTGTCTCCTTCAGCTCCTGCAAAGTCGACTCCGCGAAATCACCCGTATAGCAGTCCGCGAAATCACCCGTATAGCAGTCCACCAGCAACAACAACCTCTCCACCCTGTGCCAGGCCGCAACTCCCAGTACTCTGCCTGGAAAAGCCCCTCCCCTTGCTCTTCGCCCACTACCCACAGGAAGCAGTTACAGAAATGGACTAATGTTGTCCCTTTTCCCTATAGGGTCAGTCTAAAACGTCCTGTCTTGGCACAACAGACTCCATTTTAGCTCTCAAGATTGACCCCTAACTGACCTCCCCTCCTCTGCTCAACCCCAAATTCCTGGAACCAGCTCCTCCCAAAGCCAGAAGGTTTTCTGAAGATATGGTCACTCCACGCGTCCCTGACATATATAGGCAAGATTAACGACCTTCTCCCTTCGGAAGCACCTGTGTGCGCAGATCCAAACCCCCCCCCCCCAAGCTATGATTCTCCCCAGCTGTGCCTGCCAGCAGTGGGCATAAAAACGCCGCCAGGATTTTTTCCCTGGCGTGGCTTCAATAGCTCAATACCCTGAGTTGCTGAACCCGCCACAAGTTCGCAATAAAGCCTGCTTCTAAAACTTAATTAATTGGGTCTTTGATTCTGTTTTCGAGTCCAAATAAACTTTTACACTGAGCCTCGAGAAGGCTTTGGGAGTCAAAATCCTCCCAGCCTCCAGGCAGCAGCGTCCCAGCCCCCTCCCAAATGCAGCCCGGGAAGGCAGGCACAGAGAGGCACATCAAGTCCCGCACACCAGCAAGGAACGGCGCAAAGACCGACACCAGCAAGAAACGGCGCAAAGGCAGACACCAGCAAGAAACGGCGCAAAGACAGACACCAGCAAGGAACGGCGCAAAGACCGACACCAGCAAGAAACGGCGCAAAGACCGACACCAGCAAGAAACGGCGCAAAGACCGACACCAGCAAGAAACGGCCCAAAGTCCGACACCAGCAAGAAACGGCGCAAAGACCGACACCAGCAAGAAACGGCGCAAAGACCGACACCAGCAAGAAACGGCGCAAAGACCGACACCAGCAAGAAACGGCGCAAAGACCGACACCAGCAGGAAATGGCGCAAAGACCGACACCAGCAGGAAACGGCGCAAAGACTGACACCAGCAAGAAATGGCGCAAAGACCGACACAAAAGGCTGGGGCTGCGGCAATACGCTACAAGCGTCCCCAGGGGCCTCCACCGTATTGGGTGGGGCGCCACTTGGATTGGCTCACCTAGGCCAGGTGAACTCAACCCAACAATTCTCCCAAGGGTGGTGAGGTGAAAGGAGCCCAGAGGGGCCCACAACCCGTGAGACCAGCATGGGAAGGCCCACTCCTGGGGCCGGCTTACCTCATAGCTTCCAGTCACACAGCACCGCTTCTGTTGGACCTCACCTGGGGCAGGTGTGCCTCGGTCCGCGGCTCCACCCAGAAACAGCTCATGCCTAGGCCTGGTTTGGGATCCTCTTGAGTTTTATGAGCGGTTAGGGAGGCGTGGTCGATGACGTAGTTCGACCTCATTGGCTGTATTGTTGAATTGAATTCACCTGGCCTAGGTGAGCCAATGCAGGTACAGCGCCCACCCAGGCGTAGCTCCCCCTGCTGGCTGGAAACCTGAACTTCTGAGCATGCAGTGAGCCTCTACTTCATGAGCCGGTAGCTCAGACCTCTGAGCTTGTGTAATGGGCCTGCCAGTCCCTATGCTAGCTCCCTAACAGGTTTTCCAGCCAAAGGTCTGCCTTCTGGGGCTGTTCTACAGAAAGCACTTGGTTCCTGACCCCTACGCATTCGGGGTGGTGGATGCCCTTGCTTCCATGCTTGCTTCTATGTAATTCTGGAATGGTCCTTGTTTCACACGGTCGGCGAGGTCAGGAATTCTGGACTGGTTGTTGGCTACCAGGCACAAAATAAATAGCCAACGGATTGAAATCTCAACCCCTATATTGGTTTATTATGGACCACACAGACTTGTCTTCTGGAACTTCCCTCCTCAATTTCTGAACCCTTGAACTCCTTGCCACCTCTATGTGGAAAACAAGGATTCCAAACTCCGATCACCACATCTGCCTGCCCCCCCCCCCCAGTCCCTCTGTGGTCCCCCTTGTCTTCCAGAGGTGCATTGTCAACCAGCAAAGTCGGGCCTCTCCATTTCTCAGAAGCTGCAGATTGTTACGTGACATCACCCTGTGTTTAAATGTTAGTGATTATGCTATCTAAAAAACAAATCTGAGACAACTGGGGACAAACAAAACTCATTTCAAACACCAGCTCTGTCTCCCATAAGGTCCCGTGTACAACTGCTACAACACAACAGTGGGTCCTGCTGGGTCTCCACTAGCATCTGGGAGGAAGGCTATTTATTACCGGGAATCCTACCTTGGTCCCTTGGTGTTAATTGCAGACTCACTGGGTGACGGATTGTATCTGACACGCACCATGTTTCCCGCAGCAAACACAACACTTTGTCAAACTCCGTTTGGTATTGCTCCATCCCTCCATCATTCTCCCTAATGACAAAAATAATTAACACATTCATATAAAAGCACAGGATGAGGAGAGCTTTAATTTATTCATCTAGTTCAGGGTCATCCCTGTTATCAATATATGACAAGTTAATGTCATATATTAATTAAAAAGCAACAGTGAAGCAATTTAGGAAACTGAGGGATTGTCATGGGTCCTGGTTGTGACAGCATGTTTTGGGCATCATGGAAGATTACAGATTTGCCTTCTGTGGTATCTCATATCCATCATCCAAAAACTACCTGCTCTTAAGGGTAGAGAAAGCGAGCTTGTCTTTGAAAAAGGTGCCTGGGTCTCTTTTCCGGTTGCCGCAGCGCTAGGAACCATGAGTACCAAAGTCTCTCGCGACACCCTCTACGAGGCGGTGCGGGAAGTCCTGCACAGGAACCAGCGCAAGCGCCGGAAGTTTTTGGAGACGGTGGAGCTGCAGAGCAGCCTGAAGAACTACGACCCTCAGAAGGACAAACGCTTCTCTGGCACCGTCAGGCTTAAGTCCACCCCGCGCCCCAAGTTCTCAGTGTGTGTCCTTGGGGACCAGCAGCACTGCGACAAGCGAAGGCCGTGGAGATCCCTCACATGGACATCGAGGCGCTCAAGAAGCTCAACAAGAATAAGAAGTTGGTCAAAAAGCTGGCCAAGAAGTATGATGCCTTTTTGGCCTCAGAGACCCTGATCAAGCAGATTCCTCGAATTCTGGGCCCGGGCCTGAACAAGGCCGGGAAATTCCCTTCCCTGCTGACCCACAATGAGAACATGGTGGCCAAGGTCGACGAGGTGAAGTCCACCGTCAAATTCCAGATGAAGAAGGTGCTGTGTCTGGCAGTGGCAGTTGGCCATGTGAAGATGACAGATGATGAACTCGTGTACAACATCCACTTGGCTGTCAACTTTTTGGTTTCGCTGCTGAAGAAGAATTGGCAGAATATCCGTGCTTTGGACATTAAGAGCACCGTGGGGAAACCCCAGCGCCTGTACTAAGCTACGGTTCAATAAACTTCATTGTTCCTGTTAAAAAAAAAAAAAAGAAAGAAAAAAGTGCCTGGGTTTGGTAGCTGCTCACAGGATGGCAGGTGTAACGTATTATGAGAATTTAACAAGGCTCTGAGAAGACGGTTATTGGAAGTTCTGGCTGGAGGGCAAGGCCATGACTCCTGAAAGATTCTGGATCCAAAAGTCAAGTCAGAACTGGATGCCACAGACTTTCTCAATCCAGCCCTCTTTGCCCCTCCCCTAAGGCCAATACATTTCTTTTTTTTTTCTTTCATTCTTTATTTATTTATTTTAATCGTTTTATTGGGGCTCATAAGGCTCTTATCACAATCTGTACATACATCAATTGAGCAAAGCACCCTTATACATTCGTTGCACTCATCACTCTCATAATTCACCTTCCACTTGGGTTCCTGGAATCAGCTCGGTTTCCCTTTTTTTCCCCCCATCCCCCTCCCTCCCCGATCCCACCCCTGGTCCCTTGATAATTTATAAATAATTATTATATCTTATCTTACACTCCCCGGCGTCTCCCCTCACCCGCCTCCCCCTTGCCAATCTCCCAGAGAGGAGGTAACACATAGATCTCTGAGATCGGTTCTCCCTTTCTACATGCCCTTCCCTCCTGGTGTCGCCACTCCCACAGCTGGTGTTGAGGGGTTCGTCTGTCCTAGATTCCCTGTGCCTCCAGATCCCCACTGCACCGCTGTACATCCTCTGGTATAACCAGGTCCGCAAGGCAAGGTAGGATTGGGGTCATGATGATTGGGAGGGGAGGAAGCGTTCAGGAACTAGGGGAAGGTTTTGAGTTTCATTGTTGCTACACTGAACCCTGAGTGGCCCATCTCCTCCTCACTACCCCTCTGGAAGGGGTGTCCAGCTGTCTACAGGTGGGCGTTGGGTCCCCATCATGCACTCCCCCTCTTTCACGGTGATGTGATTCTCACCACCACCCCACCTTTGATGTTGGAGACCTGGTCTCCTCTGTCCTTCATGATCACCTATGTTGGTGTGCTGCTTCCGTGTGGGCTCGGTTGCTTCTGGGCTAGATGGCTGCTTGTTTGCATTCAAGCCTTTAAGTCCCCAGACGCTATATCTCTCAGTAGCCGGGCACCATCCGCCTTCTTCACCACACTTGCTTATGCACACTTTCGTCTTCAGCCATTATGTGAGGGAGGTGATCACACAATGATTGTTTTTGTTCCTTTGTATCTGCTACATGGTCCATTCAACACTTTGTATTCGCTTAGGCCATGTGCTTCTTCTCTGTGGGCTTTGTTGCTTCTGAGCTAGATGGCCGCTTATTTGCCTTCAAGCCTTTAAGACCCCAGACGCTATATCTTTTTTTGATAAGCCGGGCACCATCAGCTTTCTTCACCACATTTGCTTACACACACGGCTGTCTTCAGTGATCATGTCGGGAAGATGGGTATCCTGCAATGGCTGCTTAGCAGGGCGAGGTGCTATTGTATTGGGGGATTATGCATGAGGAGGCCCAATGTCCATCTGCTACCCTACTACTGAACCTATAAATATATGCATATAAATCTATTGCCCCCATAATCATAAATATGTTTACATATGTACATGTCTGTATTTAGGCTTCTCTGTATGCACTTTGCCTCCTACTCCTTTCCTCTATTTCCTTTCGCTTTCCTCCCGACCCATTACCATGTTTAGCCTTCATTCTGGATTCAGTAGTTCCTCTCAGTTACCTTGCTCTTGGTCACTCCCTTCCAGTCCTCCCCTCCCCTCCCTCCTCTGGTTTTGAACCATTCGCTGTTCCCTTGTCCTTGTGTTGGGCGACACCTCCTCCCTTCCCCTACCTCCCACGCTCTCATGTCCCTCCAGGACCGTTGGTCCTGTTGTTTTCTTCTCTCATTATTTGTCCAGCCTATCTTGTCTAGGTGGACCTGCTGACATAGTAATACGTGCATACAAATGGATATGACTTTGACCGCGCCCAAGGGGCCCATAAGAACATGGCTTTGACAGAAGCAACATCGACACGCTGATAAGCAGAAAAGCCACTAACATACAAAATTTACTGGGTAAAAAAACAAAACAAATTTTAAAAGACTAAACAAAAAGATAGCAAATATTAAAAGAAAAAATTGCTAGTAGTTCAAGGTCCTTTCATTGGCCTTTAGGAGTGTTTTCTAGGTGTAGCTTGTGAGGCGCCACGTCCTGGCCCAGAAGACCATCCTTTCTACTCCCTCGGGCTCCCTTTGCTCTGCTTCCTCCGCTGCTCCATTGCATGTCCCCAGTGTTTGCCTCAGTGTGGCGGGGTCAGCTCAGTTGCCCATCCCCCATTGTGTCTCAGGTGCTGTCCCGTGTAGGGCCATGTGTTGGTGCAGGATGTCATATCTCGTAGTGTGGTCAGCTGAATGGTCCTCTCTGTATGATGGGCTCTTCTAGCTGGTCTATCGACTTTGGGCTTGGTGGACCCAGGTGTACTCCACTATGTCCTTTCTCCTTCTTTTGTTTCAGCTTCGTTCTGGATGTGGTGTGGTGGGTCAGTTCCTTTCCCACTCCAGACAATCTATTTTTGTTTTCTGTGGTATTCCCTTCGAGTGTGGGGGTCGGCCTAATTCTGGTTTGGGCCGGCTTGTCGTCCAGCCTCTTTGTGTAGACCTCTGTACTTTGCGTTGTCCTCCTTGTTTGGTGTGTCGTGTTGGGGTCCGTATGCATGTTCCAAATCTGTGGGGACATAACCGATACTCTCCCCCGGGTGGGTTAGTACCCTGCCCCCCCCCATACCATCCATTCGGATTCTCCCCCTCCCGGTTCTCCCTCTCCCTACCCCACTACCCCTTCTTTATGCTGGACTCTTATGTACCTCCCTAGGTGTGGCCTGTCCTCCCTCCAACTATCTATGCTTCCTCCCGTTTATTGTGGGATGGATGTTTATTCTATTTCTGTCATGCTGATTGTACTTACCTCAGGGGACTCATGTTGTACCTGTCCCTTTGGGTCTGGCTTACCTTGCTTAACATAATTCCTTCCAGCTCTTCCCATGAAATAACGTGTTTCATGTGCTCATCGGTGCTTTTCAGTGCTGCATAATACTCCATTGTGTGTATGTGCCAAAGTTTGCTAATCCACTCGTCTGTCGATGGAAACTTAGGCTGTTTCAAAGTCTTTGCCATTGTGAATTGTGCCGCAATAAACATTGGAGCGCATATGACTGGTCGTGTTTTATTTGCTGCTTCAACCGGGTATATGCCCAGTAGAGGGATGGCTGGGTCATGAGGTAGATCAATTTCCATTTTCTTTAGGTATCGCCAGATTGCTTTCCACAGTGGCTGTACAAATGTACACGACCACCAGCAGTGGAGGAGGGTTCCTACTTCACCACAGCCCCTCCAACACTTGTTGCTCTCTGATTTACTGATCTGGGCTAGCCTCAGGGGTGTTAGGTGGTATCTCATGGTTGTTTTGATTTGCATTTCTCTTATGGCAAGGGACTTTGAGCACTTTCTCATATGTTTATTGGCCATATTGATCTCCTCTCTAGTGAAAGTTCTTCTCATTTCTTTTGCCCACTTCCTTAGGGGGTTAACTGTTTTCCTCTTTTTGCAGGTCACGATGGTGTTGTAGATTTTAGTAATGAGCCCTTTGTCTGATGTGTCATTACTAAAAATCTTCTCCCAGTCTGTGGGTTGCCTTGTCACCCTCTTGGCAAAGTCTTTCGAGGTGCACATGCATTTTATTCTTATTAGATCCCATTTGTCGATTTCCAATTCACCTGTGTGTGTCCCCTTCCCTGTTGCAGTGAGCCTATGTGCTCCCTGGGCCAGTACTCTGAGATTAGTCCCGATTCCCTCCTTAATGGTCCTGATGGTTTGGGGTTTGACTTCTAGATCTGTGATCCACCTTGAGTGTATTCTTGTGCATGGGGTGAGGTAGACGTCTTATTTCAACTTTCTACATGTGGATATCCATTGTTTCCAGCACCACTTATTAAAGAGGGCATCTGCTTCCCACTTGACATTTTTGGGACCCTTGTCGAAGATCAGTTGTCTATATGCTGATGATTTTACTCCTGGGCTTTCTATTCTTTTCCACTGGTCTGAGTGTCTATCATTGTGCCAGTACCATGCTGTTTTGACCACTGTAGCTGTGTAATAGGCATTGAAATCAGGTAGGGCGAGTCCTCCAATTGTGTCCTTCTTCTTGAGGAGTTCTCTGCTAATTCTGGGTTTCTTCCCTCTCCATATGAAGTTGGTGGTCAGTTTTTCCAATTCTTTGAAGAAGGTTGAGGGTAATTGGATTGGTATAGCAGGCCAATACATTTCTAAGGGTTATGGATTCTACTTCAGAATCATTCTCAATCTCAATCCCAGGGCCCTCTTCACCATTGCTGGCTAGACCTGTTCACCTCTTGCCATATATGTGTGTGTGTGTGTGTGTGTGTATATCACACACACACACACACACACACACACACACACACACATATGGGTTTATTGTAAGTCTGGGTCTGTAGGTTTCTCGGGTGGGAAATGTCTCGGTCCTTGGCTACACACTAGAAAGAAATTCACACCAAAGCCTGGTTGGTGATCCGAGTGGGTTTATATACAGGAGAGAAGAAGGTTCCGGCGTTACAGTAAACTGAACACGGGCACCCTCATGACACTGTACACCCAGCCCTGCTGAGCGGAAGGCAGAGAAGCAGCTGAAGGGAAGGTTCCAGCCTTTTAAGGGCTTTCAGCTGTGAGGCGTCAATTAAGCTCTCCTGGCTTGGCCTTGAATTGGTGCATGCCCTTTAGCCTGCATTGGCTTCCAACCTCCTGTAGGGGGCCCCCTAAGCATGGAGAGGAACAACCCCTTGTCTTGCTACCTAACAGGTCTACATTCCTGTATGGTTACATTGAGATGGAAGTAGCCCCTTTAGACAGCCTGTGAGGTTCACCAGGAGCCACAGGCCCCAGCGTTCCCTGTTACCACCTTAACCTTAAACTACTGTTGGAGTTTATATTATCTGTGCGGGTCTGTGGACATGGAATGTTTCCATGCCAGACCCTGAAGTTGCACAAATAGGCATCCAGAACAGAACTCATACAGGCTCTAATAAGATGCTCAGATGCTTCTTGCTAGGATGAGAATTCATCGAAGTTTGTGAGCAGTTCAGATCTTGTAAGGGAGAACAGGTCAGTAGTGTATCCAGAGAAGAGAGCAAAGGTCAGGGGAAAGGGAGGAGGCCCACAGACATCTGTGCTCTGTGTTTGGCCACAAGACAAGAAACCAGGTCTCCCTGAAAAAGAAAGCAGAACAGCAAGTCCCTCGGAACTAGGACATCTTTAAACCTGACCTATACAACACTCGGCTCAGGGAGGCGCCTTGGAAAACCGTAAAAGCCCAAAAAGAGGGACAAGGAGGAAGCCCAAGTCTTTGGTTTTCCCTGCTGTGCTTTCAGTGTTGAAATGTCTGTGCACGGAGCCTTTGAAATTTCAGAATCAGAGAGTGGATTCATAAGCCAAGCTCCTGCTTTATTCTTCAATGCATTTTAGCCCAACTCCTCCTTGGTGACACATGTAACAGAAATTCTGGACTTAGGAGCCACTTGGTCCTTGGACACTAGGAGATTACAGTGGAATCTGAAACAGGGCTCTAACCACCAACTGGACTGGCCTAGGAAGCCCAAGTATTCAGTCTCCCAAACACCAACCTCCTGTTGCTCTTCATCTGCCTCCACCTTGTTCAGCTTTAGTTGTCCGTGGAAGCGTTTGGCACCCATTTGATGCTTCAGAACCCAGAAAGGAGGAAAGGTAAAACTGGGATTCAAATGAAACAAGATGTGCCCGGGGCTCCTCGTGGCATTTGTCACCTTCAGTTCCCTCTTCGGACGCAGATGTGGCAAGGTTCACAAACAAGCTTTACCAGAAAGAACAGCCTGCTTCCAAGTGAGAAAAAGCCCTTTACACATGAGTTCCTGAGGTCAGCCCAGCCCTGTGCGCCCCCCACCCCTCCCAGAGTCCCCTGCTCTCCGGCGAAGCATTAAAGCAAGTGGAAGCAGAGATTTGCTCAGAATAAAAAATCATTTTTCACAATAGCATGCCACATTCTGGATGGCAATCACGGCTGCACAAACCGTATCCATCCCCCAGTCATAATGTTGCCGCCTCAGTGACCACACACACACATTGTGTGGTGAGACTCAGAGTCTATTCCATTTGTGATCAATTGTTTCCTCCCTCTCCACACTTTGCACTTAGGAGACATGCTCTCTGGAGGCGGTTGAGGCTTGTCTTGTGGCCAATAATCATCTCCTACGCCTTCCTTTCCAGTCACTAATTTGATGTCTTCACTCAAAGAAATGCCCATAAGTTGAGGTTTCAGAGGAGAGCTCCTTGAGCTCCCCAGACAACAAGGGGGCCGAGTGTCACCGTCATTATCCTGAGCTGGGAGGGAACACTAGTGTTCCGGAGGCTGGGAATCCGTCACTGCCTGCCCATCGCACAGACAGAGCAGGTGCTGGTTATAATTGCTTCTAGACGTCCTGCCATGCTCAGTTGAACGTCAAAGCCATAAACGCTGCCCGACTACAATAAAACTGGAGTACGCAGACATTTCTGCATCATTGCCGGGTGAAAATACACTGAGTGGAGTTGGATGAGATGGCAGCAAGCGCTTAAGGAGGGGGTGCTGTGGGAATACCAACAAGATGACTGCCAGTCTCCGTTTCCTCCTCTCGTCTGCTTTGTGTTTTCTTTCAGGACCAGAAGAAATGATGCATATGTAAGGATAAAAAATTTTTCCATTTCCAGAGGAGTTTTCCACCCCCCAATTTACCCGCAGCCTCCTTTGAGCAAGCCAGTAAAAGCTTTTTTTTTTTTTTTTTTTAAACCTGCCTTCTCACTATGGCAATTTCCGGAGCTGCTATGTGGCTGTGTTTAAAAGTCCCCCTTGGGATCCAGAGTGCAATCCATATCACAAAGGCATCCTCCCAGTCCCAAATAGCAATGCGACCTCAATTCAGAAGGTTGTTCTTGTTTCCATAGACCCAGAATGGAGTTTAAGCTGTTGATCTTGACTGTGGTTGTCGCGTCAGCCTCTCATGGGCACCTCATGGGCAGTGGAGCAAACTGTGCCTATCTGTGCTACCACCAGGACTGGGAGAGGAAGCCAACAGTGGTGGGCCGTAGGTCAATGTGTGGATGGGGATGATCAGGTCTTTCTTCATTATTCTGTTTCAGTCTGGAAACACCACTGAAGCCTGCTCAGTGTCATAGCAACACACAAACCTTCACTGACAGTCTGGGGCACATTGGCTGCAAATCAAACCCGGGTCTTCCCGGTGAAAGTCGATGAGAGGTCTACCACTGAAGCACCGTGGCCCTCACCTCAAACCAGGGCAGTCATTTCCGGAGTTCAAACCAGACCACAATGCAGGATGACTGAGATTGCCACCAGAATCTGATACTGATGCAGAAAAAAACCTAACTACCATTTTATTGACTCCCAATAGGACAAAGATCTGCCCCTTTGGGGTTTTGAGACTTTAAATCCTTACAGCAGGGGTCGCAACCTGTGGGTTGCGACCCCTTTGGGGATCAAATAACCCTTTAACAGGGGTCATCCAATTCATAACGATAGCAAAATTACAGTTATAAAGTAGCAATGAAAATAATTTTATGGTTGCAGGTGACCACAACATGAACTGTATTAAAGGGTGGCGGCATTCAGAAGGTTGAGAACCATTGCCTTACAGAAATAGACAACCTCATATTTCTCCCACGGACGGGCTAGTCAGTTCAAACCCCTGACCTTGCGATTAGCAGGTTAATGCATAGTCCACTACACCACCAGGGCTCCTAATGATATAATAAGAGATACTATTGTTAGATCTCTCGTGGGAGAAATATACCTCAGTCCTTGGCTTCGCGTGAGAAAGAATTCACTCCGCAGCCTGGATTGTGATCCAAGGGAGTTTTTTGAGAGAAGAAGTTTCAGGTTTACACAGGCACCTCAGGGCCCCTCACCCCTGCACAGCTTGCCTAGAAGCTGCTGGAGAGAAAGTCACTACGTGGGCTCCAGGATCCTGCCTTTTCTTTTTTTTTTTAAATCGTTTTATTAGGGGCTCATACAATTCTTATCACAATCCATACATACATCAATTGTGTAAAGCACATTGTACACTCACTGCCCTCATTATTCTCAAAACATTTGCCTCCACTTAAGCCCCTGGCATCAATCAAGTCCTCATTTTTACCCCTTCCTCCCCGCTCCCCCATCCCTCAAGAAACCTTGATAATTTGTGAGTGGTGATAGTGGGAGGGTAGAGGGAGGGTGGATTGGAAAGAGGAAACCGATTACAAGTATCTACATGTGACCTCCTCCCTGGGGGACGGACAACAGAAAAGTGGGTGAAGGGAGACATCGGAGAGGTCAAGATCCTGCCTTTTCAATTCCTCCATAGGGAGGCATGGTTGATGGTCCTGGTCAACCCCATTGGCTGGATTGAATTCACCTGGCCCAGATGGGCCAATCCAGGTGTAACACCCACCTAGGTGTACCACCCCTTCCTGGCCGGAAGTTTGAACCTGAGCATATGTAATGGATGACCCAGTCCCTATGCTAAGCTACCTAACAGTATTTGCAAGATGCCGAGCAATGTTCTAAGCTTTTTGTATATAATAATTCAATTATTTCACTTAACAAGCCTATGTGTGGACTCTATTCTTGCCTCATTTTACAGATGAAAAATCAGTGGCACAGGATGATAAAGTCATGAGCCTATGACCACACAGTGAGGAAGTGGAAAGGAGAGATTTGAACCCAGGCTGCAGAGTCCATGCCTTGGGTGCCTACAGCGCCACATAGGACACAGGAAAGCATGGAGCAGACTCGGCGTAAGACCTAGCATGTATGTGCTAGCACTGCATGAGAGTAGCTGCTACTCAGATCCAGAAGAGAATACAAGGCTATTGCAAAAATTATTTTTTCCAAGAGAGGGTGGAATTCTGCATCTTGTGCGAAATCCCCCAACCTGCACATGGCACAGCTACTTCAGAAGGTTCCCAACAATGTGTGCTGTGTGGCAAACCAAACTGAGCTCAGGGGGAGCTGGTCTGTGGGTTATGTTACCCAGAAGGTGAGCAGTTTGAACTCACCAGCCACCACTCCAAGGGAGAAAGAGAAGGCTTTCTGCTCCCATGGACTTACAGTCTTTGAAGTGGCAGGGAGCATTTCCATGCAGCCTATGATTAGGATCTAGGAGGGTGAGAGTGGATGGAGTTGGTTGAGACCTGGCTTCAGGGCATTTCCCAGAAGGGCTTCCTGCAGTGACTCTGCCTTCAGGAATGTCTGGTGACCCTGAGGGCAGCAAAGTCCTAAGCACCCTCAGGCAGTGGTTCTCAACCTTCCTAATACAGGTCCTTTTGTTGTGGTGACCCCCCGACCATTAAATGATTTTCTTGCTACTTCATCACTGTAATTTTGCTACAGTTATGAATTGGACGAGCCCTGTGAAAGGGTCATATGACTCCCAAAGGGGTCGCAACCCACAGGGTGAGAACCACTGCACTAAGGGTTCCCCTTCCGGGCAGCTCTACCAGTGTCTGGTGTGCATAGTTCTGTGAGGTGAGAGAAATGAACTTAGTGTCTGCTTCTGGTGACAGTTGATGTGGGTGGGCTTTCTCCCTATGTCAAATCCCTCTCAAGCCATTTGTCACCACAACATAAAGCAAGAAGAGGAGGCAGCATAGCAGGACGGTAAGCAGAACAAAGATTGAATAAACACAATTCACTTCAATCATGAATCGGGTGCCCTTGAGATGTGAGGAAGACCCCAGTCTAGTGACATTAGATCAGGTTTAGGGATTGAGTGACGGGACCCTCTTGGCTCCCCTCAGCCCCTATCTTGCTTTCCCATTGACCCTGCCCCTTACATCGTGATTGGTCCTTATTCCAGCATGATGGTTGGTTTCATAAGCACGACATGTGGGAATGTGTTAGTCGATAGGTTATACAGGCACAGTCTCTGGAATGGGTAAGTGAGGAGGCGTGACTGGTGACATGACTGGTGGAATGGATCATGTGAAGTGTTTTGAGATCGTTGTTCAGACCTGATAGGTCATCCAGGCCTCTAGTTGATCCTGGCAGTACTCTAGTTTAAGGAAACAGAATGTTAGGCATTTAAGTCATATTTGAGCTTAAATTTTGAGCAATAGGCTGTGGCTCACAGTGAGAGTCTATGTGGAGACCCTGAATCCATTTTGAGGGGCCACACATTCAGCCACCATTGAGTTCTTTCCTACTGCTGACCGGCAGTGGAAAGCTTGACCCGCAGGCAGTGTGCTTGCGTCCACTCCCCGGGCCAGACTCAGCGATATACGGTCGTGTGCACATCCCAATGAAGGTCCCGCTCATGCTCTCACAGGCCCTCCCGCAACTCCATGAATTGATCC
Organism: Tenrec ecaudatus; assembly: GCF_050624435.1. NCBI lineage: Eukaryota > Metazoa > Chordata > Mammalia > Afrosoricida > Tenrecidae > Tenrec > Tenrec ecaudatus. The sequence continues at coordinate 563,093 of NW_027457676.1, forward strand.
GTCTTCAGGGACAGTTTTGTGACAAAGGTGTTTGTTTTCCATGTCTCATTTAAGCTTTCAGGAGCTCAGGTGGTGATGCTGGATAGTGTTGGACTATTAACAGCAAGGTCGCTGGTTCAAAGCCACTAGTCATTCCACAGGAGAAAGATGAGGTTATTGCTTCCTGTAAAGGTAGCAACTTCAGGATCCCTACACAGAGTCACTATGAGTCAGAGTCAGCAGGACAGAATGGGTGTCATTTTATTTAAGTAACTGTGGCTGTGGGTCCTTCCGACACCATTTTGGCCTCATGCGGATGCCCTCCTTCATCCAGAACAGCGGTTTGTGACTTTTTCTTGTGTAAAACATAGCAAAGGAGTTCCTAATAAAATATAGTTGAATTGGGAGTCTTTTTTCCCTCAAACAAAGTAAATCCATAAATAGAAATGAGACTATGGTGCTAATAACCAGTTGGAGAGTTGAGAGAGCTGAACTCTCAATCCTGGTAGAAACCCATTGTGACTTTAAAAACTTGCTCAAGGTCATCCATAGCCTATGAGGTTGAGTTGAGCAGACACAAAACAGATGTGTTGGGGAGTAATTGTGTACATTAAGTAAACAATTTATCTTTCTAAAGGTTCTGTCTAAAACTTACTTTAAATAGTAAGTTTTCCCCTGGGCTAGGGAAAGGTGAGGGAGCTTAACCCCCTAGTATCCACCCCCTCTCAGCATTCATCATGTTAGGCCAGAGGAGCCAAATCACACCCACTACCCAGGGAGCACTGCTTCCAAAAGCCCATTGCCTGTGCCGGGGCAGAGGGCAGGTACCCGGACCAGAAATGCTGACGGAGTGGAACCAGCGGGCTCAGCCCCCAGCTTCCTGAGAGAGCAGCTGTGATGGTTCACTTTTGGAAAAATGTCAATGCATGACTTGGGCAGCACGAAAAGCAGATGTGCAGAGGTTGTTCGCTGTATTCCAGAAGTTCACACACTCTCCGGAGGCTCCTTGGCTCAATGGCAGGAAGTCGTTGGTGGCTTCCACCTTCAATCCCAAAAGGCCACTGCCGTCCAGTGGATTCCAACCACAGTGACCCTATATGGAGTTTTCAAGACTGTAAATCTTCATGGGAGCCAGCAGTCTCATTGTCCTCCTTGGGACAGGGAGCTAGCAGCCCGTTTCACCTCCAGCACCCCTTCCTCTCTAATTCTGGATCCAGTCCCTCCAAATATCCTGCCCTGCCCTTGTCTAGGCTTCTTAAATGCGTTCCATGCTGCTTGTGTTAGTCTGGGTGCCTTAGCGAAACAAATCCACAGAAACGCGTATGTATAAGAGAGAGTTTTATGTAAAGGGTGAGTGCACATCAAGAAAACATGCCCACATTTGCTTATGCACCCGCTTTGTCTTCAGCGATCATGTTGGGGTAGGCTGGTGTGCTTTTTCCATGTGGGCTTTGTTGTTTCTTAGCTAGATGGCCCCTTGTTTATCTTCCAGTCTTTAAGACCCTGGACACTATATCTTTTGATAGCCGGGCCCCAGGGTGCTTAACCAATACACCACAAGGGTTCATTAGCATGTGACTTATCTCCTGCCATTCACACTAGATGCTCAAAATAGCAGGAAACCAGGTTTCTCCTTTGTGGCCACACCAGGTACTGACAGAACCAAGAACAGAGACATGCTTAGTTATATATCTTGACTATCATTAGCATATTATATGCCAGGCAATCTGTAAGCCTTCGCTCCCCTGACCTCTCACAGCCTTGGTAAAATGAAGCTAACAAAAGTAGTGCTCTCACAAGCTTGGTAGGAGATTAAACAACTCATGTAAGGCTACACAGCCTATCAACAAGGAGGCGAGATGAGGCAGTGTGTGGCTGCTGAACCCACACCCTTCACAACACCTCCATTAAAATGACTGAGGGCTATGAGGAACCAGACAGAAGCAGGTTCACAGCCCAGATTGAGTCAATTTAACTGCCTATTGTGCCTGACCCTTCTATCACTGATCTTAGAAATAGTGTTAACAACAACAAAACACTGTAGAAGAAATGTCCAGCAGATGACAGGCACGCGATTAAACAACAAAAAATAAATCAGTTAAGTTGAAATTCGAACTCCTGGAAACCCCTCACATGCGTGCAGAGAAGGATTGGGCCCCATGTGGTGTTTCCAGTGCCCCCGTCCTTCCCCCCTAAAATGAGCAGTTGAGAAGGTAATGCCTGGATTGTTCCAAGCCCCAGACTGTGGAGAACTAAAGGAAAGCCCAGCATTATGAATCTTTGAGCACAGCCCTGCTGGGAAACCGCCCTGCAGTCACTTGTTGAAGACTGGAGGAGGGACAAGAGTAGGGAGAAGAACGAGGACTGAATGTGACACATAAGCAGGGGTGGCCTACATTCCATAAAGGAAAAAACTCAAGGTCTGCTTTTCTGGTGCCTGAAAGTTAAAACCCATCTGGTGCAGTTGAAAAGGTGTGTGTGTGTAGTGGGGGGGGGGGTGTGTTAGGGAGGAGGGGCGATGAGTCCAAAGGATGAACTCCATCTGCAATTGTGTCCTCAACTGCTTTCCCCTGCTAGCCACATGATATTTGTGGCTGGCCTGCCCTGCTTTTGTTATCAAGCCCAGAGAGGGCAAGAGACTAGCTCGAAGTCACACTGCAAGTTGGCAGCAGAATCAGGCCGAGAACTCTGGATGCTTAGAAAGCTTCACACAGACCTGAGAAAGTACCAAGGGAAGACCTGTTCGCTAACTGGGCAGCACTCACTGCATGCCAGCGCTGTTCCAGTGCCCCAGCCAGGGCATTGCTCCCTGTGTCCGTGTGTCTTCAGTGATGCACACAGGTGACGGATTGGCTTTTAATAGCATGCTTGGAAGGTTGAGGCCACCCAGCGGCACCTAGAAAGAAGGGCCTGCAAATCTACTTCAGACCAAGCAGCCTTTCAAGACCCTGGGGAGCACAGTTCTTCTTGGACACACAAGGAGGCCAGGAGTTGAAGTTGATTCCATGCTGTAGTTGATTCCATGGTTACCGGTTGTAGCTATACCTAGAGTCACATCCACATTCATGTTTATATCTCTTCACTCCATGGGGTGTTCATGGCTCCAACTCTTCTGAAGCAGACCACCAGGATTTTGTTTAAGAGGCCTCTGGATAGGTTTGAACTGCCAACCTTTTAGTTTGTAGCTGAGTGCTAAACAACTTGTGCCATGCAGGGTGCTAAGCTCAGAAACTCAGTCGGTGCTTCATGATCTCAGTTGGAATTATAGAGAGGGTCAGTGATGACCCATTGACTGCTGGGTAATTGTTGATGTAGTCTCCCTGTGCAGACATGTAAAGTACCTGAAAACTTAAAATCCAACTCATTGAGTGCATCATCCTGCCGTGCGCCAGCCCAGCAGCATGCTCTGCTGGGGACATTTGCCATGCCTGGAGACATTCTGAAGAAGGGAGCCCCACTGCCATCTAGTGGGCTGAGACCAGGGATGCTCGCTTAGCATCCTGGTGCAGGGAACAACACAGCCCCACAAAAATGATGTTGACCAAAATGTCAGCAGAGCTGCCACTGGGAAAATGGTCTACTCCAAGCGCTGACCTTCATAGAGGAAGAAAGCCAATCCAGAGCAGCTAAGTGACCTGCTGTGGGTTGCACAGCCTGATTCCAAGCCCAGTACTATACCCATAGCTGTTACCACGTCCAAAATTAAACAGCAATAGCTGCCCAAAGGCCTCTTAGTTTGAGGACCAAGTAAGACAGTAAATGAGAAAGCCCTTTGACAAATGTGGCATGCTGCACAAACATGAGATGTTATTACCCAGGTACTTTTGATATATGTAAATGGATCTTGTACCAGGTCAGTTAATTTTCCAACTGCTCTATCTGAGCTTTCAGATGGCAGCACCTCTGTCCAACCCAGGAAAGGACTCCTGTGCAGGCTGAGCAGCCGTGGAAAGCCTCATGCCTGGCTTCTCCCACCCCTCAGCTAATCTCCAAGTGATTAATAAGGGCTCTCACTATGTTGTGCCTCCCAGCTGACAGATACTAGGCTATCAAGGCATTCGTATCACCTCCTTGATGCCTGAGGAGGAATATAGTTTCATGTGTGAGAGTGCCCCAACCCGCGGGACTCAGTTATTCGAGGGGTTCCAAGGAGGACCCAGCCTGAAAGAGAAACGGGCGAGAGAGAGGAGCGAGACCAAGCAGATTCTTGTCAAGGTCTGAGTTTATTGCTACACAAGCCTCTCTATAAAGGGTGAGGCAAACAAGGGAGTTCAAAGGGGAGATAAAAAAAAGGAAGGGCGGGGGTGTAGAGCACACAGGGCAGGCGGCCGCAAGTCTGCAGTTGGAATGTCCGGTGCTGGAGCAGACAAGGGTGGGCCATCTGGTGTGTGTCAGGGTAAGATAAGGTTGAGGTGACGTGACTTTAGCCCTGCTGGGCAGGCAATATGGCCTTGGTTTTGTCAGGCTGATTATGTCCGGTTCCCAACATGAGAGAAGCCAGGAATATCTCCTCTCACAACTGTGCAGCAAACGAGATCAGATCTCCCAATCTGATTTTCAGCCCTCCTGTCTTTCCAAGTGAAGTGGATGGTCCATTTCACATTGTCTCAAGTCTTTGCACATTGCATGCCAACATTGCGACACAGGGTGCGGCTGTGGGTCTTAGTAGACAAAGCCCCCACCCAGAACCCTGTCCCCAGAGCTCCTTGGTCACCCTGCACAACGCAGGTCCAGGCCGGTCTCCACACTGCAAGGCGATCAACCCTGACCCTCCAGTGTGGACGTCCTCACACGCTCCCACATCCACCTAGAAGGACTGGAGATGAGAGATTCCGGAAGCTCCCTGCCTCATCTGCCTCCCTCCCCAGAGCGACAGAGCAACTGTAACTGATTAGGCAGGATGCAGCCTCGTTCCCAGTCCCCACCCTCTCTGGGAAAGCAGGGATGTCTGGCACCTCATCCAAGGCCTTTCCCCTGTGATCTCATTACTAAGGAGCTGCTCCTCTACCGCCCAATTCCATCACCTCATCTACATATGGGGGAGATGAGTATGTCTTCTTTGCTGCTCCTTCCCTGAGTCCACCCCAGGAGCTCCCTGAACAGATCATCAATCACTTCTCATTACACCTGCAGCAGCCATCAGATACTGCTGAACAGAGACAGGCGCCTCCCCTGCTGCTGCCAGGCTCCAGTGCACATGTGCACACACACGTGCACACACATTGTACAGGCACACTCACATGGACACACAAGCATGCACACCCATGTGCACAAACTTTGTTCAGAGGTGGGAATTCTGCCCATTTTAGCCTCTAATATTGCAATCAGAGAGTGAGAGAACAATGAAAGATGAAGGTGGATGAAGGAAGATCTATTTATTCCCTTACTTGTTACATAACCATTCAGGGCTCTTTTTTTATCCGTACAAACACACCACCACACCATCAACAATCATCAAGTAGCTGTCATGTATGCAGTGCTGCCCTATTCAAGGCGGTGCTGAGTATGTGAGGAGGATTCTCTCTAAAGCACAGCTCTGAGGAAGTCTGTCTCCTTCGCACTTTTACACACACAGGGTGAGGAGCCTGCAGGAGGCTCCGTGCGTTGGGTGAAGCCACACGATGAGTGAGGAGACCGAGTGTGAAGCCAGGGGAGTGAGAGCGCAGAGTTCACCACTTCACCACCATGCTGGTGTGCACATTCGATGAAAGGGTGGCAGCCAGCAGCAGGACAGAAAAAAAGTAAAGCATGTAACTTGTGGTTTTATCTCTGGCTTACTTCCAAAAGGAATTGTTTTTGTTGTTCTAAAAAGCTTTATACCAAAAAAAAAAAGAAAGAAAGAAAGCTTTATACCTCTATAAAAACAAAAGGCTACTGCTGTCAAGCACCTTCAGACTCAAGCCAGAGGAGAGCTCTCCCAGTGGGCTTCCAAGCTGAAAATCTTCACAGAAACACAGTACCTCCTGTGGAGTAGCTGGTTGGTTCAAGCCAGCAACCTGGCAGTTAACAAGTACGTCCCTTGTACCTGTAATACCTGTATAAAGTGTATTAAATATGAACTACTCCTGGTGTGTAATTTTAAATTGAATTATTGTGCCTGGAACTTTTTTTTTAATACCTAAGAATGGTGAAATCAGACTCCTTTAGATGTTATGATAAGAATACACACTACACAGGGCTTGGACCCAACCCAGCTTAATTCAAAGGAAGGCAGATTTATTTTCTTCTGCTTCCCAGAAGGTTCCCCAGCAGAACGTGTGTTAAAATTGTTTAGCTATGGAAAAGAGCAATCTCCTCTTGGGAAGATCCTGGTAGAAAGGGGCTTTGGTTACATATCCAGCTCAACCCAGCCCCAGAGGCCTCGTCATGTTTTATTTTGTTTTGCCCTTGACACTGATTGTCTTGGGAACTGTGGCCCCCGAGCAATGGCCAGGAAGTCAGGTCTTCTTGATGTAAATCCTCTAATATCCCCTACAATGATTTTCAGTGCCAATGGTAAGGCCCGCCCAGTGGCTGCCACATGCCCCTGAGCAGACACGTCAGAGCAGATGAGAGCATGAGACAGCATTTAAGAGAACGGTAGGCTGGCCTTGACTTAGCTGTTTGGCCTCTCCTCAGAAGTCATTTGTGACACTGACTGTCATGGGTTTCATTAAGAACAAGTCTATCTCTACCAAAGAAAACTGCAAGGTAAGAGGACTTTCAGCTCCAGCTACATATGTCTCCAAACTTACTTACATATTGTCCTGTTTTCAGAAGAAAAAAAATGTACTCAGTGCCTCCCGGGCAAATAAAAACTTTGGTACTACAACCTACAATCCCAGATAAAGTGTAGGTATCTGCTTTGGCAGCTCCCCTGGATCGAGCTGCTCCAGTAGCTCTCCACAAAAACCCTGTGAAGAGATGATCAGGCAGGGTAGCCTAGTCTGTTCTGCAGAAAGAAGCTACCCCTGGAACCTCAGTGGCTTAAAATCTAGAAGTTTATTTCTTGTTCATGCAAATTCTGACACTGGAAGGGCAATTCTACAGGGTGTTTGTCCTGCACACCGTCCGTCAGTGATTCGGGCTGCTTCACAAATATGGTGCCACCAGATCAAAAGGTGGATTCCAGGTCATCACAGAAGAGGAAGAGAGAAGTGGGGGTTGTGGATCAGTCTTTACATGCTTTGACACTTTAGTTGACATAGATCGCTGGATAGGGCTGCTTATATAAAGGTTATCAGTTCAAACCACCTAGCTGTACCACAAAAGGAAGGAGTCATCTGCTTTCATAAAGGGTACAGCCTAGCCAACCTCATGCAACAATTGTACTCTGTACCACAAGGGGTGAGCATGAGTCAGAACTGACTTGAAGGCAACAGGATTTGGGGGTTTTTTTGTTTGTTTGTTTGTTTGTTTGGTTGGTTGGTTGGTTGGTTGGTTGATTGGTTTGGTTTGGTGAGTGGGAGGTGGTTCTACCTACAGCATATTAATCTGAAGTAGTCACTTTAGGTTTTTTTGTTTGTTTTTTGAGAGATGTGGAAAAGCTCATTGGCTTTAATGGGGAGTTAACTCTGCCGCAGACGGCCTCCTCAAAATTTCCCTCCCGCTTCAGAAACTAGCAGAGATTTTCAATGAAGGAGCCTGCTGGCACCCGCTGGACATCTCCTTGCAAGGTCAGTCCTTTGGAGCCATTGGGAGGGAGAAAAAAGAGACTTTTATTCCTGTAAAGAATTCCAGCCCCAGAAATCCTGAGGGGGAAATTCTGCCCTGTCCTCTCGGGTCGCTATGAGTCCGAATTGAATTTATGGCTATGAGTTGAGTTGTAATTCCATTCACTTACTGCTCTTGACAGGTTGCTAGATTAGGGCTTGTCTTCCCAAATGCCAGCACTAAACGAAAATGAGCTGTCCGGGCCACAACAAAGGGGTTGGAAATACATCAGGCACACTCATTAGACACCTATGGCAAAATTCAGAACTGAGCATGCTCTGACCCAAGTCATGTAGACCCAGGTGGAAGGTCCACCTGGTCATACAGAATAGGACTTCACAAAAGTGCACCGAAATCAACCAATACGATCGACCAATGTCCTCCAGTGGTGTTGGGAGGTGATAGAAGTAGGCCTGGGCTCCTTGTCGCCCTCCCTTGTTCACGTGCTCTGCAAGTGGAGGGTGAGGCCCTTGGGGGTTCCTGCCGTGGCTCCTCAGCTGGTTCTGCACTCCTGCTCAGGTATTCCTCCCATGAAACCGCCATATTCAGCTGCAAACTTTCCCCACCCCTGCCATGCAGCCCGGCGTGCTTTCCGGAGATAGTGGGGACTTTTGGGGACTGCGATACCTGAAACTTTCTTTCATAACATTCACTTGGATTTACAAAAGTGCTTCTGCCATATGAATTCTTTCAGCGTTGCTAAGCAAGAACTGAGGTCAACCACCCCAGAAACCTAACACTATCAAGTCGATTCTGACTTATATCAATCTAGGGGGTCCTCAAACTATGGCCTGCGGGCCACATGGCCCTCAGAGGACATTTATTCAGTGCGCCGGGTGTTTTTGCCCCGTTTTTTTTTTTTTTACTTCAAATTAGGTATGTGCAGTGCGCATAGGCATTTGTGCATAGTTTTATTTTTAAACTATCGTCCGGCCCTCCAGCGGGTTTGAGGGACAATGAACTGGCCTCCTGTTTAAAAAGTTTGAGGACCCCTGAAAGGACAACTTAGAACTATGCCTGTGGGTTCCCGAAGTTCTAAATCTTTACAGGAGCTGAGAACCGCATCTTTCTCTGTGAGCCACTAGCGGATTCCAACTGGCCGGCCTCATGGTCACACACATTCCACCAGGCTCCTTGAGCCTTAACTTGATAATTTAATGAAATGATACTTCTCCAAGTCACACTGTATCATGGTCTATAATCTTGCTATTCTAATATCAAATTTAAAATAAGGAATATAGTTAAGCTCCAAATCCATAAGCAATAAGATCATTGAATCTCTTTGGACACTATTACTTAAAAAAAGAAAAAACTCTGTCCAATTATTTTCAGCACAGAAAAGCTTCCAGTGTTTACAGCTTAGTATTTAATTGCTTTTTCTCTTCTTCTTTTGCATTGGTGAATCATTTTGAGCTTATAATAATGTCAAAATAAATAGTTTCCAGAGCCTCCAGGCATTCACTGTGTAATGATCATTTAAAAGATTTCTTGGTTAGAGGGTCCTCAAAAGAATAAAAAGCGTGTCCGCATCCCTGGTCATTTCTATATTCAAAAGAAGAAATTGCTCATCAAATGCTACAAGCCAATTTCTTTCTTCAGCCAAACTGCCCATTTTAGCATCACTGAATTAAGCAAATGGTTCTACATTTCAAAGTCAACAATGATACTCTTTTCCCTTTAACACGAGCATCTTAAACAGCTCAAAAAGTAGTCGAGCTCTTTATTATGGCTTTTCCTGAGAAAGCTGTTTCGTTGTTTATTTTACTTATTCATCTAGACTTTCATGTTAAGATTTGTGTATTTTAAGTTCTGCTAGTCAGGACATTTCAAATGGAGCCAGATTTTTTTTATACTTTGTCTTTTAAAATATAATGAGGCTGAGCCGTACATCCCTTAATAAAATATAAAGTCTTCCTATTTCTGTTTGTTTGTAATTTCCCTAAGGATAACTCTTAAAGTAGTAAAACCAAAACCCGCCATAATGAATTACATTTGGTCTACTGGGGGTTGTGGCCAACCTTTAGATAGAAAAATCCAGAGACTCCCTTCTGCATCTCCTTTCCCAACCAAACCCCGGTGGCTGGAGGCTGGAAGGAAGAAAGAGGCTGGGCTGCTGGGGCAGGGTGGGGAAGGGGTAACCTTGCTGATTATTTCAAATTCTACTCTGAAGGCAGAAAGTTATCCCAATGAGATAGCTAGAGATTCACTTCCTTAGAAAAAGATTGAAATTAATGTGTCCCTTAGAAAAGCCAAAGGAAAAAAGTTGTTATTAATTTAGGCAATTGAAGAACTTTGAAAGCCATGTCTAGTACATAAAAACACCTGTCCCTAGAGCCCATCGGCCTAGGAAACTGAATTTTTATACCATGTAAAATAAAGGAAGGTCATTTCTTAGACTTGCTCAACAGAAGATTGTCATTTTAAACCGGTTACTGTAATGAGAAGCTGGGTTTTCGTAAAAAGGACTGAATGCTTGAGTCAGTGTGAAATGAAATTAGAGATGCATGTTCTGCGCATGGCAGCATTTCCGGAGGAGTCTGTGTTCCCGTGACTGCTCTCAATCTGTGTCGTGCCTTCTGGGAAACTCACAGCGTGGTGCCCACATCTAGTCTCTCGGACTTTCTTGCCAGCTTTGGAAAGGTGTTGAGTCTGTTGGATATGCTGCACAGAGACAGCATGCAAGTGGACCCTTCCCACATTCCTCAGAGAGCAGCCCCCCAGTGTAAAGCTGTGGGTGAGGTTTGATGACCTTTGCCCCTTCATCATCCCGCATTCTTTGACAGACCCAAGAGCTCCCCCGAGGCATTACCGGAGAAGCAGCTACCCCATAGTTTCCAGATGGTGGGTATCAGCCTGTGTGCTCATTGGGATCGCCAGAGAGCTGTCCAAAAGACATCTTTGTCCCATCTCCACTGAGTCCGATTTTATTGGCCTGGAATGCAGCCTAGGTGCTTGGATTTTTTTCTCTCTCATAAGTTTTTATTGTGAATTGGGTGAAGGTTTACCAAGATCCTCAGTTTTTTATTCAACAATTCACACACATTGTGTTTTATGCCACTTATTGCAATCTCCACAATATAATATGACTTATTCCACTCCCTACTTATGTCTTCTGTTTCCCTTCCTCCTCTCTTCCTACCCTTCTGAACTTGGGCCTTGGATTAATACTGCCCTTTTGAGATCAAATGGTTTGCTGTTTTCAGGTTTGTGTGCCTCACTTGTGTAATTGCTCCCATTATAGACCAATCTATTATTTGGCTGAATATTGAACCACAGGTAGGAGTTCATTTTCAAACTTAGTGAATAAGGACCATCATTTCAGAGGTTCTGTTAGTCCCTATCCAGCCAATAAGCCTGGTCTCTTTTATGACTGTGAATTTTGCTTCACTATCTAGGACCTTTTGATGTGATCCCTTTCAAAGAAGTTGGAATTGATAGTTGGAGATCATCTAGTTATTCTGTGCTCAGAGTCATGAAGTCTAATGTTCATGTGGTCCACTCACCACTCTTTCCTCCAGAGTGAGGGTGACAATACTTGCCACCTAGATGGCCACTTGTGAGCTTCTGAGATCCAGCTGCTACGCACCAGCGTGGATGTCGACCATAGTCTTTACAGTCTAGGTAATGACAATTGTTCTTGGTGTCCTTCACAACTATAATCCCCAGCCCCCAAGCCCAATAAAGCACTCCCTCCAGTTGTTCGGTTATGCCTAAGGAGTTTTGATAACTTCATCTTCTGTGTGCTCCGGAATATTCAATTCCCTGGATGATCAGAATGCTCAATCAGGGCTCAGAATCTTGGTGTTAAGGCTCCTGGTGAGATCCTGGCACATCAGACACAGAAGTTGTGAGGCTAGAGGATGGGCAGAAGGGGATCATACTGAGTCTAACAAGGAAAGAAAAGGAAATGAAGGATATACGCAATTAAAAGCAAGCTCATAAATAGATACAAATACACAGATGGCCCTTGCAACATTATTCCCAATCTCGCAAACGTGTCAACGGTCTAAATACCCATCAATAGGTGAATGGATAAGTCAAACATGTTGCCTACGGTATATACAATGGACTACTACTCAGCCATAAAGAGAAATGAACTCTTGACACAGGCTACAAGAGGAATGAACCTCATAAGCATTATGCTGAGTGAAATAAATCAGCTTCAAAAAGGACACATTTTGCTTAATTCCACTTACAAGAAATATCTAGGCTAGGAAAATGAATAGAGACAAACATCTCCCAATTGTTTCCAGGGATAGGTAGGAAGGTAAGTATGGTTGTTACATAATGCCATGTCAATTGGACAAATAAGTGAGGCGGAGTCTTTCTTATACCTATATGAGTGTCCTTGGATTTATTTCTCTAGTCAACCCAGCCTAACCCAGTAGGGCCTGGAGGGGAAGTGCCATCCCTGAGACGATACTGAGCTTCCATAAGGGTGATGACATAATTTTGGAATGGGTAAGGATGATAATATGAACAACATGCAGAATGCCACTTAGTTATAATCTTGTAGAGCGTGGAAGTGACGAATGTTTTGATGCATGTATATTTAGTACGATTTTTAAAGAGTGTACGCAAAAGAGCAATATGGCAAGTCTGTGTTGCCATTTGCTGTTGCTCAGCTAAAAGCGATTCGGGCCTGTGTAGTCCAAAGGGAACCACAGAGGCTCAGGAGGAAAGCTGGTACCATCTCCAACTAAGACTTGTCTGACCAAATGCAGAGTCTCCCTTCAAGTAACTGACAGGTCAGAGGCAGCTCATCTCTGCTGCAGAAGCAATGATTTGTCTCAATTCCCAGACCACTGTCACAACCATGTCTTGTTGCCCTCGGTGCCCCCCTTCCCCACCACAATAAGTCACTAGAAAGCCATGCTTCATTTAAAAACAAACAAATAAACCCCTTCTGCCTCATTCCTGGCACTGTTTCAGCTTATTTAGCATCATAACATATGTCATCTGTTTCCCTAAACAATCTAACATGGACATGGCACGATGGGACTGATGAGTTAGGCAAATGAGAACCAGCCTGCCCTCTGAACACACACGGTGGCATTTGACTTGCTGTCAGTAGATGCTGTCGCGTTTCTCCTCCTCTTTCCTGGAAAATAAATATAGAAAAGAAAGAGGCCATGAAAAGGGCTGCAAGATGTTTAGCTCTGGTCTTTCTAGAAAGTGTAGAAAAAAAGCATGTGACCCCTGCCTGCCTTTAGATGCCCCACTCCTCTGGCAAACAAGGATTGCGCACTGACCATGGACAAGACATCTGGATCTGGGGGGAGGATATAACAATTGCCCCCACCAGCAAAGAGTTTCCAGATTTACGGGACTGCACAGGCCAGGGAGCAGCTCATAAAAAGAACAAGAAGAATCGCAAAGGAGGGTGTGCTCCAGCACCACTTCGTCCAGCTGCAGACACATGAAGGCAAAGTTTCCTTTGCTTTCAGTCAAGTTTATGATTTCCGCGGCATCCCTTACCAACACCTTCACAAAGACCTAGGTTCTTGGGTTGTTTCGTTCCAGGGCGGACATCACCTTGGTAAAGCCACACTTTATGGACAGCTCATGGTCCAAGAATTCCACCTATATGTTTTGAAAGGGGCCACGTTAAAACCCCTGGCTCAGACTTTCAGGACTGGGCACAATACAGCTAACCCACCATGGGGACAGCAGGATTTGGTAACACTCTCATCTCCATCACAACCTGGACCTGGCAAAGCTATTTTCTTCCACTCACCATCTTTCAATCAATATTTACTCAGCTATTAGTTGCTCCCCAGGCTCAGCATCAGAAAAGTGTTCAAACGTTACCGAATTGTCCATCTAATGGTAGAGGTCTGTGCAAGGGATATGAGAGCAAGAGGCTCAGAGATGATCAGTGGGTAACGAGAGAGGGATTCACCTTTATCATTTGTAGAAAGCCCCTGAGGCTTAGTCACATTGGCAGACTTTCCCTGGAGCAAGCAAATAAAGCTGCTCCCGGCTCAGCTCCATTCCTGATCTGGTCTTGCCATGAGACTATCCAGGCTTTGTCCCAATCCCACGTTCTGGAAAGCACGAGTGGAAGGAGGTGGATCTTGGGGATACCATGGAAAAGAATGGGCATTGCACAACACTTCATTGTACTCATATGGAGCTTATACAAAGGCCAAGAGATAGAACCAGGTGAGACTGTGAACAGGACAAGGTGATACTGCATGGTTTAAAATCAGAAAAGGTGTGCATCAGGGTTGTATCCTTTCACTGTTCTTATTCCATCTGTATGCTGAGCAATTTATACAAGAAGCTGGTCTATGTGAAAAAGAACATGGCATCAGGATTAGAGGAAGACCCAAGTAATGTCATTAGGAACATTTTCTCACTAAAAATTTTAGGTCATGGCATCAAAAAAGTGTCATTTTAACCTAAATGGGTTTTTAGACCAGTGAAATAACAGCGAGAGTGAGTCAGCATTGTGCACAGAATTGAGCGATACTGGTTCTTTGGGAAATTCATAATCCAACACTGACACTGCTGAGATAAAGGATGACAGTGAGGAAGATTCTACACCTGAGCTCTGTGATGGGCCAACGTGGTGCTCTACTCTCTTCAGGAATGGATGAGCCAGCTCCACCAAGATTCCCCTTTACTGGAGCACCTGCTATGTATGTAGACGTTGAACACAAGAACGCTTTGGCGTTCCTACAATGATTTCTGACCGATGAGGTCATCGAAAAATTGATTATGATAGCCCGGAGGTTTACTTTCAGGTTTTAACCCCTCTTCAGTTAATTTCTGTGCATGGGGGAAGGTTTGGGGCTTGCTTCATTTTCCTACATACGGTATCTCAGTTTGTCCAACACCATTTGTTGAGCAAGCAGAATTTGTCCCTTTGGATATTTCTGTGTCCTTTTTCGAAGGCTAGTTTCCTGTTGACTGGTGAATATATGTGTAGCTTTTCTGTTCGAATCCATTGATCTATATACCTCTCAGTGTACCAATACACTGCTCTCCCTTAGGGAAAAACAACAACAAAAGTTGTATGAGCCCCTATATAATGATTTTTTTTAATGGACGATGAACTATTTTCCAGGCCAGCACTATCCTATGTTTGAGCACATTGTTGCAGCCACTGTGTCAATCCATCATGCCTTATAGCCTGCGGTACTCATGTTCAGGTATAGTGTTCTGCCATTCACAAGGTTCACACTGGCCAGTTCTTTCAGAAGTGGAAGACCAGGTCCTCCTCCCTCGTCTCTCTGTCTGGAAACTGCTGAAGTCTACCTGCAGTGAGTGACCCAGCAGGCATTTGAACTACTGGCTGCAAAATTTCCACCATTACAGCCAAATGCAGGCCACCACAGTACAACAGACAGTAACAGCATCTTAACACCACACAAAGGCTCCTCCCTGGGGAGACCACGTGTTCAGGCAATTGCTGCTGTTACACATGTAAGTGGGGGCTACATGAAGTCGCACCATCTCCCGTGGCCCTTCCAGGAACAGGCCATTCTGCTGTTGTTTCTACTGGACTTAGGCTCAGCTGCCAACCTGCCCTCTGCACGCATTCTTCTCCTTACCCTTCCATGTCACCTTCTCTTTGCCCAAGTCAATACTGCTGGTCAGTCACCTACTGGTAGATGCTTGCTTCTGAAGTTTCTGAACCACATTTCCCCATGGTTATGAGACATTGCTGCTGCCACTGCGAGCATTTAACAGGTTACTTTACACCTTCAATGAGAAATCTAGGGGAATAGAAAGAAAGCTTCTTCTTTCTCCCAAGGAGTGGGTGGTGGTTTTGAACCGTTTCCCTTGAGGTTAGCAGCCCAATGTGTAACCCACTACACCAGTAGAGCCTTGGTGGCACTGTCCAGCAATTATTAGACTGCTAAACATGAGGTCAGGGTTTCAAACCTACCAACTTCTCCTTGGGAGAACGATAAAGCTGTTCCCATAAAAGACTGACAGCTCCAGAAGCCCTCTATAGGCTGGCTATGAGTTGGAATTTTGCGGTCATTTAGGGCTTTTTGGTGGCATGTGATTTTTTAGGGCTTTTAGGTTGTTTGTGGACGTTCAAGGTGTGTTTTGAGCATTGGGGTGGTTTGGGGTTTTTAGGGTGTTTTATAAGATTTTAGGGAGTGTTTAAGGGATTTAGGGGTGGTTTTTTAGAGTGTATAGGTATTTTTCAGCACAGTATGGTGTTTTTAGTGATGTTACAGAGTTCCTTAGGGATTTTAGGGTATTTTTAATATTATATGTGTTTTTCCCCCCAGCATTTTAGGTTTTCTTAGGGCTTTCATGGTGTTTTCAGGGCATATATGGGGTTTAGGAATGTTTAGGGTTTGGGAATCTTCTAAGGATGATTTTTTGAAGTTTCACATGTTTGGGTGGGCATTTGGTGTTTTTTTGTGGCTTTTGAGTGTTTATGGGATCCTGTCAATTTGCAGCTTTAATTCCGCAAAGAAAAGTCAGACAGCAAGCCAGAAAGGAGCAGGAAATGAAGGGGAAGCCCAGGCCACATGTTACAGCTGCCAAGTCCGGAGAACCTAGGTGTGGTCGTTGGCTACCTGGGACCGGGAGTGGGGCTGTGCTCCTGCCCAAGGGTGCTAGGGAGTAAACCAATCTCAGCTGGACGTTTGGCTTTTCTACTACTTAGCCGACTCCATGAACTTTCCCAAGGGCAGCTGGCGAATTGCCAGGGGAACCCAGCTAGACCCCCCACACAAAAGCACAGGGATGGTTACAGGAACAGGAGGTTTCACACAGTGGATGTGCAGGGCTTGGGATCGGGATTGGGGGCCAAGGTGAGGAAGGGGCAGCAATAAGGCCTGGTCCCAAATAATCAGACACTGAGCAATAAAAGTACAAGGACTGCCAAGAGAACATGGGGACAAAGGATGGCTGGACTTCATTTGATATCTTTGGACGTGCTGTCAGGAGAGACCAGTCCCTGAAGGGACATCAAGTCCATGAAGGACATGATGCTTGGCAAAAAGTGGAGGACGGGCAATAAAACAGCTCGAACCAGCGGCTACATCAGTGGGCATAGTAACAATGGTGAGGATGGTTCGAGACCTGGCAGTGTTTTATTTTACTGCTTGTGTTTTTCTAGAACTGTCTTTCCTGGATGCACGAGGAAGGATAACTGTGCTTGTGGGAAGCAAATGCACAGTGGGCAGCGCTTTGGCCAACTAGGTACACCACCGGCACACAGTGCCCCCTTACTTGGCATCCAAAGTGACAGGATTTGTCTTTCCCCAGAGCTCTCCAGCCCTGGGGGAAGCGGCCCTGCCTTCGGCGCGCCGCCAGGGGGCAGCACTGCTGCTCTCTCACTGGCTACATCTGTGAGGACCCAGAGAGCAGCTCCTTTCTGCTGCTCTCCTCTCAGACTTCTGCCAGAAGCCTTGGCTCCTCCTGGATCCTCCCTTGATTCCCACTCTGCACCTTTGGGGACGCCCAGCCCATTAACTCTCTCCCATCCTTCCTTGCTGCCTCTTCTCCAGATGCCTGAGCTGGGCTTCAAGTAGTTGTAATGTTATGCTTAGGTGAGATGTGTTCAGCTTGTTTACTGTCTGTATACAAGAAAAGAGTGCAGCCCAAGACATCCACCCTTTTGTTCCTCTATGGAAAGCCTGTTACGTGTCATAGTCTTCTCTCTGTGCAGTGCTTTCCTCTGCTGCTGATGCTTTTACATGAAATAGGACTCGGTGTGTCACCGCTACAGGAAATTATCTCTGAAAAAATAATATGCCCAGAACTCAGAAACAGTGTCAGCTTGCATCTGGCATCATGGAAGCATCATGGGTGTGTTTCCATTCATTCGCTCCTGAGTGTCACATGTTAAACTCAGTGCATAGCATAAACAGCAGCAGGCACAAACTGAGACAAAGCACACCCTTTGCTGTGAAGCACATTCCGACTCCTGGCTGCCCCTGTGCCACAGAGTAGAACTGCCCCGCAGGGGCTCCCTAGCTGTCATCTTTACAGAGGCACATGGCCACACCTCCCTTTTGGGAAGCCACTGGGTAGGTTTGAACTTCAGGGTTGTAGTAGTTGATATTGTAGAGCCCTGGAGTCAGTTCGGATTCATAGGGGCCTGTGCACTAGAGAGAGAAACAAAGCCCAGTCCTGCGCCATCCTCACACTTGTTACTGTATTTGAGCCGATTCTCGCAGCCACGGTGTCAATCCACCTAAGTAAGGGTCTTCCTCTTGTTTGCTAACCCTCTGCCAAAAATGATGCCCTTCTTGCAGGACTGGTTCCACCATAGTAATATGTCCAAAGTACCTGAGACAACGTCTCCGCATCCTCTTTCAGATCTCCTGCCTTTAGTTTGTCAGCTCACTTCGATGGAGTCGATGCTGAGCCATAGCGACTCTATGAGATCAGAGCAGAACTATCTCTGTGGGTTTCCCAAAGGCTAACTCTATGGGAGTAGAACGCCTCATCCTTTTCTTCTGAGGACTGACTGGTGGTTCCCCACTGCTGACATTACAGTTGACAACCAAGGCATAAGCTACTATGCCACCAGAAGTCCCTTGCCCCTGTGCAATAACCAACACCACCTACACACAAAACCCACCCCTTCTCTGTCAGTTTGATGTATGGTGATGGCTTGAGTTGCTATGAAATTGGAAGCTACTAGGGGGAACCCGACAAAAACTACAATTTTTTCAAAACTATGCATTTAAATTTTTTATCCCCTTCATAGTACTCTCCATTACACTTCACACATTTGTCTAATCTGTGATTACATTCTTGGAAACATTTTTCAAACTCAGCAGTTTGGGTGACACCCTTGTTTTTACCCCCACCTCTTCTGTGTTGTCAAACCACTGTCCTTCATTCATGGAAACAGAAAGAAGTCACATGGAGTGAGTTCAGGTGATTAAGATATGAGGGACAAGAGAGGCATGCTTTTTGGGGGGATGTTTTCATACTGTTATTTCTTTTTTCTTTTTTTATAATCATTTTTTGGGGCCTCATACAACTCTTATCACAATTGATACATACATCATATTTGTACATTCATTGCCCTCATCATTCTGAAAACATTTGCTCTCCACTTAATCCGCTGGCATCAGCTGATAATTATTCCCCATCCCTCATGAACCCTGAATAATTTCTAAATTATTATTTTGTCATATCTTACACTATACAATATCTCCCTTCAGCCACTTTTCTGTTGTCTGTCCCCCAGGGAGATGGTTATATGTAGATCCTTGTCATCGGTTTCCCCTTTCCATTCCTCCCTCCCTCTACCCTCCTCGTATCGCCACTCTCACCACTGGTCCGGAAGGGATCATCCGCCCTGGATTCCCTGTGTTTCCAGTTCCTATCTGTACCAGTGTACATCCTCAGGTCTAGCTAGATTTGTAAGGTAGAATGGGGATCATTTTAGTTGTGGGGGAAGAAGCATTTAGGAGCTAGAGGAAAGTTGTATGTTTCATTGTTGCTACAGTGCACCCTGACTGGCTCCTCTCCTCCCTGCTACCCTTCTGTAAGGGGATGTCCAATTATCTACAAATGAGCTTTGGGTTTTCACTCCACACTCCCCCGTATTCACAAAGATATGATTTTTTTGTTCCGATGATGTCTGATACCTGATTCTTCCGACACCTCGTGATCACACATGCTGGTGTGCTTCTTTCATGTGGGCTTTGTTGCTTCTCAGCTACATGACCACTTGTTTAACTTCAAGCTTTTAAGACCCCAGAATGTATAACTTTTGATAGCCGACCACCATCAACTTCAGTCACCACATTTGCTTATGCACCCATTTGCCTCCAGCAATTGTGTTGGGGAGGTGAGCATCACGGAATGCCACTTTAATACAACAAAGTATTTTTGCATTGAGGGAGTACTTGAATGGAGGCCCAATGTACATCTGTTACCTTAATACTAAACCTATAAATATATGCATATAGATCTATTTCCCCATCGTTATACATAAATATATTTACATATGCACATGCCTTTATTTAGACCTCTATAAATGCCCTTTGCTTCCTACCTCTTTCCTTGATTTCCTTTTACTTTCCGATTGTCCCACTCTCATGTTCAGCCTTCATTTGTGTTTCAGTAATTCCTCTCGGTTACATTACTCTTGGTTACACTCTACCAAGCCTCCTACACCCTCCTCACCATCTATTTGGATCACTTGGTGTTCCCTTGTCCCTTGGTTTGTTAACAGCACTTCCTTTTTCCCTACATCCCCCTTTCCCATCTCCCCCCCCACCAGCTGTCAGTCCCATTGTTTTCTCCTCCAGATTGTTCATCCAGCCTATCTCATTTAGACAGACCTGTGGAAATCATAGCATGCACAAAAACGAGACAGAGCAAACCCAAGCAACAAAATGAAACAAAAGAACAACACCACCACCAACAAGCCAATGACAAAAAGCAAAACAAAACACAAGAAAGAAAAGCTTTTAGTTAGTTCAAGGACTGTTTGTTGGCCTTTAGGAGTGTTTTCTCATAGAGTATGATGGGTCAGCTAGCCCTGGCCCCAAAGTCTATTTTTGGTATTCCCTGGGGACTTCGTTGCTCTGTTCCCCTTCCTGTTCTGTTGTACACCCTTAGTATTTTGCCTCGGTGTGCTGGGATCAGATCGGGCGATAGAGGCATGCTGTTTTTTGTGTGTGAGCAGGTGCACTGTCATGGTGGCAAAACCAGTCCCCTGTCTACCACTAATCAGTCCTTTTTATTTTAAATAAATCATTTTATTGGGGGATCTTACAGCTCTTGTAACAATTCATACACCAATTTGTATGAAGCACATTTGTACATACATTGCTATCATCATTTCCAAACATGTTCTTTCTCCTTGAGCTCCTTTTTTCCCCTCCTCCCACCCACGTGAACCACTGATACTTTATACATACTTTTTATTTTTATATTTTACGCCTCTGCTGTATCCCTTCACCCAAACTTCTGCTGTTTGTTCCCCTGGGTGGTGGAGTGGGGCTGTATGTCCATCATTGAGATTGGTTTCCCCTTTCTTCTGCTTCTCCCCCCTACCTTCCCTCGTGGTGTTGCTACTCTCAGTATTGGTCCTGAGGGGTTTATCTGTCCTGGATTCTGTGTGTCGGAACTTCTAGTCAATAGCAGTGTGCAAGCTCTGGTCTAGCCAGACAACTCAGACCTTCTTACACAATATCTTCAGAACCTCTATATAGGAAGCTTGATTAACAGTCTGACCTAGTGCAATGACTAAACTCCAAATGCACTATCACCCTCACATCAACAAAACCAAACAAATGAGCATCTTCTTGAAGTTTGAGTTCACTTGACGAGGTGTATTTGAGTGAGGTGATGATGGCGTCTTACACTGACTTGATTTATGTTTGCATTCTGGCTTGTGAGAAGAGCACAAGGTCTTGTCACCAGCAATGACCTTGGGAAAAAAGTGTGGGTGCACTAGCTCAGAGCAAGTTGCCAGATGCCTGCCCAAACAGGAGAATGTATATTTTGAAATGTGTACCCAGTGGAGCTTTGTACCGCTTGGTTTTTTGGCGGGGGTGGGGTGGGGGTGGGGGGAAGGCCGGCTACTCCTTTGTAGGTTAGATAATACAGCATCCAGAGTATCAAACACAGAACCTTGAGGTGGCTCCTGAATGGGAAGGGCCCTTTGAGTTGGGCTGGCAGTGAACGGGAAAGTTACTGATGAGTCTGGAGGGTGCGGCAAAGGAATCTTAATGATACCCAGCTGTGGCTCTTCAGGATTTATCACCAGGTTTGGGCCTATTTATGGACAGGAAGTTGCCATATTTTACTTTGCTGCATAGTAAAGGTTGTCCCGGGATCTCTATCATTTACATAATACTGAATTCCCCATGTGTTCCCAGTGAACCCAATAACGCTTGAATCCAGTTCTTATTGGGTTACATTTGGAAACCATACACGTGGTGGGATCAAACCCCTCCGACTTGAGTCCCATTCTTGTAAAAACAATAGGGTCGTCTTTAACAAGTTTCCACCCTGAAGATGATAGTTTCACAACCCTAAGCTGCACAATGGCAATGCCCCTCCCCTTGGCAGTTAGGGAGCCCATGAGCCGGGAATCTATAGAAATGGTGTGTTTGGAGCCTTCTTTCTATAGAGGGTATTCCGCACCCATAGGACGGGATTCCGGTTATGGGCCCCATTGTGCCCTTTACCTTTAAAGGATCCGGAATGCCAGCTCTTTCCTAGCAAATCAAACAAATCAAAGCAGAAACGGGGTCAGACCCAGTGTAAGAAGTTACATATTCACTGTTGGAGGTTCGAGTAGCAGTCCACAGATGTGTTTGTGGTTGGGCGAAATGGCGGGTGCTGACAGCAATGCTCAGACAAAAACAATTAAGTTCTGTAAAGCCTTAATTTTGAGGGTTTTTCTGTCTTTCTGAGTGTTCATCTTTTCAGGATATGCTCAGGGAGGGCTTTTTTTGACTTGTGACTGATGAATCCACGGCCCCTTCCCCACTACTTTAATAGCAGTTGGTGTTATAAGTATCACCTAGTATGGGCCTGTCCCCCTAGGTTCTAAGGTCTCGGGTCAGTGCTTCTTTACCCACGTTCAGTCTCCAGGTTGCAAGTTGTGGGCTGCCTCTTCACTTTTCCCTTGGTTGGGCCCAAAATGAAGGTGTCGGAGCAGATGATTTGTCTCACCTGCTGGACAGCCTGCAGGCACTTCATGAAGGAACAAGTAGTGACTTCCATTACTTCTACTTCCTTCAGTCTTGGGAGGATTGGGGAAGGTCTGCCAAACTTAAATTCAAACGGGGTCGTGCTTTTCACATAGGGAGTGCATCGGACTCGAAGTAGGGCAAAAGGTAAAGAAAGGATCAATCCAGTTCTCGCCAGTTTCTAAATGCAACTTAACTAACAATTCCTTTAGGGTTCTGTTTATTCCTTCTACTTGCCTTGAACTTTGGGGCCTATAAGCCCAGTAGAGCTTCCAGTTAATATTTAGAAGCATTGCTAATACTTTAGTAATTTGAGCAATGAATACTGGGCCATTGTTGGACCCCAAGGTGGTGGGAAGCCAAATCTAGGGACAATTTTAGTTACTAATAATTTACACCCAGTGGCAGCAGTGTCCTTCTTCGTTGGGAAGGCTCCCACCCATCCAGAATAGGTGTCCACTAGCACCAGCAAATACCCGTAGCCATACTTTCTAAGTTTGATATCCATAAAGTCCACCTCCCAGAATTCTCCAGGAGTACTACCTCGAGCTTGTGGTTGGGGTTGCTCCTTTTCTTTTGTAGGGATGTTTCCCCGAGCGAGCACAGTGCAAGCAACAGTGGTGTCATCTGCCACCCAGTGTCCAAGCCTGGGTATGTAAAAGTACCTGAGGAGCAACTGAGACCATTTAGAGGATCCTGAGTGCATACCTTCATGTAGTCCTTGAATCAGATCTCTCCCAGAGCTTCTGGCATGAATCTTCTTCCATCAGGATGGAGCAGCCACCTGGATGCTCCGAGTTTCTTTGGCAGCCCAGCTCTTGGCTTACCTTTAGATCATTTTCCGAGTATGTAGGTTGTGGCAGTAACACTGGGGATGGCATGGTCATGGCCATTACCTTGGGGATTTGTGGTATAATCCTGGCATTCGAGATCCACCGGTCCAGGGGACTTGTTAGGAGGGGCTCAACCATAGGTCCCCCTACCCCAGCAATATCCTGCCCCAGTGTAAGCTTCCTAGCTTCTATAACTAGGATGGCCATGGCAGCCTCAGCTCGCATGCAGCTCGGCCATCCTGCAGTTGCAGAGTCTAGTGTGATTGAAAGATCGGCCACAGGTCTCTTTCATGGCTGCAAGTTCTGAGTTAGCATTCCTTTTGCTGTGCCCCTGGCCTCATAGACAATTGGAAGGGATTTTCTATGTCTGGAAGGGGAAGAGAGGGTGCCCATATGAACGACGTTTTTAAGGATTCAAAGGCTTGCTGTTCTACTTCAGTCCATTGAAGTTTTTTCCTTTCCCCAGTACTTGCATATAGGAGTTTGGCTAATCCCTCAAATCCCAAATTCCACAATGGACAGTACCCCACAAATCCTAGAAACTCTCACACCTGCCTCTTAGTCTCAGGGACTGGGATTTTGAGGATCACCTCAGTGCGGCTGGGGGACAAGGTCTGTTTTCCCTCCTCCAGTTGGTAGCCTAGGTATACAGCTTTATTGACACACAGTTGAGCCTCTCTTTCAGATTCCCTGGACCCCAATTGGCCAAGGACTATTAACAGGTCCTCGGTAGCACTTGGGCATTCCTCCAGGGTTTCGGAGGCCAGGAGGAGGTCATCTGCATACTGGAGCAAGGGGGTTTGGGGGTGTTCCTCCTTGTATTCCTGTAAGTCTTCATTGGGTTGACGTACAGAGGACAAGGGTATGGAGAACAAAGCATCCTTTAAGTCCAAAACAGTATAACAAATTCAGTTTGACGGGATAGTACTCAGGAGGGTCTCGGAGTTTGGTACCGTGGAGTGGACAGTTTCTACCCTCGCATTTACCTCTCCGAGATCCTGCACCATTTGGAAGTCCTCAGTTCCCGGTTTCGGCATGGGCAGCAGGGGAGCGTTCCATGTGGACTTGCAGGGCACCAAAATGCCTGTCCTCTTTAGTCTGCATATGTGAACAGCAATACCCACCTGTGCTTTCCAGGGAGTAGGGTTTTGCTTGACACTCACCAGTGTGGCTGAGCTCAGAAGTTGTACGACCGCAGGCACCTGATGTTCAGGAAGGTCTGGCAGGTTGTTCTCTGCCCAAACAAAAGGAATATCTTTTAGCCATTTATCAAGAAGTTCCTTTGAGGAGGTTTCTTCTGCTCTTTGATAAAACACATATCCCTCTGGCAGTGGAGCGGTGAGCAAAACCTTTGCCTTTTCAAGTTCAAGGGTTAAGGTGGTTGCAGCAGATGAGAAAGTAATCATGGCCACCATTTATCGTAATAAATCCCGACCAATTAGGGGAAAGGGGCCCTGAGGCATTACCAGGAAGGAGTGTGGAACTGTCTCTTGTGCTAAATCTGTTATTCTGGCCGTTGTCCATGGGTATGCTTGGGTCTGCCATGTGGCACCTGTAATTAAAATCTTTCCTTTTGACAATGCACCTGTAGTCTTTTCCAAAACCAAGAAGGTGGCCCCTGTGTCCACCAAGAAATTTACTGGCTGGCCCCCTTTTTGGAGTGTTAGCGTGGGATCCTGGAGGCCAAGTGAAACAGCCCTGACACCTTCATTCAGCTTCTTCAAGCATTATTGTCTCTCGCTTGGGTCTTTCTAGGTGTGAATGAGGCCCGTCCTCTCTAGTGGAGGGTCGTGCACCTCTCCTGGCGTTTTCAAGGGACTGATGTTTCCAATGTCCTTCTTTCCTGCAGTAGGCACATTGATCCTTCTTCGGGGCTTGGTGGTGCCCACAGGTTAGTCTCTCCGTGAGTGGGCCATGCTCTCCTTTTCCTGAGCCTCTGGGGTCTCTCATGGCAATTACTAGTATTTTAGCTAGTTTCTTTGTCTCTGTTGTTATACACTCAATGAGCCACTTCTACCAAATCACTAGGATTTTTCCCTTCAAACCCTTCCCACTTCTTTTTCATGTCTGAGGCAGACTGACTGAATAATACAGGCAATACTTACTTCCCTCCTGTTCTCAGGGGGCTTTCAGGTCAATAGGGGTATAAAGCCCGTAGGCGTCCATCAGCCACTCTAAAAAGGCAGGCGGACATTCTCTTGTAGGAGCCTGAGAATTCTCACTGACCTTAGATAAATTTATAGGCTTCCTAGTGGTTAAGCGGAGGCCCTGCAAGAGCAACTGGTGATATCTGCTTAAGCCCTCTGGGCCTTGCTAGGAGTTTGGATCCCACATTGGTTGTGCAGTGGGGAAAAAAATTTCTCTCAAGTGGGGAGTGCCCGCTGGCTGACCATTAGGTCCATTGACTGCCTTCTGGGCCTCTCTGGAAGGGGTCCCATTCCTCTGATATGAACAGCACCTGGAGAAGTTGCAGGAAATCACCTCAGGTGGGCTGATGCGTATGGAAAACCATATCTAGCAAAGAAATCAGACCTTATGGTTTGTCAGAAAAAAGGGGTTTTGTTGGTTCCAATTATACAAATCCCTGGAACAAAAGGGAACATATACTGAAAAAGGGATTCGGGAGTCTTCCCAGGTTTGGGGGCTGCTTGCCTTAAGGGGAGAATGGCTGCTGCTGAGTGATCTTTCTCTGGGGGTTGTTAAGACATGCCTGCCCTAGTGTATTTGTTGTGGGGTGGGGGGGCTCAAAAAGAGGCTGTGAGTATTCCTCTCTCCGGCCCCTTGGGAACCTGATAGGGTGGCAGCGGCACCAAGGGTCGGAAGCCAGCTCTCCTGCTCCCAGAGTCCTCTTGCAAAATGGGATAAATCAGACAGGGAGGGAAAGGGGGAAGGGAGGGGGAGGGACAGGGACAGCCTCCACCTTGGTGGTTTTAGGAACTTGGACAGGTTGTTTTTCCGGTCCTGCCATGTTTACTGAAATCTTGGAAACAAGAACTCTTTATGTTGGGGGAGGAAGTCTTTTATATATGTTGGCTTCTTAGTGGCAATGTCAATCCACACATGAATTTAAGGGATCCGATCAGGATGTCCTGGTTCCCCTTTCTAAGCAGGCTCCGACAGTGGCACTCGGATCTCGGTGCACCTCGAAATGTTGTAGCTACTGTCCATTCCCAGAAAGAAAGCATCTCCGACCACCGGCAAGTTCAACAGAAAAAGTTTTATTTTCTGCACAGGGTCTGTCAGCCCTCTTGAGAGGAGACTGAGCAGCCCCCAGTTGAATTTTCCAAAGGTTTTTATACTTGTGCAATGTGCAGGTGTGCAAGCAGGCAGAGTAGAGAAGTGGGGTGTTGCGGTTAGCCATTCTTAGTTGAACAAAAACTGCTCTTGTTCTCAAAAGCCTTCTGAACATCCATTTCCTTTGGGACATTCCCTTGGGCTACGTCTGCACGGCCTACCACCCCAATATCAGCTAGTTCATTGACAGTTCATAGCTACTTTATTTACCTTTCATGGTGGCTTCTGTCAGTTCAGAATGGCTTCACCATTATCAAGGCTCTTTATGCTTTTCCCAGAGAACCTACATAGCCGCCATGGGGAAACAGGGCCTATGACCCTGGCCAAAATGGTGCCCACCAGTCCAAACACGTGGAAGGGCACTGCCTCGGGAGCTGGTTGATTTAGGCCTGGGAGATAGCCCTGCCTTGTCCCGGCAGCCAAATGTTTCCCTTTTCCCCTCCGTTCCCTTTGCCTTTCTCCTGGTTTTTAAAACAAGCTGCTTGAGCCCTATAACACTGAGCAGGACTTTTTTGTAACATTTAATTAAAATGTATCTGGTACCAAAATTATATATTATAAATATGACAATTTGGTTATATTTTTGAAAATTTATACTTTTAAAATATACTTTGGTTGTCATATATATTGATAACAATGAAAGTAAAGAATAAAAACAAAAAAATATTATTTCCTGCATTGAAAACTTCAGGTGTTCTAGGGTTAGTGTTCTACCAGTGTAGGTTTGTTCCTTGTTACTGGCTGGTTTTCCGTTGCTCAGTCTTAAGACAAAGGCGTTCGGAAGCCTAGCCTGGGTAACCCTTACTTTTAGGCTTTCAGTGGTGTTTCTTCATGCACTTTTGGGGACAGCTCTTAATATAGCTCAGCTGCCATGATGTTCCAGCCAGAAATTCCTATTTTCCTAAAGGTTCCCTGAGCTGCCAGATGCCCCTTCCCTTCAGAGATTTGAGAGTCTGCTCCTGCCAGCAGGCATCTTGGAAGGCTGTGGGGCCATCCCAAGCAGTGGTCCTCCTAGCTTATTGTCTAGAAAATGGTTGGACCTAAAGTCGCCCACAGCGACTGCTCTTTGACCCTTTGTCTATGGTGGGGGCACCTGTCAGAGGCATCAGTTTAATAACACACCAGGGGTCTGCTCTGAAGCGGGGTTATTGACCTTGAGGCAGCAAGCTCTAAATAGCCTTGTTTTGTGCTTTCCAGATGGGACTTAGCAGCTTCATACTCAGGAATTGCCCCCTTGCATGAATCCTGTCCAATTGGGATAGAGTTGACACAGAGGCTAGACAAACAAAAGCTGATACACTATGCAACTTTATTTGAGAAAGGAGAATGGTGGCCAGAGAATGGCACACTTTTCCTTCCAACCCTGATTCACCTGGAACAGTTCTGTAGAGTGATGGGAAATGGGCGGAGATGCCAGAAGTTAGAGCATTTCTCCTTTTGAGGAGCAGTAGAGACCTTCATCCCCAGTGCACACAGGAACCCCTAAGGCAGGCGTCCTCAAACTGTGGCCCGTGGGACACATGTGGCCTGACGATATTTATTCCACCCTCAGGGTGTTTTTGCTGCCTCTGCCTGTCCTGCTTAGCAGCCGACTCGTGCAGTGTGCATAGGAACTTGTTCATAGGTTTTTAAAAAACTATAGTCTGACCCTCCAATGATCTGAGGGACAGAACTGGCCCCCTAGGTAAACAGTTTGAGAACCCCTGCCTTAAGGGATCCTGGACTTAGGGGTTACTATTCTCGCAGCCCTGACACACCCCTGATCATTCTACCCATAGTAGAGGCACCAGGGAAATTTGGTCCCTGGGTAATTTACCAGCCTTTTATTCAAATTGAAGCCAAGAAAATTAAAAATGACTTAGGCAGTTACTCTACTTTTGATTACGGTTGACTCCCCCTGTAGTACCCCAATATTACCATTTAACTCTATAACGCTGAGCATATTTCCATAACATATAAAGAAATGTATATATTAATAGATAGATAGATAAACAGACAGATAAATAGGTAGATAACTTTGAAAATAAAGAATAAAAACAAAAACATTTCCCCCAAATTGAAAATTGAGCCATTATAGGGTTAAAAAGGATGGGTCTTATCAGCAGGTGTAAGACCTTAGGATCATAAATGAAGCAGTGATCCCACTGCACCTAGTAGTGCCCAAACCCTGTGCCCTCCTAGGGAAATTGTGAATGCTTTAATCCCCGTTCCTGTACTTAGAGTGAACAAACACATGCCTGATAATCCTAAGTATATTTATTTCTTGTGACACTCACCTAACTTGAAGGGAACGACCTCCTCCGAATCTTAGACTTGTCTCACTTAAACTCTTCAACCTTTTGTCTTTTTGTTTGTTTTTCCAGAAGTTCTCAGGTTACCAAGGCCTCCAAACCAAGTGTGCCAGCTGCAGGACCACGATTTCCTGAACAACCTCAACTTTATCCATCCTGGGACCTGAGTGGACAATCCCTTCTGAACCCCATTTGCCCCTTTTGCAGCAGGAAGTACTTAGAGATGTCGTCGCCCAGTACCCCAAAGATTTGGGTCCATACCTCTTCAGGGGGCAAATGTTAGGTAGCTATCCTAGGGACTGGGGTGTCCATTATGCATGCCCAGAGGGCCAAGGTATCAGCCCAAGAAGGAGTGGCACACTGTGCGTGCTCAGAGGTTCAGGTTTCCGGCCAGGAAGAGGAGGTACACCTGGGTGAGTGCTGCAACTTGATTGACCCACCAAGGCCAAGTAAATTAAATTCAGCTGCTGGGGTTGACCAGGGTTGCCCACCATGCCTCCCTAATGCTCATAAAACCCACTTGGATGACAATCAGGCTTCTACATGCATTCTTTCTCACGCAGAGCAGAGGACCAAGGTCTGTCTGTCCCCAGAGAGATCTGACAAACCCAGGAAGGCTCTTTGGAGGCAGCATAACTGGACATGAATGGCTGGTGGATACTGTTCAGATGCAGGACTTTCTACTTAGAAGGGTCTAATCCAGCCTGAGATAATCCTTGAATGAGTCCTCTGCCCAGATCTTTTTTTTTAACGTTTTATTAGGGGCTCATACAACACTAAACACATTCTATGCATACATCAGTTGTGTAAAGCACATTTGTACATTCATTTCCCTCATTCTCAAAATATCCACTCTCCACCCAAGCCCATGGCCTCAGCTCCTCATTCCCATCCCCACCCCCCATGTGCGCTACCCCTCGCTCATCAATCCTTGGTAATTTACTAATTTTTGTCATATCTTGCACTGTCTGATATCCCCCTTCACCCACTTTTCTGTTGAAATAAAATGTACATCCTTGTAATCAGTTCCCCGTTTCCAAACTGCCCTCCCTCTTACCCTCTCAGTGTCTTCACTCATAATACTGGTCCTAAAGGACTCATCCACCCTGGATTCCCTGTGTTTCCAGTTGCTATCTGTACCAGTGTACATTCTCTAGTCTAGCCAGATTTGTAAGGTAGAATTGGGGTCATGATAATGGGGGGAGAGAAAGCATTTAGCAACTAGAGGAAAGTTGTGTTTCATCATTGCTATCTCGTACCTAGTCTTGGCTCATCTCCTCTCTGAGACCCTTCTGTAAGGTATTGTCCAGTGGTCTGGAAATGGGCTTTGGGTCTCTACCAAGCACTCTTCTCATTCCCAATAAGATGTTTTTGTTCTGATGATGCCTGACACCTGATCCCTTCGAAACCTCGTGATCTCATAGGCTGGTGTGATTATTCCATGTGGGCTTTGTTGTTTCTGAGCTAGGTGGCCGCTTGTTTACAGTCAAGCTATTAAGACCTCAGACGCTATATCTTTTGACAGCTGGGCACCATCAGCTTTGTCTTCAGTGTACCTGTGGGGAAGGTGAGCACCATAGAATGCCAATTTAATAGAACAAAGTATTCTTGCAATGAGGGAGTACTTGAGTGGAGGCCCAGAGTCCATCTGCTACCTTAATACGAAACCTATAAATATATGGACGTAGGTCTATTTCCCCATGCTCATATATGAATATATTTACATATGGACATACTTTTTTAAAGACCTCTATAATAGGCCCTTGCTTCCTGGCTTGCTCTTCTATTTCCCTTTCATTTTCCTCTTGTGCCCACTGCCATGCTCAGTCTTCCTTTGGGTTTCAGTAATTCTTCTTGGTTCCATTACCCTTGATCCCGCCCTACC
The DNA here is from genome assembly GCF_050624435.1 of Tenrec ecaudatus. Lineage (NCBI taxonomy): Eukaryota > Metazoa > Chordata > Mammalia > Afrosoricida > Tenrecidae > Tenrec > Tenrec ecaudatus. The sequence goes on from NW_027457676.1 coordinate 593,712, forward strand.
AGGCCTCCTACATCTACCTCACCACGGATATGCATGACTTCCTGTTCTCTTGTTTCTGGGTTTCTTAACACCGCTTCCTTTATGCCCACCTCCCTCTTTCCCATGCCCCACCCCCCAGAAGTGTTGGTCCTGGGTTTTGTCCTCCAGATTGGACATCCAGCCTATCTAATTTAGACAGACCAGAAAAGGTAATAACATGCACAAAACCAAGACAAGCAACCCAAAAAAACCAAGACAACAAAAATCCAATGACACTAAAAGAAAACAACACTAACCAAGAAAGAAAACCTCATAGTTAGTACAAGGACTGTGTGGTGAACTTTAGGAGTGTTTTCCAGTCCAGTCTGTTGGGGCACCGAGCCCTGACCACAAAGTCCACCTTTGGCATTCCCCGGGGACTTTGATGCTCCGTTTTCTAGCTCTTCCGCTGCACTCCCTTAGTGTCATGCCTCGATGTAGCAAGATCAGTTCGGGCGCAGTTCCCACACTGTGTCTCCAGTGTTGTCCCCTCTAGGACTATGGGTCTTTGAGGGACGTTTCCCATCGTGGGGCTGCCCATGTGGTCTTTTCTGTGGACTGGCTTCTCTGATTGGGAACATCATCCTCAAGGTGTAGTGGGCCAGGATGTGCTCCATTCTCCCCTCCTCTCCCTTGTTCTGCTCTGTGTTCTCTGATCAGATATGTCCCTCTCCTCGAGCTGCAGCTCCGGTGCCATCCTGTGAAATACAATCTTTGGGGGCTGCAAGGAGGTGGGAGGGGGAGCATCAGCTCAGATCTTTTGAGAGTCCAGGAGATATTGACTTCTCGATGGGCACAGTTCTGTGAGGCACCGTGCTCTTGGTCCAGAAGCTGGTTGTGAATATGACTTTGTTGTTAACCAGTTGTGTGTCTCTGGGTCAACTCCTGTGTGTTTTGAGAGAGTTTTCTCATCTGGAAAGTAAATGTACTGGATTATCCAGAAGCCCATATCAGCAAGTTATTGAGAGGGGTTAATCAGAGACTGTTTCATATAGTGTGTATCTGCGCGCTGCATTCGAGACCTGGGGTGGCAATTATGAGCTCAGAATAGAGATGGTGTCCAGTAGGTGACAGACGTGGCTCCATATTGAAACAGGAAGCCCACTGTGGAGATTTGGTCCTTCCGTTGATGGCCACCGGCCACCTAGTCTTCTCCTGCTATAACTGCTTCACTGGCTCAGCAGCTGAGCCAGGAGCCAGTGCCATCATAACCAGGTGGCTAACTGGGAGAAAGGGCAGATAGATATTTGTTATCTTGTTGCCTTGGGAAGCCCACCTAACCTCCATGCAAACCTTCTGGTGTGAGTTATCTGTGGAAGGAATCATAGGCTCACAGTAATTCACATCTTTCTTTTTGAAAATGTGCCCGTATTCCTTTCTGAACCTGAGAAGGTGGCTCCTGTGTCCACCAAGAAATTTACTTCCTGGCCTCCTACATGGAGTGTTAGCCTGGGTTTTGGCGGCGAAGTGAAACAGAGCCCTGACCCCTTCATTCAGCTCTTCAAGCCTTATTGTCTCTTGCTTGGGTCTTTCTCGTTGCAGATGAGGCCCGTCCACTCTTGTGGAGGGTCGTGGACCTCTCCTGGGGTTTTCAAGGCACTGATTTTTCCAGTGTCCTTCTTTCCTGCAGTAGGCACATTGATACATCCCCATGGCTTGGAGGTGCCCAGAGGTTAGTCTCTCCGTGAGTGGGCCATGCTCTCCTTTTCCTGAGTCTCTGGGGTCTCTCATGGCAATTCCTAGTATTTTAGCTAGTTTCTTTGTCTCTGTCGTGCTAGGGTCATCTCGGTTGTTATATACTCAATGAACCACTTGTATCAAATCACTAAGATTTTTCCCTTGAAACCCTTCCCACTTCTTTTTCATGTCTGAGGCAGACTGACTGAGTCATAAAGGCAATATTTATTGACCTCCTTTTCTCGGGGCCTCCGGGCCGTTAGGGGTATAATGCCTGTAGGCTTCCATCAGCCACTCTAGAAAGGAAGGCAGACATTCTCTTAGCCTGAAAATTCTCACTGACCTTAGATAAATTCATAGGTTTCCTAGCTCTTCCGCAGAGGGTCATGTAAGAGCAATGGGTGATACCTGGTAAAGCCCTCTGGGCCTTGCTAGGAATTGAGATCCCACATTGTTGGTGTAGTGGCCAAAAGAGTTTCTCTCAAGTGGGGAGTGCCCGCTCGCTGACCATCAGGTTCACTGACTGCTTACTGGGCCTCTGTCTGGAAGGGCTACCCTCCTCCGTTGTGAACAGCACCTGGAAAAGTTGTTGGCAAGCATTCCAGGTGGGCTGATGAGTATGGAAGTCATACCAGTACTAGTGTGTGTGGGGGGCTGCTTGTTAGGGGTGGGGGTGAGGTTGTGGGGCCGGTGGGGGAGGGAGTGACTCAATAAGGGCCTGTTAGAAGTTTTCTATTTCTGGACCCTAGAAACCTTATAGGGCGGGGGTTGAAAGAAAGGGTTTGAAGCCAGCTCTCCCACTCTCAGAGTTCTCCTGCAAAATGGGATAAAGCCGATTAGGGGAGAGAGATCGTGAGGGGAGGGGAGGGGAGGGGAGGGGAGGGGAGGGGTGGGGGAGGGGGAGGGGTGGGGGAGGAGGAGGGGTGGGGGAGGGGGATGGGGAGGGATGGCCTCCACCTATGTGGTTTTGGGAACTTGGACCGTTTGTTTTTCCGGTCCTTCCATGTTTCCTGAAACCTTGGAAACAAGGGCCCTTTCTTTGCGGGAGGGAGTAAGTCTTTTATATTTGCAGGCTTCTTAGTGGCAATGTCAGCCCACACTTGAAGTAACGGGATCAGATCGGGATATCCTGGTTCCCTTTAACCATAACTATGAACTCTTAGTAATAGGGGATGGGAAAACTAGTCTTGCGTGGGTCAATCAGGGACTCCTTCTGCCCCATCACTTTTAAACAAATTGTAGAGTCTCCAAGCTTTTGGGTTGAAACCACATCCTCTTGGTGAATGCCGAGAGCAGGGGTCCTCAAACTACTACCTGTGGGCCACATGCAGACAGCCGAGGACGTTGATCCTTTCTGCCGGGTGTATGTGCCCCATTTATTTTTTTTTTTTGAACTTCAAATCAATATGTGCAGTGTGCACATGAATTTGTTCGTAATATTTGTTTTTTTAAACTATAGTCTTTCCTTCAAAAGGCCTGAGGGATAGTGAACTGGCCCCCTGGGTAAACAGTTTCAGGACCCCTGCCCTAAGGTATCCTGGACTTAGGGGTTATTAATCTCCCAGCCCCGAAACATCCCTGAACATTCTACCCGTTGTAGGAGGCACCATGGGAATTTGGACCCCGGGTAATTTACAAGCCTTTACTCCAATTGAACCCAAGAAAATTCAAAATGACTTAGGCAGTTACTCTATTTTGGTCACTTTTGACTCGTCCTGCACTAGCCCATTATTTCCATTTAACTCTATAACGCGAAGCATGATGTTTTCATAACATTAACAAATGTATATATTAATACATATATATATATTTATAACTATGAAAGTCCACAACAAAAAGAAAATTTTTTTCCCAAAATTAAAATTGAAGCGTTATAGGGTTAAAAAGAAGGATGGGTCTGATCAGCGTGTCCAAGACCTTAGCATCATAAATGAATCAGTGATCCGACTGCACCTAGTAGTGCCCAAACCTGTGCCCTCCTAGGGGAAAGTGTGAATGCTTTTATCCCTCTTCCTGTACTTCCAATGAACAAACACACATGTCTGGTAATCCTAAGATTATTTTTGTTTCCTGTGACACTCACCTAATTTCAAGGCCACTGCCACCTCACAAGCTTAGCCTTGTCGTAGTCAAACTGTTCACCTTTTAGACCGTTTGTTTTTCTCAGAAGTTATCGGGTGATTAAAGCTTCTGAACCAAGTGTGCCAGGTCCACGACTACCATCTCCTGGACCACCTCAACCTTATCCATCCTGGATAAAGTTGCCCTCAATGGACAACCCCTCCCAGCAGTGTAGGAAGGGTATGGACCCAAAGCCCCTCCTCGCCCCTTTTGCCAGCAGGAAGTAGCTAGAGATGTCGTCGCCCAGTACCCCAAAGATTTGGGTCCATATCTCTTCAGGGGGGCAAATGTTAGGTAGCTATGCTAGGGACTGGAGCATCCGTTATGCATGCCCATAGGGCCAAGATAAGAGCCCAGTTAGGAGAGGCACCCTGTGCATGCACAGAGGTCCAGATTTCTGGCCATGAAGGGGAGGTCACCTGGGTGGTTCCTGTACCTGGATTGACCAATCTAGGCCATGTAAATTCAATTCAGCCACTGGGGTCGGCCAGACTTGCCCACCACGCCTCCCTAACGCTCATAAAACTCTCTTGAGTGCAGACCAGGCTTCTGCATGATTTCTCTCACACTCAGGAAGGCTCTTTGGAGGCAGCTGGGCTGCACATGAGTGGCTGGTGGATACTGTTCAGATGCATGGCTTTCTGCTTGCAAGGGTTTTTGTCTCAGCTGACTGGAAGGGAGGAGGTAGTACGTCTGGATCACAGAGTATCCATGTCCACAAACGAGGCTGCTCATTCCACTGTCCTGGAAGTGCTTTATGAAAACCCTCTGCTTTGCAATGTCACTCCTTGTAGATTAGAGTGGGAGGGGCTGGGACCAAGGTATGCTGCCTCTTGCTCCCAGTTGCAGGTTTCTGGATGCTGATTGTATCTCTTACAGCATCAGTTAGTGGGCTTGTTGTCTGCCTCAGGCTTTGTTCACGGAGATCCTCCAGCTAGGTGGTGGTGTATGCACATGAGCAGAGGCTTCCTGTCAATCCCCCATGAGTAGTAGAGCTCCCATGGTGTGGACTCCATGAAAGCCTTGCCCCAGGCAGCACGCTTACAAAGGAGGGTGGGCCCTGCAGGACAGAAGACCATTCCCCCTGTGGAATGGCCTCAGAGATCCACCTCCCTCTCTGGCCAGCTGCTGGGGCTGTGGGTCCTAAGCATCATGGCTGACTCAGTAATAGACACAGGGTGAGGCCACTCCAGTAGCTGTTTTGACTGGTCTCATCCAGCCTGAGATCATCCTTGCATGAGCCCTCTGCCAAGATTATTTTTGTTTCTTTTATGATCTTTTCATTAGTGGCTCCTACAACACTAACCGCAATCCATAAATACATCATCTGTTTGAAGCACATCTGTACATTAATTGCCCTCCTTATTCACAAAATATCCACTCTCCACCCAAGCCCCTGGCCTCAGCTCCTCATTTTTCCCCCCTCAATGCCCGCCACCCATCCCTCATCAATCCTTGGAAATGTACTAATTCTTTTGTCATATCTTCACCCACCTTTCTTTTGAGGTCAATGAAGATCCTTGTAATCGGTTCCCACTTTCCATCCTGCCCTTCCTCCACCCTCCCAGTATCTCCACTCATAACACTGGTAAAGGGCCCATCCACTCTGGATTCCCCGTGTTTGAAATTCCTATCGGTACTAGAATACCTTCTCTAGTTTGGCCAGATTAGTATGGTAGAACTGGGATCATGATAGTGGGGCAAGAGGAAGCATTAAGAACTAGAGGAAAGTTGTGTTTCATCTTTGCTGTCTCATACCCTGTATTCTTTAATCTCCACTCTGAGTTCCTTCTGTAAGGGGATGTCCAGTGCACTGCAAATAGGTTTTGGGTCTATACCCGGCAGTCCCCTCTCATTCTCCATGATAAGTTTTTTTTGTTCTCATGATGCCTGTTGCCTTATCCCTTTAAAACTTTGTGATCACACAGGCTGGTATGCTTTCTCCATGTGGGCTCTGTTGCTTCAGAGCCAGATGGCTGTTTCTTTACCCTCAAGCCTTTAAGACCCCACACGCTATATCTTTAGGTAGCTGGACACCATCGGATTTCTTCACCACATTTGCTTATGCAGCCGCTTTGTGGTCAGTGATTGTGTAGGAAAGGTGAGCATCTTAGAATGCCAATTTTATAAAACAGTGTTCTTGCAATGAGGGATTCCTTGAGCGGAGGCCCTATGTCCATCTGCTACCTCAATACTAAATCTATAAACATATGGACATAGATCTATTTCCCCATGCCCCTTTGTAAATATATGTACATATGTACATGCCTTTTTTTAGACGTCTATAACTGGCCCTTGCTTCCCAGCTCACTCTTCTATACCCTTTGATTTTCCTATTGTGCCCACTGACATGCTCAGTCTTCCTTTGGGTTTCAGTAATTCCTCTTGGTTACATTACCTTTGATCACGCCCTACCAGGCCTCCTACATCCCCCTCACTACCGTTTTCCATCACTTGTTGTACCCTTGTCTCTGGGTTTCTTTACACCACTTCCTTTCCCCCCACCCTCCTCACTCCCATGCCCAATGGAAAGGGCCGGTCACATGTTTACTCCTCCAGATTCTTCATCCAGCCTCTCTTAATTAGACAGACCTGTAAAGGTAATAACATGCACAAAACAAGACTGAGCTAAACCAAGCAGCAAAAAGAAAAACAAACAAAAATGAAAACAAAACCTAACCCAAATCCAATGACACTAAAAGAAAACAACACTAACCAGAAAGAAAAGTACAAGGACTGTGTGGTGAACTTTAGGAGTGTTTTCCAGTCCAGTCTGTGGGGGCACCGAACCCTGACCACAAAGTCCACCTTTGGCATTCCCCGGGGACTTTGATGCTCCGTTTTCTTTCTCTTCAGCTGACTCTCTTAGTATCATGCCTCGAAGTGGCAGGATCAGTTCGGGCGCAGTTCCCACACTGTGTGTCCAGTGTTGTCCCCTCTAAGGCTATGGGTCTTTGAGGGACGTTTCTCATCGTCGGGCTGCCCATGTGGTCTTCTCTGTGGATTGGCTTCTCTGATTGGGAACATCATCCTCAAGGTGTATTGGGCCAGGGTGTGCTCCATTCTTCCCTCCTCCCCCTTGTTCTGCCCTGTGTTCTCTGATCAGATATGTCACTCTCCGCGAGCTGCAGATCCGGTGCCATCCTGTGAAATACAATCTTCTGGGGCTGAAAGGATGTGGGGGGGGGGGGTGTCAGCTCAGATCTTTTGAGAGTCCAGGAGATATTGACTGCTCGATGGGCACAGTTCTGTGGGGCACCGTGCTCTTGGTCCAGACGCTGGTTTGAATATGACTTTGTTGTTAACCAGTTGTGTATCTCTGGGTGAACTCCCGTGTGTTTTTGAGTGAATTTTCTAATCTGCAAAGTAAATGTACAGGATTATCCAGACTCCCATGTCAGCAAGTTATCCAGAGGAGTTAATCAGAGACTGTTTCATATAGTGTGTACCTGCGCGCCGCATTCTAGACCTGGGATGGCAATTATGAGCTCAGGATAGAGATGGTGTCCAGCAGGTAACATACGTGGCTCCATATTGAAACAGGAAGCCCACTGTGGAGATTTGGTCCTTCCGTTGATGGCCACCGGCCACCTAGTCTTCTCCTGCTATAACTGCTTCACTGGCTCAGCAGCTGAGCCAGAAGCCAGTGATATCATAACCAGGTGGCTAACTGTGCCAAAGGGCTGATAGATATTTGTTATCTTGTTGTCTTGGGAAACCCACCTACCCTCCATGCAAACTTTCTGGTGTGAGTTATCTGTGGAAGGAATCATGGGCTCACAGTAATTCACATCTTTCTTCTTGAAAATGTGCCCATATTCCTTTCTGAACCTGAGAAGGTGGCCCCTGTGTCCACCAAGAAATTTACTGCCTGGCCTCCTACTTGGACAGTTAGCCTGGGCTTTTGGCGGCGAAGCGAAACAGAGCCCTGACCCCTTCATTGAGCTTCTTCAAGCATTATTGTCTCTTGCTTGGGTCTTTCTACGTGCAGATGAGGCCCATCCACTCTAGTGGAGGGTCGTGCACCTCTCCTGGGGTTTTCAAGGCACTGATTTTTCCAGTGTCCTTCTTTCCTGCAGTAGGCACATTGGTCCTTCCCCATGGCTTGGCGGTGCCCACAGGTTAGTCTCTCCGTGAGTGAGCCATGCTCTCCTTTTCCTGAGTCTCTGGGGTATCTCATGGCATTTACGATTATTTTAGCTAGCTTCTTTGTCTCTGTCGTGCTAGGGTCATCTCTGTTGTTATACACTCAATGAGCCACTTGTACCAAATCGCTAAGATTTTCCCTTCAAACCCTTCCCACTTCGTTGTCATGTCTGAGGCAGACTGACTGAGTAATAAAGGCAATACTTATTGCCCTCCTGTTCTCAGTGCCTCCGGGCCGTTAGGGGTATAAAGCCCGTAGGCTTACATCAGCCAGTCTAGAAAGGCAGGCGGACATTCTCTTATAGGAACCTGAAGATTCTCACTGACCTTAGATAAATTCATAGGTTTCCTAGCTCTTCCGCAGAGGGTCATGTAAGAGCAATGGGTGATACCTGGTAAAGCCCTCTGGGCCTTGCTAGGAATTGAGATCCCACATTGTTGGTGTAGTGGCCAAAAGAGTTTCTCTCAAGTGGGGAGTGCCCGCTCGCTGACCATCAGGTTCACTGACTGCTTACTGGGCCTCTGTCTGGAAGGGCTACCCTCCTCCGTTGTGAACAGCACCTGGAAAAGTTGTTGGCAAGCATTCCAGGTGGGCTGATGAGTATGGAAGTCATACCAATACTAGTGTGTGTGGGGGGCTGCTTGTTAGGGGTGGGGGTGAGGTTGTGGGGCCGGTGGGGGAGGGAGTGACTCAATAAGGGCCTGTTAGAAGTTTTCTATTTCTGGACCCTAGAAACCTTATAGGGCGGGGGTTGAAAGAAAGGGATTGAAGCCAGCTCTCCCACTCTCAGAGTTCTCCTGCAAAATGGGATAAAGCCGATTAGGGGAGAGAGATCGTGAGGGGAGGGGAGGGGAGGGCAGGGGAGGGGAGGGGAGGGGAGGGAGGGGAGGGGAGGGGTGGGGGAGGGGTGGGTGAGGGGAGGGGAGGGGTGGGGGAGGGGAGGGGTGGGGGAGGGTGATGGGGAGGGGAGGGGTGGGGGAGGATGATGGGGAGGGGAGGGGGAGGGTGATGGGGAGGAATGGCCTCAACCTATGTGGTTTTGGGAACTTGGACCGTTTGTTTTTCCGGTCCTTCCATGATTCCTGAAACCTTGGAAACAAGGGCCCTTTCTTTGCGGGAGGGAGTAAGTCTTTTATATTTGCAGGCTTCTTAGTGGCAATGTCAGCCCACACTTGAAGTAACGGGATCAGATCGGGATATCCTGGTTCCCTTTAACCATAATAATGAACTCTTAGTAATAGGGGATGGGAAAACTGTCTTGCGTGGGTCAATCAGGGACTCCTTCTGCCCCATCACTTTTAAACAAATTGTAGAGTCTCCAAGCTTTTGGGTTGAAACCACATCCTCTTGGTGAATGCCGAGAGCAGGGGTCCTCAAACTACAACCTGTGGGCCACATGCAGACAGCCGAGGGCGTTGATCCTTTCTGCCGGGTGTATGTGCCCCATTTATTTTTTTTTTTGAACTTCAAATCAATATGTGCAGTGTGCACATGAATTTGTTCGTAATATTTGTTTTGTTAAACTATAGTCTTTCCTTCAAAAGGCCTGAGGGATAGTGAACTGGCCCCCTGGGTAAACAGTTTCAGGACCCCTGCCCTAAGGTATCCTGGACTTAGGGGTTATTAATCTCCCAGCCCCGAAACATCCCTGAACATTCTACCCGTTGTAGGAGGCACCATGGGAATTTGGACACCGGGTAATTTACAAGCCTTTACTCCAATTGAACCCAAGAAAATTCAAAATGACTTAGGCAGTTACTCTATTTTGGTCACTTTTGACTCGTCCTGCACTAGCCCATTATTTCCATTGAACTCTATAACGCGAAGCATGATGCTTTCATAACATTAAAAAATGTATATATTAATACATATATATATATATTTATAACTATGAAAGTCCACAACAAAAAGAAAATTTTTTTCCAAAATTAAAATTGAAGCGTTATAGGGTTAAAGAGAAGGATGGGTCTGATCAGCGTGTCCAAGACCTTAGCATCATAAATGAATCAGTGATCCGACTGCACCTAGTAGTGCCCAAACCTGTGCCCTCCTAGGGGAAAGTGTGAATGCTTTTATTCCTCTTCCTGTACTTCCAATGAACAAACACACATGTCTGGTAATCCTAAGATTATTTTTGTTTCCTGTGACACTCACCTAATTTCAAGGCCACTGCCACCTCACAAGCTTAGCCTTGTCGTAGTCAAACTGTTCACCTTTTAGACCGTTTGTTTTTCTCAGAAGTTATCGGGTGATTAAAGCTTCTGAACCAAGTGTGCCAGGTCCACGACTACCATCTCCTGGACCACCTCAACTTTATCCATCCTGGATAAAGTTGCCCTCAATGGACAACCCCTCCCAGCAGTGTAGGAAGGGTATGGATCCAAAGCCCCACCTCGCCACTTTTTCCAGCAGGAAGTAGCTAGAGATGTCGTCGCCCAGTACCCCAAAGATTTGGGGCCATATCTCTTCAGGGGGGCAAATGTTAGGTAGCTATGCTAGGGACTGGGGCATCCGTTATGCATGCCCATAGGGCCAAGATAAGAGCCCAGTTAGGAGAGGCACCCTGTGCATGCTCAGAGGTCCAGATTTCTGGCCATGAAGGGGAGGTCACCTGGGTGGTTCCTGTACCTGGGTTGACCAATCTAGGCCATGTAAATTCAATTCAGCCACTGGGGTCGGCCAGACTTGCCCACCACGCCTCCCTAACGCTCATAAAACTCTCTTGAGTGCAGACCAGGCTTCTGCATGATTTCTCTCACACTCAGGAAGGCTCTTTGGAGGCAGCTGGGCTGCACATGAGTGGCTGGTGGATACTCTTCAGATGCATGGCTTTCTGCTTGCAAGGGTTTTTGTCTCAGCTGACTGGAAGGGAGGAGGTAGTACGTCTGGATCACAGAGTATCCATGTCCACAAACGAGGCTGCTCATTCCACTGTCCTGGAAGTGCTTTATGAAAACCCTCTGCTTTGCAATGTCACTCCTTGTAGATTAGAGTGGGAGGGGCTGGGACCAAGGTATGCTGCCTCTTACTCCCAGTTGCAGGTTTCTGGATGCTGATTGTATCTCTTACAGCATCAGTTAGTGGGCTTGTTGTCTGCCTCGGGCTTTGTTCACGGAGATCCTCCAGCTAGGTGGTGGTGTATGCACATGAGCAGAGGCTTCCTGCCAATCCCCCATGAGTAGTAGAGCTCCCATGGTGTGGACTCCATGAAAGCCTTGCCCCAGGCAGCACGCTTACAAAGGAGGGTGGGCCCTGCAGGACAGAAGACCATTCCCCCTGTGGAATGGCCTCAGAGATCCACCTCCCTCTCTGGCCAGCTGCTGGGGCTGTGGGTCCTAAGCATCATGGCTGACTCAGTAATAGACACAGGGTGAGGCCACTCCAGTAGCTGTTTTGACTGGTCTCATCCAGCCTGAGATCATCCTTGCATGAGCCCTCTGCCAAGATTATTTTTGTTTCTTTTATGATCTTTTCATTAGTGGCTCCTACAACACTAACCGCAATCCATAAATACATCATCTGTTTGAAGCACATCTGTACATTAATTGCCCTCCTTATTCACAAAATATCCAATCTCCACCCAAGCCCCTGGCCTCAGCTCCTCATTTTTCCCCCCTCAATGCCCGCCACCCATCCCTCATCAATCCTTGGAAATGTACTAATTCTTTTGTCATATCTTCACCCACCTTTCTTTTGAGGTCAATGAAGATCCTTGTAATCGGTTCCCACTTTCCATCCTGCCCTTCCTCCACCCTCCCAGTATCTCCACTCATAACACTGGTAAAGGGCCCATCCACTCTGGATTCCCCGTGTTTGAAATTCCTATCGGTACTAGAATACCTTCTCTAGTTTGGCCAGATTAGTATGGTAGAACTGGGATCATGATAGTGGGGCAAGAGGAAGCATTAAGAACTAGAGGAAAGTTGTGTTTCATCTTTGCTGTCTCATACCCTGTATTCTTTAATCTCCACTCTGAGTTCCTTCTGTAAGGGGATGTCCAGTGCACTGCAAATAGGTTTTGGGTCTATACCCGGCAGTCCCCTCTCATTCTCTATGATAAGATTTTTTTGTTCTCATGATGCCTGTTGCCTTATCCCTTTAAAACTTTGTGATCACACAGGCTGGTATGCTTTCTCCATGTGGGCTCTGTTGCTTCAGAGCCAGATGGCTGTTTCTTTACCCTCAAGCCTTTAAGACCCCACACGCTATATCTTTAGGTAGCTGGACACCATCGGATTTCTTCACCACATTTGCTTATGCAGCCGCTCTGTGGTCAGTGATTGTGTAGGAAAGGTGAGCATCTTAGAATGCCAATTTTATAAAACAGTGTTCTTGCAATGAGGGATTCCTTGAGCGGAGGCCCTATGTCCATCTGCTACCTCAATACTAAATCTATAAACATATGGACATAGATCTATTTCCCCATGCCCCTTTGTAAATATATGTACATATGTACATGCCTTTTTTTAGACGTCTATAACTGGCCCTTGCTTCCCAGCTCACTCTTCTATACCCTTTGATTTTCCTCTTGTGCCCACTGACATGCTCAGTCTTCCTTTGGGTTTCAGTAATTCCTCTTGGTTACATTACCTTTGATCACGCCCTACCAGGCCTCCTACATCCCCCTCACTACCGTTTTCCATCACTTGTTGTACCCTTGTCTCTGGGTTTCTTTACACCACTTCCTTTCCCCCCACCCTCCTCACTCCCATGCCCAATGGAAAGGGCCGGTCACATGTTTACTCCTCCAGATTCTTCATCCAGCCTCTCTTAATTAGACAGACCTGTAAAGGTAATAACATGCACAAAACAAGACTGAGCTAAACCAAGCAGCAAAAAGAAAAACAAACAAAAATGAAAACAAAACCCAACCCAAATCCAATGACACTAAAAGAAAACAACACTAACCAGAAAGAAAAGTACAAGGACTGTGTGGTGAACTTTAGGAGTGTTTTCCAGTCCAGTCTGTGGGGGCACCGAACCCTGACCACAAAGTCCACCTTTGGCATTCCCCGGGGACTTTGATGCTCCGTTTTCTTTCTCTTCCGCTGCACTCTCTTAGTGTCATGCCTCGAAGTGGCAGGATCAGTTCGGGCGCAGTTCCCACACTGTGTGTCCAGTGTTGTCCCCTCTAAGGCTATGGGTCTTTGAGGGACGTTTCTCATCGTGGGGCTGCCCATGTGGTCTTCTCTGTGGATTGGCTTCTCTGATTGGGAACATCATCCTCAAGGTGTATTGGGCCAGGGTGTGCTCCATTCTTCCCTCCTCCCCCTTGTTCTGCCCTATGTTCTCTGATCAGATATGTCCCTCTCCGCGAGCGGCAGATCCGGTGCCATCCTGTGAAATGCAATCTTTTGGGGCTGCAAGGATGTGGGGGGGGGGGTGGGTGTCAGCTCAGATCTTTTGAGAGTCCAGGAGATATTGAATGCTCGATGGGCACAGTTCTGTGGGGCACCGTGCTCTTGGTCCAGACGCTGGTTTGAATATGACTTTGTTGTTAACCAGTTGTGTGTCTCTGGGTGAACTCCCGTGTGTTTTTGAGTGAGTTTTCTAATCTGCAAAGTAAATGTACAGGATTATCCAGACTCCCATGTCAGCAAGTTATCCAGAGGAGTTAATCAGAGACTGTTTCATATAGTGTGTACCTGCGCGCCACATTCTAGACCTGGGATGGCAATTATGAGCTCAGGATAGAGATGGTGTCCAGCAGGTAACATACGTGGCTCCATATTGAAACAGGAAGCCCACTGTGGAGATTTGGTCCTTCCGTTGATGGCCACTGGCCACCTAGTCTTCTCCTGCTATAACTGCTTCACTGGCTCAGCAGCTGAGCCAGAAGCCAGTGATATCATAACCAGGTGGCTAACTGTGCCAAAGGGCTGATAGATATTTGTTATCTTGTTGTCTTGGGAAACCCACCTACCCTCCATGCAAACCTTCTGGTGTGAGTTATCTGTGGAAGGAATCATGGGCTCACAGTAATTCACATCTTTCTTCTTGAAAATGTGCCCATATTCCTTTCTGAACCTGAGAAGGTGGCCCCTGTGTCCACCAAGAAATTTACTGCCTGGCCTCCTACTTGGAGAGTTAGCCTGGGCTTTTGACGGCGAAGCGAAACAGAGCCCTGACCCCTTCATTGAGCTTCTTCAAGCATTATTGTCTCTTGCTTGGGTCTTTCTACGTGCAGATGAGGCCCATCCACTCTAGTGGAGGGTCGTGCACCTCTCCTGGGGTTTTCAAGGCACTGATTTTTCCAGTGTCCTTCTTTCCTGCAGTAGGCACATTGGTCCTTCCCCATGGCTTGGCGGTGCCCACAGGTTAGTCTCTCCGTGAGTGAGCCATGCTCTCCTTTTCCTGAGTCTCTGGGGTATCTCATGGCATTTACGATTATTTTAGCTAGCTTCTTTGTCTCTGTCGTGCTAGGGTCATCTCTGTTGTTATACACTCAATGAGCCACTTGTACCAAATCGCTAAGATTTTCCCTTCAAACCCTTCCCACTTCGTTGTCATGTCTGAGGCAGACTGACTGAGTAATAAAGGCAATACTTATTGCCTTCCTGTTCTCAGTGCCTCCGGGCCGTTAGGGGTATAAAGCCCGTAGGCTTACATCAGCCAGTCTAGAAAGGCAGGCGGACATTCTCTTATAGGAACCTGAAGATTCTCACTGACCTTAGATAAATTCATAGGTTTCCTAGCTCTTCCGCAGAGGGTCATGTAAGAGCAATGGGTGATACCTGGTAAAGCCCTCTGGGCCTTGCTAGGAATTGAGATCCCACATTGTTGGTGTAGTGGCCAAAAGAGTTTCTCTCAAGTGGGGAGTGCCCGCTCGCTGACCATCAGGTTCACTGACTGCTTACTGGGCATCTGTCTGGAAGGGCTACCCTCCTCCGTTGTGAACAGCACCTGGAAAAGTTGTTGGCAAGCATTCCAGGTGGGCTGATGAGTATGGAAGTCATACCAGTACTAGTGTGTGTGGGGGGCTGCTTGTTAGGGGTGGGGGTGAGGTTGTGGGGCCGGTGGGGGAGGGAGTGACTCAATAAGGGCCTGTTAGAAGTTTTCTATTTCTGGACCCTAGAAACCTTATAGGGCGGGGGTTGAAAGAAAGGGATTGAAGCCAGCTCTCCCACTCTCAGAGTTCTCCTGCAAAATGGGATAAAGCCGATTAGGGGAGAGAGATCGTGAGGGGAGGGGAGGGGAGGGGAGGGGTTGGGGAGAGGAGGGGTGGGGGAGGGTGATGGGGAGGGGAGGGGTGGGGGAGGGTGATGGGGAGGGGAGGGGTGGGGGAGGGTGATGGGGAGGGATGGCCTCCACCTATGTGGTTTTGGGAACTTGGACCGTTTGTTTTTCCGGTCCTTCCATGTTTCCTGAAACCTTGGAAACAAGGGCCCTTTCTTTGCGGGAGGGAGTAAGTCTTTTATATTTGCAGGCTTCTTAGTGGCAATGTCAGCCCACACTTGAAGTAACGGGATCAGATCGGGATATCCTGGTTCCCTTTAACCATAACTATGAACTCATAGTAATAGGGGATGGGAAAACTAGTCTTGCGTGGGTCAATCAGGGGCTCCTTCTGCCCCATCACTTTTAAACAAATTGTAGAGTCTCCAAGCTTTTGGGTTGAAACCACATCCTCTTGGGGAATGCCGAGAGCAGGGGTCCTCAAACTACAACCTGTGGGCCACATGCAGTCAGCCGAGGACGTTGATCCTTTCTGCCGGGTGTATGTGCCTCATTTATTTTTTTTTGAACTTCAAATCAATATGTGCAGTGTGTACATGAATTTGTTCGTAATATTTGTTTTTTTAAACTATAGTCTTTCCTTCAAAAGGCCTGAGGGATAGTGAACTGGCCCCCTGGGTAAACAGTTTCAGGACCCCTGCCCTAAGGTATCCTGGACTTAGGGGTTATTAATCTCCCAGCCCTGAAACATCCCTGAACATT
The DNA here is from genome assembly GCF_050624435.1 of Tenrec ecaudatus. NCBI lineage: Eukaryota > Metazoa > Chordata > Mammalia > Afrosoricida > Tenrecidae > Tenrec > Tenrec ecaudatus. Next base: position 609,613 of record NW_027457676.1, read on the forward strand.
CTACCCGTTGTAGGAGGCACCATGGGAATTTGGACCCCGGGTAATTTACAAGCCTTTACTCCAATTGAACCCAAGAAAATTCAAAATGACTTAGGCAGTTACTCTATTTTGGTCACTTTTGACTCGTCCTGCACTAGCCCATTATTTCCATTTAACTCTATAACGCGAAGCATGATGTTTTCATAACATTAAAAATGTATATATTAATACATATATATATATTTATAACTATGAAAGTCCACAACAAAAAGAAAATTTTTTCCCAAAATTAAAATTGAAGCGTTATAGGGTTAAAAAGAAGGATGGGTCTGATCAGCGTGTCCAAGACCTTAGCATCATAAATGAATCAGTGATCCGACTGCACCTAGTAGTGCCCAAACCTGTGCCCTCCTAGGGGAAAGTGTGAATGCTTTTATCCCTCTTCCTGTACTTCCAATGAACAAACACACATGTCTGGTAATTAATCCTAAGATTATTTTTGTTTCCTGTGACACTCACCTAATTTCAAGGCCACTGCCACCTCACAAGCTTAGCCTTGTCGTAGTCAAACTGTTCACCTTTTAGACCGTTTGTTTTTCTCAGAAGTTATCGGGTGATTAAAGCTTCTGAACCAAGTGTGCCTGGTCCACGACTACCATCTCCTGGACCACCTCAACCTTATCCATCCTGGATAAAGTTGCCCTCAATGGACAACCCCTCCCAGCAGTGTAGGAAGGGTATGGACCCAAAGCCCCACCTCGCCCCTTCTGCCAGCAGGAAGTAGCTAGAGATGTCGTCGCCCAGTACCCCAAAGATTTGGGTCCATATCTCTTCAGGGGGGCAAATGTTAGGTAGCTATGCTAGGGACTGGGGCATCCGTTATGCATGCCCATAGGGCCAAGATAAGAGCCCAGTTAGGAGAGGCACCCTGTGCATGCTCAGAGGTCCAGATTTCTGGCCATGAAGGGGAGGTCACCTGGGTGGTTCCTGTACCTGGGTTGACCAATCTAGGCCATGTAAATTCAATTCAGCCACTGGGGTCGGCCAGACTTGCCCACCACGCCTCCCTAACGCTCATAAAACTCTCTTGAGTGCAGACCAGGTTTCTGCATGATTTCTCTCACACTCAGGAAGGCTCTTTGGAGGCAGCTGGGCTGCACATGAGTGGCTGGTGGATACTGTTCAGATGCATGGCTTTCTGCTTGCAAGGGTTTTTGTCTCAGCTGACTGGAAGGGAGGAGGTAGTACGTCTGGATCACAGAGTATCCATGTCCACAAACGAGGCTGCTCATTCCACTGTCCTGGAAGTGCTTTATGAAAACCCTCTGCTTTGCAATGTCACTCCTTGTAGATTAGAGTGGGAGGGGCTGGGACCAAGGTATGCTGCCTCTTACTCCCAGTTGCAGGTTTCTGGATGCTGATTGTATCTCTTACAGCATCAGTTAGTGGGCTTGTTGTCTGCCTCAGGCTTTGTTCACGGAGATCCTCCAGCTAGGTGGTGGTGTATGCACATGAGCAGAGGCTTCCTGCCAATCCCCCATGAGTAGTAGAGCTCCCATGGTGTGGACTCCATGAAAGCCTTGCCCCAGGCAGCACGCTTACAAAGGAGGGTGGGCCCTGCAGGACAGAAGACCATTTCCCCTGTGGAAAGGCCTCAGAGATCCACCTCTCTCTCTGGCCAGCTGCTGGGGCTGTGGGTCCTAAGCATCATGGCTGACTCAGTAATAGACACAGGGTGAGGCCACTCCAGTAGCTGTTTTGACTGGTCTCATCCAGCCTGAGATCATCCTTGCATGAGCCCTCTGCCAAGATTATTTTTGTTTCTTTTATGATCTTTTCATTAGTGGCTCCTACAACACTAACCGCAATCCATAAATACATCATCTGTTTGAAGCACATCTGTACATTAATTGCCCTCCTTATTCACAAAATATCCACTCTCCACCCAAGCCCCTGGCCTCAGCTCCTCATTTTTCCCCCCTCAATGCCCGCCACCCATCCCTCATCAATCCTTGGAAATGTACTAATTCTTTTGTCATATTTTCACCCACCTTTCTTTTGAGGTCAATGAAGATCCTTGTAATCGGTTCCCACTTTCCATCCTGCCCTTCCTCCACCCTCCCAGTATCTCCACTCATAACACTGGTAAAGGGCCCATCCACTCTGGATTCCCCGTGTTTGAAATTCCTATCGGTACTAGAATACCTTCTCTAGTTTGGCCAGATTAGTATGGTAGAACTGGGATCATGATAGTGGGGCAAGAGGAAGCATTAAGAACTAGAGGAAAGTTGTGTTTCATCTTTGCTGTCTCATACCCTGTATTCTTTAATCTCCACTCTGAGTTCCTTCTGTAAGGGGATGTCCAGTGCACTGCAAATAGGTTTTGGGTCTATACCCGGCAGTCCCCTCTCATTCTCCATGATAAGATTTTTTTGTTCTCATGATGCCTGTTGCCTTATCCTTTTAAAACTTTGTGATCACACAGGCTGTTATGCTTTCTCCATGTGGGCTCTGTTGCTTCAGAGCCAGATGGCTGTTTCTTTACCCTCAAGCCTTTAAGACCCCACACGCTATATCTTTAGGTAGCTGGACACCATCGGATTTCTTCACCACATTTGCTTATGCAGCCGCTTTGTGGTCAGTGATTGTGTAGGAAAGGTGAGCATCTTAGAATGCCAATTTTATAAAACAGTGTTCTTGCAATGAGGGATTCCTTGAGCGGAGGCCCTATGTCCATCTGCTACCTCAATACTAAATCTATAAACATATGGACATAGATCTATTTCCCCATGCCCCTTTGTAAATATATGTACATATGTACATGCCTTTTTTTAGACGTCTATAACTGGCCCTTGCTTCCCAGCTCACTCTTCTATACCCTTTGATTTTCCTCTTGTGCCCACTGACATGCTCAGTCTTCCTTTGGGTTTCAGTAATTCCTCTTGGTTATATTACCTTTGATCACGCCCTACCAGGCCTCCTACATCCCCCTCACTACCGTTTTCCATCACTTGTTGTACCCTTGTCTCTGGGTTTCTTTACACCAATTCCTTTCCCCCCACCCTCCTCACTCCCATGCCCAATGGAAAGGGCCGGTCACATGTTTACTCCTCCAGATTCTTCATCCAGCCTCTCTTAATTAGACAGACCTGTAAAGGTAATAACATGCACAAAACAAGACTGAGCTAAACCAAGCAGCAAAAAGAAAAACAAACAAAAATGAAAACAAAACCCAACCCAAATCCAATGACACTAAAAGAAAACAACACTAACCAGAAAGAAAAGTACAAGGTCTGTGTGGTGAACTTTAGGAGTGTTTTCCAGTCCAGTCTGTGGGGGCACCGAACCCTGACCACAAAGTCCACCTTTGGCATTCCCCGGGGACTTTGATGCTCCGTTTTCTTTCTCTTCCACTGCACTCTCTTAGTGTCATGCCTCGAAGTGTCAGGATCAGTTCGGGTGCAGTTCCCACACTGTGTGTCCAGTGTTGTCCCCTCTAAGGCTATGGGTCTTTGAGGGACGTTTCTCATCGTGGGGCTGCCCATGTGGTCTTTTCTGTGGACTGGCTTCTCTGATTGGGAACATCATCCTCAAGGTGTAGTGGGCCAGGATGTGCTCCATTCTCCCCTCCTCCCCCTTGTTCTGCTCTGTGTTCTCTGATCAGATATGTCCCTCTCTGCGAGCTGCAGCTCCGGTGCCATCCTGTGAAATACAATCTTTGGGGGCTGCAAGGAGGTGGGAGGGGGGGCATCAGCTCAGATCTTTTGAGAGTCCAGGAGATATTGACTTCTCGATGGGCACAGTTCTGTGAGGCACCGTGCTCTTGGTCCAGAAGCTGGTTGTGAATATGACTTTGTTGTTAACCAGTTGTGTGTCTCTGGGTCAACTCCTGTGTGTTTTGAGGGAGTTTTCTCATCTGGAAAGTAAATGTACTGGATTATCCAGAAGCCCATATCAGCAAGTTATTGAGAGGGGTTAATCAGAGACTGTTTCATATAGTGTGTATCTGCGCGCTGCATTCGAGACCTGGGGTGGCAATTATGAGCTCAGAATAGAGATGGTGTCCAGTAGGTGACAGACGTGGCTCCATATTGAAACAGGAAGCCCACTGTGGAGATTTGGTCCTTCCGTTGATGGCCACCGGCCACCTAGTCTTCTCCTGCTATAACTGCTTCACTGGCTCAGCAGCTGAGCCAGGAGCCAGTGCCATCATAACCAGGTGGCTAACTGGGAGAAAGGGCAGATAGATATTTGTTATCTTGTTGTCTTGGCAAGCCCACCTAACCTCCAGGCAAACCTTCTGGTGTGAGTTATCTGTGGAAGGAATCACAGTAATACACATCTTTCTTTTTGAAAATGTGCCCGTATTCCTTTCTGAACCTGAGAAGGTGGCTCCTGTGTCCACCAAGAAATTTACTGCCTGGCCTCCTACTTGGAGAGTTAGCCTGGGCTTTTGGCGGCGAAGCGAAACAGAGCCCTGACCCCTTCATTGAGCTTCTTCAAGCATTATTGTCTCTTGCTTGGGTCTTTCTACGTGCAGATGAGGCCCATCCACTCTAGTGGAGGGTCGTGCACCTCTCCTGGGGTTTTCAAGGCACTGATTTTTCCAGTGTCCTTCTTTCCTGCAGTAGGCACATTGGTCCTTCCCCATGGCTTGGCGGTGCCCACAGGTTAGTCTCTCCGTGAGTGAGCCATGCTCTCCTTTTCCTGAGTCTCTGGGGTATCTCATGGCAATTACGATTATTTTAGCTAGCTTCTTTGTCTCTGTCGTGCTAGGGTCATCTCTGTTGTTATACACTCAATGAGCCACTTGTACCAAATCGCTAAGATTTTCCTTTCTAACCCTTCCCACTTCGTTGTCATGTCTGAGGCAGACTGACTGAGTAATAAAGGCAATACTTATTGCCCTCCTGTTCTCAGTGCCTCCGGGCCGTTAGGGGTATAAAGCCCGTAGGCTTACATCAGCCACTCTAGAAAGGCAGGCGGACATTCTCTTATAGGAACCTGAAAATTCTCACTGACCTTAGATAAATTCATAGGTTTCCTAGCTCTTCCGCAGAGGGTCATGTAAGAGCAATGGGTGATACCTGGTAAAGCCCTCTGGGCCTTGCTAGGAATTGAGATCCCACATTGTTGGTGTAGTGGCCAAAAGAGTTTCTCTCAAGTGGGGAGTGCCCGCTCGCTGACCATCAGGTTCACTGACTGCTTACTGGGCCTCTGTCTGGAAGGGCTACCCTCCTCCGTTGTGAACAGCACCTGGAAAAGTTGTTGGCAAGCATTCCAGGTGGGCTGATGAGTATGGAAGTCATACCAGTACTAGTGTGTGTGGGGGGGCTGCTTGTTAGGGGTGGGGGTGAGGTTTTGGGGCCGGTGGGGGAGGGAGTGACTCAATAAGGGCCTGTTAGAAGTTTTCTATTTCTGGACCCTAGAAACCTTATAGGGCGGGGGTTGAAAGAAAGGGATTGAAGCCAGCTCTCCCACTCTCAGAGTTCTCCTGCAAAATGGGATAAAGCCGATTAGGGGAGAGAGATCATGAGGGGAGGGGAGGGGAGGGGAGGGGAGGGGTAGGGGAGGGGAGGGGTGGGGGAGGGTGATGGGGAGGGTAGGGGTGGGGGAGGGTGATGGGGAGGGGAGGGGTGGGGGAGGGTGATGGGGAGGGGAGGGGTGGGGGAGGGGAGGGGAGGGGTGGGGGAGGGTGATGGGGAGGGAAGGCCTCCACCTATGTGGTTTTGGGAACTTGGACCGTTTGTTTTTCCGGTCCTTCCATGTTTCCTGAAACCTTGGAAACAAGGGCCCTTTCTTTGCGGGAGGGAGTAAGTCTTTTATATTTGCAGGCTTCTTAGTGGCAATGTCAGCCACACTTGAAGTAACGGGATCAGATCGGGATATCCTGGTTCCCTTTAAGCATAACTATGAACTCATAGTAATAGGGGATGGGAAAACTAGTCTTGCGTGGGTCAATCAGGGACTCCTTCTGCCCCATCACTTTTAAACAAATTGTAGAGTCTCCAAGCTTTTGGGTTGAAACCACATCCTCTTGGTGAATGCCGAGAGCAGGGGTCCTCAAACTACTACCTGTGGGCCACATGCAGACAGCCGAGGACGTTGATACTTTCTGCCGGCTGTATGTGCCCCATTTATTTATTTTTTTTGAACTTCAAATCAATATGTGCAGTGTGTACATGAATTTGTTCGTAATATTTGTTTTTTTAAACTATAGTCTTTCCTTCAAAAGGCCTGAGGGATAGTGAACTGGCCCCCTGGGTAAACAGTTTCAGGACCCCTGCCCTAAGGTATCCTGGACTTAGGGGTTATTAATCTCCCAGCCCCGAAACATCCCTGAACATTCTACCCGTTGTAGGAGGCACCATGGGAATTTGGACCCCGGGTAATTTACAAGCCTTTACTCCAATTGAACCCAAGAAAATTCAAAATGACTTAGGCAGTTACTCTATTTTGGTCACTTTTGACTCGTCCTGCACTAGCCCATTATTTCCATTTAACTCTATAACGCGAAGCATGATGTTTTCATAACATTAAAAATGTATATATTAATACATATATATATATTTATAACTATGAAAGTCCACAACAAAAAGAAAATTTTTTCCCAAAATTAAAATTGAAGCGTTATAGGGTTAAAAAGAAGGATGGGTCTGATCAGCGTGTCCAAGACCTTAGCATCATAAAAAATCAGTGATCCGACTGCACCTAGTAGTGCCCAAACCTGTGCCCTCCTAGGGGAAAGTGTGAATGCTTTTATCCCTCTTCCTGTACTTCCAATGAACAAACACACATGTCTGGTAATCCTAAGATTATTTTTGTTTCCTGTGACACTCACCTAATTTCAAGGCCACTGCCACCTCACAAGCTTAGCCTTGTCGTAGTCAAACTGTTCACCTTTTAGACCGTTTGTTTTTCTCAGAAGTTATCGGGTGATTAAAGCTTCTGAACCAAGTGTGCCAGGTCCACGACTACCATCTCCTGGACCACCTCAACCTTATCCATCCTGGATAAAGTTGCCCTCAATGGACAACCCCTCCCAGCAGTGTAGGAAGGGTATGGACCCAAAGCCCCACCTTGCCCCTTTTGCCAGCAGGAAGTAGCTAGAGATGTCGTCGCCCAGTACCCCAAAGATTTGGGTCCATATCTCTTCAGGGGGGCAAATGTTAGGTAGCTATGCTAGGGACTGGGGCATCCGTTATGCATGCCCATAGGGCCAAGATAAGAGCCCAGTTAGGAGAGGCACCCTGTGCATGCTCAGAGGTCCAGATTTCTGGCCATGAAGGGGAGGTCACCTGGGTGGTTCCTGTACCTGGGTTGACCAATCTAGGCCATGTAAATTCAATTCAGCCACTGGGGTCGGCCAGACTTGCCCACCACGCCTCCCTAACGCTCATAAAACTCTCTTGAGTGCAGACCAGGCTTCTGCATGATTTCTCTCACACTCAGGAAGGCTCTTTGGAGGCAGCTGGGCTGCACATGAGTGGCTGGTGGATACTGTTCAGATGCATGGCTTTCTGCTTGCAAGGGTTTTTGTCTCAGCTGACTGGAAGGGAGGAGGTAGTACGTCTGGATCACAGAGTATCCATGTCCACAAACGAGGCTGCTCATTCCACTGTCCTGGAAGTGCTTTATGAAAACCCTCTGCTTTGCAATGTCACTCCTTGTAGATTAGAGTGGGAGGGGCTGGGACCAAGGTATGCTGCCTCTTGCTCCCAGTTGCAGGTTTCTGGATGCTGATTGTATCTCTTACAGCATCAGTTAGTGGGCTTGTTGTCTGCCTCAGGCTTTGTTCACGGAGATCCTCCAGCTAGGTGGTGGTGTATGCACATGAGCAGAGGCTTCCTGTCAATCCCCCATGAGTAGTAGAGCTCCCATGGTGTGGACTCCATGAAAGCCTTGCCCCAGGCAGCACGCTTACAAAGGAGGGTGGGCCCTGCAGGACAGAAGACCATTCCCCCTGTGGAATGGCCTCAGAGATCCACCTCCCTCTCTGGCCAGCTGCTGGGGCTGTGGGTCCTAAGCATCATGGCTGACTCAGTAATAGACACAGGGTGAGGCCACTCCAGTAGCTGTTTTGACTGGTCTCATCCAGCCTGAGATCATCCTTGCATGAGCCCTCTGCCAAGATTATTTTTGTTTCTTTTATGATCTTTTCATTAGTGGCTCCTACAACACTAACCGCAATCCATAAATACATCATCTGTTTGAAGCACATCTGTACATTAATTGCCCTCCTTATTCACAAAATATCCACTCTCCACCCAAGCCCCTGGCCTCAGCTCCTCATTTTTCCCCCCTCAATGCCCGCCACCCATCCCTCATCAATCCTTGGAAATGTACTAATTCTTTTGTCATATCTTCACCCACCTTTCTTTTGAGGTCAATGAAGATCCTTGTAATCGGTTCCCACTTTCCATCCTGCCCTTCCTCCACCCTCCCAGTATCTCCACTCATAACACTGGTAAAGGGCCCATCCACTCTGGATTCCCCGTGTTTGAAATTCCTATCGGTACTAGAATACCTTCTCTAGTTTGGCCAGATTAGTATGGTAGAACTGGGATCATGATAGTGGGGCAAGAGGAAGCATTAAGAACTAGAGGAAAGTTGTGTTTCATCTTTGCTGTCTCATACCCTGTATTCTTTAATCTCCACTCTGAGTTCCTTCTGTAAGGGGATGTCCAGTGCACTTTATCTATCTAGGTTAACTAGCGGGCACTTGTACTATCTACCTATGTAGGTGGCCTAGCGAGCACTTGGACTACGTAGGTTCCCTAGCGGGCACTTAGACTATGTAGGTTCCCTATCGGGTACATGGACTGTCTAGGTTAACTAGCGGGCAATTAGACTGTCTAGGTTACATAGTGGGCACTTGGACTATGCATGTTCCGTAGCGGGCACTTGGGCTATGTAGGTTAACGAACGGGCACTTGGACTATGTAGGTTAATGAACGGGCACTTGGACTATGTAGTTTACCTAGCAGGCACTTGGACTATGTACGTTCCCTAGCGGGCACTTGGGCTATCTACGTTACCTAGCGGGCACTTGGACTATGTAGGTTAACGAACGGGCACTTGGACTATGTAGGTAACCTAGTGGTCACTTGGACAGTCTAGGTTACCTAGCGGGAACTTGGACTATGTAGGTTAACTAGCGGGCACTTGGACTATCTAGGTTAACTAGCGGGCCCTTGGTCTACGTAGGTTAACTAGCAGGCCTTTGGACTATGTAAGTTAACTAGAGAGCACTTTGATGATTCTGGTTAACTACCGGGCACTTGGACTATCTAGGTTAACTAGCGGGTACTTGGACTATCTAGGTTAACTAGCGCGCGCTTGGACTATGTAGGTTCCCTAGCGGGCATTTGGACTATATAGGTTACCTAGCGGGCACTTGTACTATCTAGGTTACCTAGCTGGCACTTGGACTATGTAGGTCAACTATCGGGCCCTTGGACTATCTAGGTTAGCTAACGGGCACTTGGACTTTGTATGTTCCAGAGCGGGCACTTGGATTATGTAGGTTGCCTAGCGGGCATTTAGACTATGTAGGTTTCCTTGTGGGCATTTGGACTCTGTAGGTTACCTAGCGGGCACTTGGAATATGTAGTTTCCCTAACGGGCACTTGGACTATGTAGGTTCCCTAGCGGTCCCGTGGACTATGTAGGCTCCCTAGAAGACACTTGGACTATGTAGGTTAACTAGCGGGCACTTGGACTATCCAGGTTACCAGGCGGGCACTTGGACTATGTAGATTACCCAATGGGCACTTGGACTATCTAGGTTAACGAACGGACACTTGGACTATGTAGGTTAGTTATCAGGCACTTGGACTATCTAGGTTACCTAGCGGATACTTGGACGATTTAGCTTAAGTAGCGGGCACTTGGACTATCTAGGTTAAGTAGCAGGCCCTTGGACTATCTAGGTTTACTAGCGGGCACTTGGACTATCTAGGTTAACTAACGGGCACTTGGACTATGTAGTTTCCCTAGCGGGCATTTGAATTATTTAGGTTACCTAGTGGGCACTTTGACTATGTAGGTTATCTAGCGGGCACTTGGACTACATAGGTTAACTAGAAGGCACTTGGACTATCAAGGTTACCTAGCGGGCTCTTGGACTATGTAGGTTACCAGCGGGCACTTGGACTATCTAGGTTAACGAATGTGCACTTGGACTATGTAGGTAACCTAGCGGGCACTTGGACTGTCTAGGTTACCTAGCGGACATTTGGATTATCTAGGTTACCTAGTGGGCACTTGGACTATGTAGGTTAACTAGCGGACACTTCGACTAATTAGGTTATCTAACGGGCAACTGGACTATCTAGGTTACCTAGCGGGGACTTGGACTATGGAGGTTCCCTAGCGGGCACTTGGACTATCTAGGTTAACTAACGGGCACTTGGACTATGTAGGTTGCCTAGCGAGCACTTGGACTACGTAGGTTCCCTAGCGGGCACTTAAACTATGTAGGTTCCCTATCGGGTACTTGGACTGTCTAAGTTAACTAGCGGGCAATTAGACTGTCTAGGTTACATAGTGGGAACTTGGACTATGTATGTTCCCCAGCGGGCACTTGGGCTATGTAGGTTAACGAACGGGCACTTGGACTATATAGGTTAATGAACGGGCACTTGGACTATGTAGTTTACCTAGCAGGCACCAGGACTATGTACGTTCCCTAGCGGGCACTTGGGCTATCTACGTTACCTAGCGGGCACTTGGACTATGTAGGTTAACGAATGGGCACTTGGACTATGTTGGTAACCTAGTGGTCACTTGGACAGTCTAGGTTACCTAGCGGGAACTTGGACTATGTAGGTTAACTAGCGGGCACTTGGACTATCTAGGTTAACTAGCGGGCCCTTGGTCTATGTAGGTTAACTAGCAGGCCTTTGGACTATGTAAGTTAACTAGAGGGCACTTTGATGATTCTGGTTAACTACCGGGCACTTGGACTATCTAGGTTAACTAGCGGGCACTTGGACTATCTAGGTTAACTAGCGCGCGCTTGGACTATGTAGGTTCCCTAGCGGGCATTTGGACTATATAGGTTACCTTGCGGGCACTTGGACTATGTAGGTTACCTAGCGGGCACTTGGACTATCAAGGTTAACTAGCGGGCACTTGGATTATCTAGGTTTACTAACGGGAACCTGGACTATGTATGTTCCAGAGCGAGCAATTCGACTATGTAGGTTCCCTAGCGGGCACTTGGACTATCTAGGTTCCGTAAAGGGCACTTGGACTATCTAGGTTATCGAACTGGCACTTGCACTATCTAGGTTACCTAGCGGGCACTTGGACTATGTAGGTTAACTAGCGGACAATTGGACGATCTAGGTTAACTAGCGGACACTTGCACTATGTGGGTTACCTAGCGGGCACTTGGACTATCTAGGTTAACTAGCGGGCACTTTGACAATGTAGGTTAACTAGCGGACACTTCGACTATCTAGGTTATCTAACGGGCAATTGGACTATCTAGGTTACCTAGCGGGCACTTGGACTATGGAGGTTCCCTACGGGCACTTGGACTATTTAGGTTACCTAGCAGGCACTTTGACTATCTAGGTTAACTAACGGGCACTTGGACTATGTAGGTTGCCTAGCGAGCACTTGGACTACGTAGGTTCCCTAGCGGGCACTTAGACTATGTAGGTTCCCTATCGGGTACTTGGACTGTCTAGGTTAACTAGCGGGCAATTGGACTGTGTAGGTTCCCTAGCGGGCACTTGGATTATGTAGGTTCCCTATCGGGCACTTGGATTATGTAGGTTAACTAGCGGGCCCTTGGACTATCTAGGTTACCTAGCGGGCACTTGAACTATGTAGGTTAACTACTGGGCACTTGCACTATCTAGGTTACCGAACGGGCATTTGGATTATGTAGGTAACCTAGCAGGCACTTGGAGAGTCTAGGTTACCTAGCGGGCACTTGGATTTCTAGGTTAACGAACGGGCACTTGGACTATGTATGTTGCATAGCGGGCAATTGGACTATCTAGGTTAGGTAACGGGCACTTGGACTATCTAGGTTCCGTAAAGGGCACTTGGACTATCTAGGTTATCGAACTGGCACTTGCACTATCTAGGTTACCTAGCGGGCACTTGGACTATGTAGGTTAACTAGCGGACAATTGGACGATCTAGGTTAACTAGCGGACACTTGCACTATGTGGGTTACCTAGCGGGCACTTGGACTATCTAGGTTAACTAGCGGGCACTTTGACAATGTAGGTTAACTAGCGGACACTTCGACTATCTAGGTTATCTAACGGGCAATTGGACTATCTAGGTTACCTAGCGGGCACTTGGACTATGGAGGTTCCCTACGGGCACTTGGACTATTTAGGTTACCTAGCAGGCACTTTGACTATCTAGGTTAACTAACGGGCACTTGGACTATGTAGGTTGCCTAGCGAGCACTTGGACTACGTAGGTTCCCTAGCGGGCACTTAGACTATGTAGGTTCCCTATCGGGTACTTGGACTGTCTAGGTTAACTAGCGGGCAATTGGACTGTGTAGGTTCCCTAGCGGGCACTTGGATTATGTAGGTTCCCTATCGGGCACTTGGATTATGTAGGTTAACTAGCGGGCCCTTGGACTATCTAGGTTACCTAGCGGGCACTTGAACTATGTAGGTTAACTACTGGGCACTTGCACTATCTAGGTTACCGAACGGGCATTTGGATTATGTAGGTAACCTAGCAGGCACTTGGAGAGTCTAGGTTACCTAGCGGGCACTTGGATTTCTAGGTTAACGAACGGGCACTTGGACTATGTATGTTGCATAGCGGGCAATTGGACTATCTAGGTTAGGTAACGGGCACTTGGACTATCTAGGTTTCTTAGCGGGCATTTGGACGATCTAGGTTAACTAGAGGGCACTTGTACTATCTAGGTTAACTAGCGTGAACTTGGACTATCTAGGTTTCTTAGCGGGTACTTGGACTATGTAGGTTAACTAGCGGGCCCTTAGACTATGTAGATTAATTAGCGGCACTTGGGCTATCTACGTTAACTAGCGGGCCCTTGGACTATGTAGATTCCCTAGCTGGCATTTGGACTATATAGATAACGTAGCGGGCACCTTGACTTTGTAGGTTACCTAGCGGCACAAGGACTATCTAGGTTACCTAGCTGGCACTTGAACTATCGACGTTATAGCGGGTTCTTAATATATGTAGGTTACCTAGCGGGCTGTTGGACTATCTAGGTTACCAAGTGGGCACTTGGTCTATCTAGGTTAACTAAAGGGCACTTGGACTGTGTAGATTCCCTAGCGGGCCCTTGGACTATGTAAGTTCCCTAGCGGGCACTTGGACTATATGGGTTTCCTGGTGGGCATTTGGACTATCTAGGTTACCAAACGGGCACTTGGACTATGTAGGTTCCCTAGCGGGCACTTGGATTATGTACGTTCCCTATCGGGCACTTGGACTATGTATATTAACTAGAGGGCATTTGGACTATGTAGGTTACCTAGCGGGCACTTGGATTATGTAGGTTCCCTATCGGGCACTTGGAGAATGTAGGTTAACTAGGGGGCACTAGGACTATGTAGGTTACCAAGCGGGCCCTTGGACAATCTAGGTTACCTAGGGGGAACCTTGACTATGTAGGTTAACTAGTGGGCACTTGGACTATCTAGGTTACCTAGCAGGCACTAGGACTATGTACGTTCCCTAGCGGGCACTTGGACTATCTTCGTTACCTAGCGGGCACTTGGACTATGTACGTTACCTACCGGGCACATGGACTATGCACGTTTCCTAGCGGGTACTTGGACTAGATAGGTTAACTAGCGAGCACTTGGACTATCTAGGTTACCTAGCTGGCACTTGAACTATCTACGTTATAGCGGGTTCTTAGAGTATGTAGGTTACCTAGCGGGCTGTTGGACTATCTAGGTTACCAAGCGGGCACTTGGACTATCTAGGTTAACTAAAGGGCACTTGGACTGTGTAGATTCCCTAGTGGGCCCTTGGACTATGTAAGTTCCCTAGCGGGCACTTGGACTATGTGGGTTTCCTGGCGGGCATTTGGACTATGTAGGTTACCTAGCGGGCACTTGGACTATGTAGCTTCCCTATCGGGCACTTGGAAAATGTAGGTTAACTAGGGGGCACTAGGACTATGTAGGTTACCTAGCGGGCCCTTAGACTCTCTAGGTTACCTAGCGGGCATTTGGACTATATAGATTACCTAGCGGGCACTTAGACTTTGTAGGTTACCTAGCGGGCACTTGGACTATCTAGGTTACCTAGCTGACACTTGAACTATCTACATTACCTAGCAGGTACTTGGAGTATGTAGATTACCTACCGGGCTGTTGGAATATCTAGGGTACCTAGAAGGCACTGGGACTATCTAGGTTAACTAACGGGCACTTGTACTATGTAGGTTCCCTAGCGGGCCCTTGGACGATGTAAGTTCCCTAGCGGGCACTTGGACTATGTGGGTTCCCTAGCGGGCATTTGGACTATCTAGATTACCTAACGGGCACTTGGACTAGGTAGGTTCCCTAGCGGGCAATTGGATTATGTAGGTTCCCTATCGGGCACTTGGACTATGTAGGTTAACTAGCGGGCATTTGGACTATGTAGGTTACCGAGCGGGCACTTGGACTATGTAGGTTCCCTATCGGGCACTTTGAGAATGTAGGTTAACTAGGGGGCACTAGGACTATGTAGGTTACCTAGCGGGCCCTTGGACTATCTAGGTGACCTAAGGGGAACCTGGACTATGTAGGTTAACTAGTGGGCACTTAGATTATCTAGGTTACCTAGCAGGCACTTGGACTATGTACGTTCCCTAGCGGGCATTTGGACTATCTAGGTTACCTAACGGGCACTTGGACTAGGTAGGTTCCCTAGCGGGCACATGGATTATGTAGGTTCCCTATCGGGCACTTGGACTATGTAGGTTAACTAGCGGGCATTTGGACTGTGTAGGTTACCTAGCGGGCACTTGGACTATGTAGGTTCCCTATCGGGCACTTTGAGAATGTAGGTTAACTAGGGGGCACTAGGACTATGTAGGTTACCTAGCGGGCCCTTGGTCTATCTAGGTTACCTAGGGGGAACCTGGACTATGTAGGTTAACTAGTGGGCACTTGGACAATCTAGGTTACCTAGCAGGCACTTGGACTATGTACGTTCCCTAGCAGGCACTTGGATTATGTAGGTTCCCTATCGGGAACTTGGACTATGTAGAATAACTAGAGGGCATTTGGACTATGTAGGTTACCTAGCGGGCACTTGGACTATGTAGGTTCCCTATCGGGCACATGGAAAATGTAAGTTAACTAGGGGGCACTAGGACTATGTAGGTTACCTAGGGGGCCCTTAGACTATCTTGGTTACCTAGCGGGCATTTGGATTATGTAGGCTCCCTAGCGGTCATTTGGACTATCTAGGTTACCTAGCTGGCACTTGAACTATCTACGTTACCTAGCGGGTACTTGGAGTATGTAGGTTACCTACCGGGCTGTTGGACTATCTAGGTTACCTAGCGGGCATTGGGACTATCTAGGTTAACTAACGGGCACTTGGACTATGTAGGTTCCCAAGCGGGCCTGGACTATGTAAGTTCCCTAGCGTGCACTTTGACTATGTGGGTTCCCTAGCGGGCATTTGGACTATCTAGGTTACCTAACGGGCACTTGGACTATGTAGGTTCCCTAGCGGGCACTTGGATTATGTAGGTTCCCTATCGGGCACTTGGACTATGTAGGTTAACTAGCAGGCATTTGGACTATGTAGGTTACCTAGCGGGCACTTTGACTATGTAGGTTCCCTATCGGGCACTTGGAGAATGTAGGTTAACTAGGGGGCACTAGGACTATGTAGGTTACCTAGCGGGCCCTTGGACTATCTAGGTTACCTAGGGGGAACCTGGACTATGTAGGTTAACTAGTGGGCACTTGGACTATCTAGGTTACCTAGCAGGCACTTGGACTATGTACGTTCCTTAGCGGGCACTTGGATTATGTAGGTTCACTATCGGGCACTTGGACTATGTACTTTACCTAGCGGGCACTTGGACTATGTATGTTTCCGAGCGGGTACTTGGACTAGATAGGTTCCCTAGCGGGCACTTGGTCTGTCTAGGTTAACTAGCGAGCACTTGGACTATCTAGGTTAACTAGCGGGCATATGGATTATTAGGGCCCCTAGCGGGCATTTGGACTATATTTGTTACCTAGCGGGCACTTGGACTATTTAGGTTAACGAACGGGCACTTGGACTATTTAGGTAACCTATTGGTCATTTGGACTATCTAGGTTAACTTGCGGGCCCTTGGACAATGCAGGTTAATTAGCGGGCCCTTGGATTATGTAGGTTAACTAGTGGGCACTTGGACGATCTAGGTTAACTAGCGGGTACTTGGACTATGTAGATTAACTAGCGGCACTTGGACTATCTACGTTAACTAGCGGGCCCTTGGACTACGCAGATTCCCTAGCGGGCACTTGGACTATGTATGTTCCAGAGCGGGCCCTTGGACTATGTAGGGTCCCTAGCAGTCACTTGGACTATGTAGGTTCCAGAGCGGGCACTTAGGCTAACTAGGTTCCCTAGCGGGCACTTG
The DNA here is from genome assembly GCF_050624435.1 of Tenrec ecaudatus. Classification (NCBI taxonomy): domain Eukaryota; kingdom Metazoa; phylum Chordata; class Mammalia; order Afrosoricida; family Tenrecidae; genus Tenrec; species Tenrec ecaudatus. Next base: position 626,198 of record NW_027457676.1, read on the forward strand.
TACTATGTAGGTTAATTAGCGGACACTTGGACGATCTAGGTTAACTAGCGGGTACTTGGATTATGTAGGTTAAGTAGCGGGCCCTTGAACTATGTAGATTAACTAGCGGGCACTTGGAGTATGTAGGTGCCCTAGCGGGCACTTGGACTCTGTATGTTCCCTACGGACACTTGAACTATGTAAGTTAACTACCGGGCACTTGGACTATGTAGGTTAACTAGCGGGCCCTTGTACTATCTAGGTTACCTAGCGGGCACTTGGACTATGTAGGTTAACTACCGGGCACTTGCACTATCTAGGTTACCAAACGGGCATTTGGCTATGTAGGTAACCTAGCGGGCACTTGGAGAGTCTAGGTTACCTAGCGGGCACTTGGACTTCTAGGTTAACGAACGGGCACTTGGACTATGTATGTTGCATAGCGGGCAATTGGACTATCAAGGTTAGGTAACGGGCACTTGGACTATCTAGGTTTCTTAGCGGGCACTTGGAAGATCTAGGTTAACTAGAGGGCACTTGGACTAACTAGGTTAGGTAACGGGCACTTGGACTATCTAGGTTTCTTAGCGGGTACTTGGACTATGTAGGTTAACTAGTGGGCCCTTAAACTATGTAGAATAACTAGCGGGCCCTTGGACTATGTAGATACCCTAGCGGGCATTTGGACTATATAGATAACCTAGCGGGCACTTTGACTTTGTAGGTTACCTAGCGGCACATGGACTATCCAGGTTACATATCTGGCACTTCAACTATCTAAGTTGCCTAGCGGGTTCTTGGAGTATGTAGGTTACCTAGCGGGCTGTTGGACTATCTAGGTTACCTAGCGGGCACTTGGACTATTTAGGTTAACTAACGGGCACTTGGACTATGTAGGTTCCCTAGCGGGCCCTTGGACTATGTAAGTTCCCTTTCGGGCACTTGGACTAGGTAGGTTCCCTAGCGGGCACTTGGTCTATCTAGGTTAACTAGCGGGCACTTGGAGTATCTGGTTAACTAGCGAGCACTTGGACTATCTAGGATAACTAGCGGGACTTGGACTATTAGGGTCCCTAGCGGGCATTTGAACTATATTGGTTACCTAGAGGGCACTTGGACTATGTAGGTTAACGAACAGGCACTTGGACTATGTAAGAAACCTACTGGTCACTTGAACTATCTAGGTTACTTAGCGGGCTGTTGGACTATATACGTTCCCTAGCGGGCACTTGGACTATCTACATTAACTAGCGGGCACTTGGACTATCTAGGTTAACTAGCGTGCACTTGGACTATGTAGGTTCCTTAGCGGGCACTTGGACTATCTAGGTTGCCTAGCTGGCACTTGTACTATGTAGGTTAACTAGCGTGCCCTTGGACTATCTAGGTTACGTAGCGGGCACTTGGTATATAGGTTAACTAGCGGGCACTTGGACTATATAGTCTAACTAGTGGACACTTGCACGATCTAGGTTAACTAGTGGGCCCTTGCACTATGTAGGTTAACTAGCGGGCCCATGGATTATGTAGGTTTACTAGTAGGCACTTGGACTATCTACGTTAACTAGCGGGCACTTGGACTATGTAGTTTCCCTAGCAGGCATTTGGACTATTTATGTTACCTAGCGGGCACTTGGACTATGTAGGTTACATAGCGGGCACTTGGACTATCTAGGTTACCTAGCAGGCACTTTGACTATCTAGGTTAACTAACGGGCACTTGGAGTATGTAGGTTGCCTAGCGGGCACTTGGATTATGTAGGTTCCCTATCGGGCACTTGGACTATGTAGGTTAAATAGCGGGCACTTGGACTGTCTAGGTTACCTAGCGGGCACTTGGATTATCTAGGTTAGCTAACAGGCACTTGGACTATCTAGATTCCCTAGCGCGCATTTTTACTGTCTAGGTTACCTAGCTGGCACTTAGATTATATAGGTTAAATAGCGGGCACATGGAATATGTAGGTTAACTAGCGGACACTTGGACTATGTAGGTTATCTAGCGGGCCCATGGACTATGTAGGTTTACTAGCGGGCCCTTGGACTATCTAGGTTCCCTAAGGGGCACTTGCACTATCTAGGTTACCGAACGGGCACTTGGACTATCTAGGTTACCTAGCGGGCACTTGGACTATGTAGGCTAACTAGGGGGCCCTTGGACGATCTAGGTTACCTAGCGGGTACTTGAACTATCTAGGTTAACTAGCGGGCACTTGCACTATCTAGGTTTCCTAGCGGGCATGGGACGATATAGGTTAACTAGCGGGTACTTGGACTATTTAGGTTAACTAGTGGGCCCTTGGACTATGTAGATTAGCTAGCGGCACTTGGACTATCTATGTTAACTAGCGGGACCTTGGACTATGTAGATTCCCTAGCGGGCACTTGGACTATGTATGTTCCAGAGCGGGCACTTCGACTATGTAGGTTCCCTAGCAGGCACTTGGACTATGTAGGTTCCAGAGCGGGCACTTGGACTATGTAAGTTAACTAGCGGACAATTGGACGATCTAGGTTAACTAGAGGGTACTTGGATTATGTAGGTTAACTAGCGGGCCCTTGGACTATGTAGATTAACTAGCAGCACTTGGACTATCTACGTTAACTAGCGGGCTCTTGGACTATGTAGATTTCCTAGCGTGCACTTGGACTACGTAGGTTCCCTAGCGGGCACTTGGACTATGTATGTTCCCTTGCGGGCACTTGGACTATGTATGTTCCCTACGGACACTTGAACTATGTAAGTTAACTACCGGGTACTTGGACTATGTATGTTAACTAGCGGGCACTTGGACTATGTAGTTAACCTAGCAGACACTTGCACTATGTAGGTTACCTAGCGGGCACTTTAACGATCTAGTTTAACTAAGGGGCACTTGGACTATCAAAGTTAACAAGCGAGCCCTTGGACTATGTAGGTTAACTAGCGGGCCCTTGGACTATCTAGGTTACCTAGATAGCACTTGGACTATATAGGTTCCCTAGCGGGCACTTGGACTATCTGTGTTAACGAACGGGCACTTGGACTATGCAGGTAACCTAGCGGGCACTTGTACTGTCTAGGTTACATAGCGGGCACTTGGACTGTCTAGGTTACATAGCGGGCTCTTGGACTTCTAGGTTAATGAACGGGCACTTGGACTATCTAGGTTACCTAGCGGGCACTTGGACTATCTAGCTTGCATAGCAGGCACTTGGACTATGTACGTCCCCTAGTGGGCACTTGGACTATCTAGGTTAACAAACGGACACTAGGACTATCTAGGTTAACTAGCGGGCACTTGGACTATCTAGGTTGCCTAGCAGGGAGTTGGATTATGAAGGATCCCTAGCGGGCACTTGGACTATGTAGGTTAATTAGCGGACACTTGCACGATCTAGGTTAACTAGCGGGTCCTTGCACTATGTAGGTTAACTAGCGGGCCCATGGATTATGTAGGTTTACTAGCAGGCACTTGGAATATCTAGGTTAACTAGCGGGCACTTGGACTATGTAGTTTCCCTAGCGGGCATTTGGACTATTTAGGCTACCAAGCGGGCACTTGGACTATGTAGGTTACCTAGCGAGCACTTGGACTATCTAGGTTACCTAGCAGGCACTTTGACTATCTAGGTTTACTAACGGGCACTTGGACTATGTAGGTTGCCTAGCAGGCACATGGACTATGTAGGTTAGCTAACGGGCTCTTAGATTATGTAAGTTAACTAGCGGGCACTTGGAATATGTAGGTTTACTAGCGGGCCCATGGACTATGTAGGTTTACTTGCCGGCCCTTGGACTATCTAGGTTCCCTAAAGGGCAATTGGGCTATCTAGGTCACCGAAAAAGCACTTGAACTATCTAGGTTACCTAGCGGGAACGTGGACTATGTAGGCTAATTAGGGGACCCTTGGAATATCTAGGTTACCTAGCGGGTACTTGAACTATCTAGGTTAACTAGCGGGGACTTGGACTATGTACGTTCCCTAGCGGGAACTTGGACTATCTAGATTAACTAGCGGGCACTTGGACTATCTAGGTTAACTAGCGTGCACTTGGACTATGTAGGTTCCTTAGCGGGCACTTGGACTATCTAGGTTGCCTAGCGGGCACTTGTACTATGTAGGTTAACTAGCGTGCCCTTGGACTATCTAGGTTACGTAGCAGGCACTGGTATATAGGTTAACTAGCGGGCACATGGACTATATAGGCTAACTAGTGGACACTTGCACGATCTAGGTTAACTAGCGGGCCCTTGCACTATGTAGGTTAACTAGCGGGCCCATGGATTATGTAGGTTTACTAGTAGGCACTTGGACTATCTACGTTAACTAGCGGGCACTTGGACTATGTAGTTTCCCTAGCAGGCATTTGGACTATTTAGGTTACCTAGCGGGAATTTGGACTATGTAGGTTACATAGCGGGCACTTGGACTATCTAGGTTACCTAGCAGGCACTTTGACTATCTAGGTTAACTAACGGGCACTTGGAATATGTAGGTTAACTAGCGGACACTTGGACTATGTAGGTTATCTAAGGGCCCATGGACTATGTAGGTTTAATAGCGGGCCCTTGGACTATCTAGTATCCCTAAAGGGCACTTGCACTATCTAGGTTACCGAACGGGCACTTGGACTATCTAGGTTACCTAGCGGGCACTTGGACTATGTAGGCTAACTATGGGGCCCTTGGACGATCTAGGTTACCTAGCGGGTACTTGAACTATCTAGGTTAACTAGCGGGCACTTGCACTATCTAGGTTTCCTAGCGGGCACTGGGACGATGTAGGTTAACTAGCGGGCCCTTGGACTATGTAGGTTAACTAGCGGGCCCTTGGACTATGTAGGTTAACTAGCGTGCACTTGGACGATCTAGGTTAACTAGCAGGTACTTGGACTATGTAGGTTAACTAGCGGGCCCTTGGACTATGTAGATTAACTAGCGGCACTTGGACTATCTATGTTAACTAGCGGGACCTTGGACTATGTAGATTCCCTAGCGGGCACTTGGACTATGTATGTTCCAGAGTGGGCACTTCGACTATGTAGGTTCCCTAGCAGGCACTTGGACTATGTAGGTTCCAGAGCGGGCACTTGGACTATCTAGGTTCCCTTGCGGGCACTTGGACTATGTAGGTTAACTAGCGGACACTTGGACGATCTAGGTTAACTAGAGGGTACTTGGATTATGTAGGTTAACTAGCGGGCCCTTGGACTATGTAGATTAACTAGCAGCACTTGGACTATCTACGTTAACTAGCGGGCTCTTGGACTATGTAGATTCCCTAGCGGGCACTTGGACTACGTAGGTTCCCTAGCGGGCACTTGGACTATGTATGTTCCCTTGCGGGCACTTGGACTATGTATGTTCCCTACGGACACTGGAACTATGTAAGTTAACTACCAGGTACTTGGACAATGTATGTTAACTAGCGGGCCCTTGGACTACTTAGGTTAACTAGTGGACACTTGCACTATGTAGGTTACCTAGCGGACACTTGGACTATCTAGGTTAACTAGCGGGCGCTTGGACTATGTAGGTTAACTAGCGGACACTTGCACTATGTAGGTTACCTAGCGGGCACTTGGACTATGTAGGTTAACTAGCAGGCCCTTGGACTATCTAGGTTACCTAGCAGGCACTTGGACTATGTAGGTTACCTAGCGGGCACTTGGACTATGTACCTTCCCTAGCGGGCACTTAGACTATCTATGTTAACTAGCGGGCACTTGGACTATGTAGTTAACCAGCAGACACTTGCACTATGTAGGTTAACTAGCGGGCACTTGAACAATCTAGTTTAACTAAGGGGCACTTGGACTATCAAAGTTAACAAGCGAGCCCTTGGACTATGTAGGTTAACTAGCGGGCCCTTGGACTATCTAGGTTACCTAGATAGCACTTGGACTATATAGGTTCCCTAGCGGGCACTTGGACTATCTGTGTTAACGAACGGGCACTTGGACTATGCAGGTAACCTAGCGGGCACTTGTACTGTCTAGGTTACATAGCGGGCTCTTGGACTTCTAGGTTAACGAACGGGCACTTGGACTATCTAGGTTACCTAGCGGGCACTTGGACTATCTAGCTTGCGTAGCAGGCACTTGGACTATGTACGTCCCCTAGTGGGCACTTGGACTATCTAGGTTAACAAACGGACACTAGGACTATCTAGGTTAACTAGCGGGCACTTGGACTATCTAGGTTACCTTGCAGGCAGTTGGATTATGAAGGATCCCTAGCGGGCACTTGGAGTATGTAGGTTAATTAGCGGACACTTGCACGATCTAGGTTAACTAGCGGGTCCTTGCACTATGTAGGTTAACTAGCGGGCCCATGGATTATGTAGGTTTACTAGCAGGCACTTGGAATATCTAGGTTAACTAGCGGGCACTTGGACTATGTAGTTTCCCTAGCGGGCATTTGGACTATTTAGGTTACCAAGCGGGCACTTGGACTATGTAGGTTACCTAGCGAGCACTTGGACTATCTAGGTTAACTAGCAGGCACTTTGACTATCTAGGTTAACTAACAGGCACTTGGACTATGTAGGTTGCCTAGCAGGCACATGGACTATGTAGGTTACCTAGCCGCCACTTGGACTATCTAGGTTAGCTAACAGGCACTTGGACTATTGAGGTTCCCTAGCGGGCACTTTTACTACCTAGGTTACCTAGCTGGCCCTTGGACTATGTAGGTCAACTAGCGGGCCCTTGGACTATCTAGGTTAGCTAACGGGCACTTAGATTATGTAGGTTAACTAGCGGGCATTTGGAATATGTAGGTTAACTAGCGGGCCCATGGACTATGTAGGTTTACTTGCGGGCCCGTGGACTATCTAGGTTCCCTAAAGGGCACTTGGGCTTTCTAGGTTACCGAAAAGGCACTTGGACTATCTTGGTTACCTAGCGGGAACTTGGACTATGTAGGCTAACTAGGGGGCCCTTGGAATATCTAGGTTACCTAGCGGGTACTTGAACTTCTAGTTTAACTAGCAGGGACTTGGACTATGTACGTTCCCTAGCGGGCACTTGGACTATCTAGATTAACTAGCGGGCACTTGGACTATCTAGGTTAACTAGCGTGCACTTGGACTATGTAGGTTCCTTAGCGGGCACTTGGACTATCTAGGTTGCCTAGCGGGCACTTGTACTATGTAGGTTAACTAGCGTGCCCTTGGACTATCTAGGTTACGTAGCAGGCACTTGGTATATAGGTTAACTAGCGGGCACTTGGACTATATAGGCTAACTAGTGGACACTTGCACGATCTAGGTTAACTAGTGGGCCCTTGCACTATGTAGGTTAACTAGCGGGCCCATGGATTATGTAGGTTTACTAGTAGGCACTTGGACTATCTACGTTAACTAGCGGGCACTTGGACTATGTAGTTTCCCTAGCAGGCATTTGGACTATTTAGGTTACCTAGCGGGAATTTGGACTATGTAGGTTACATAGCGGGCACTTGGACTATCTAGGTTACCTAGCAGGCACTTTGACCATCTAGGTTAACTAACGGGCACTTGGAGTATGTAGGTTGCCTAGCGGGCACTTGGATTATGTAGGTTCCCTATCGGGCACTTGGACTATGTAGGTTAACTAGCGGGCACTTGGACTGTCTAGGTTACCTAGCGGGCGCTTGGATTATCTAGGTTAGCTAACAGGCAGTTGGACTATCTAGATTCCCTAGCGCGCACTTGTACTGTCTAGGTTACCTAGCTGGCACTTAGATTATATAGGTTAAATAGCGGGCACTTGGAATATGTAGGTTAACTAGCGGACACTTGGACTATGTAGGTTATCTAGCGGGCCCATGGACTATGTAGGTTTACTAGCGGGCCCTTGGACTATCTAGTATCCCTAAAGGGCACTTGAACTATCTAGGTTACCGAACGGGCACTTGGACTATCTAGGTTACCTAGCGGGCACTTGGATATGTAGGCTAACTAGGGGGCCCTTTGACGATCTAGGTTTCCTTGCGGGTACTTGAACTATCTAGGTTTCCTAGTGGGCACTGGGACGATGTAGGTTAACTAGCGGGCCCTTGGACTATGTAGGTTAACTAGCGGGCCCTTGGACTATGTAGGTTAACTAGCGTGCACTTGGACTATCTAGGTTAACTAGCGGGTACTTGGACTATGTAGGTTAACTAGCAGGCCCTTGGACTATGTAGATTAACTAGCGGCACTTGGACTATCTATGTTAACTAGCGGGACCTTGGACTATGTAGATTCCCTAGCGGGCACTTGGACTATGTATGTTCCAGAGTGGGCACTTCGACTATGTAGGTTCCCTAGCAGGCACTTGGACTATGTAGGTTCCAGAGCGGGCACTTGGACTATCTAGGTTCCCTTGCGGGCACTTGGACTATGTAGGTTAACTAGCGGACACTTGGACGATCTAGGTCAACTAGAGGGTACTTGGATTATGTAGGTTAACTAGCGGGCCCTTGGACTATGTAGATTAACTAGCAGCACTTGGTCTATCTACGTTAACTAGCGGGTTCTTGGACTATGTAGATTCCCTAGCGGACACTTGGACTACGTAGCTTCCCTAGCGGGCACTTGGACTATGTATGTTCCCTAGCGGGCACTTGGACTATGTATGTTCCCTACGGACACTGGAACTATGTAAGTTAACTACCAGGTACTTGGACTATGTATGTTAACTAGCGGGACCTTGGACTACTTAGGTTAACTAGTGGACACTTGCACTATGTAGGTTACCTAGTGGACACTTGGACTATCTAGGTTAACTAGCGGGCGCTTGGACTATGTAGGTTAACTAGCGGACACTTGCACTATGTAGGTTACCTAGCGGGCACTTGGACTATGTAGGTTAACTAGCAGGCCCTTGGACTATCTAGGTTACCTAGCAGGCACTTGGACTATGTAGGTTACCTAGCGGGCACTTGGACTATGTACCTTCCCTAGCGGGCACTTAGACTATGTATGTTAACTATCGGGCACTTGGACTATGTAGTTAACCTAGCAGACACTTGCACTATGTAGGTTACCTAGCGGGCACTTGAACGATCTAGTTTAACTAAGGGGCACTTGGACTATCAAAGTTAACAAGCGAGCCCTTGGACTATGTAGGTTAACTAGCGGGCCCTTGGACTATCTAGGTTACCTAGATAGCACTTGGACTATATAGGTTCCCTAGCGGGCACTTGGACTATCTGTGTTAACGAACGGGCACTTGGACTATGCAGGTAACCTAGCGGGCACTTGTACTGTCTAGGTTACATAGCGGGCACTTGGACTGTCTAGGTTACATAGCGGGCTCTTGGACTTCTAGGTTAATGAACGGGCACTTGGACTATCTAGGTTACCTAGCGGGCACTTGGACTATCTAGCTTGCGTAGCAGGCACTTGGACTATGTACGTCCCCTAGTGGGCACTTGGACTATCTAGGTTAACAAACGGACACTAGGACTATCTAGGTTAACTAGCGGGCACTTGGACTATCTAGGTAACCTTGCAGGCAGTTGGATTATGAAGGATCCCTAGCGGGCACTTGGAGTATGTAGGTTAATTAGCGGACACTTGCACGATCTAGGTTAACTAGCGGGTCCTTGCACTATGTAGGTTAACTAGCGGGCCCATGGATTATGTAGGTTTACTAGCAGGCACTTGGAATATCAAGGTTAACTAGCGGGCACTTGGACTATGTAGTTTCCCTAGCGGGCATTTGGACTATTTAGGTTACCAAGCGGGCACTTGGACTATGTAGGTTACCTAGCGAGCACTTGGACTATCTAGGTTAACTAGCAGGCACTTTGACTATCTAGGTTAACTAACAGGCATTTGGACTATGTAGGTTGCCTAGCAGGCACATGGACTATGTAGGTTACCTAGCCGCCACTTGGACTATCTAGGTTAGCTAACAGGCACTTGGACTATTGAGGTTCCCTAGCGGGCACTTTTACTACCTAGGTTACCTAGCTGGCCCTTGGACTATGTAGGTCAACTAGCGGGCCCTTGGACTATCTAGGTTAGCTAACGGGCACTTAGATTATGTAGGTTAACTAGCGGGCATTTGGAATATGTAGGTTAACTAGCGGGCCCATGGACTATGTAGGTTTACTTGCGGGCCCGTGGACTATCTAGGTTCCCTAAAGGGCACTTGGGCTTTCTAGGTTACCGAAAAGGCACTTGGACTATCTTGGTTACCTAGCGGGAACTTGGACTATGTAGGCTAACTAGGGGGCCTTTGGAATATCTAGGTTACCTAGCGGGTACTTGAACTTCTAGGTTAACTAGCGGGGACTTGGACTATGTACGTTCCCTAGCGGGCACTTGGACTATCTAGATTAACTAGCGGGCACTTGGACTATCTAGGTTAACTAGCGTGCACTTGGACTATGTAGGTTCCTTAGCGGGCACTTGGGCTATATAGGCTAACTAGCGGACACTTGCACGATCTAGGTTAACTAGCGGGCCCTTGCACTATGTAGGTTAACTAGCGGGCCCATGGATTATGCAGGTTTACTAGCAGGCACTTGGACTCTCTAGGTTAACTAGCGGGCACTTGGACTATGTAGTTTCCCTAGCGCGCATTTGGACTATTTAGGATACCTAGCGGGCACTTGGACTATGTAGGTTACCTAGCGGGCACTTGGACTATCTAGGTTACCTAGCAGGCACTTTGACTCTCTAGGTTAACTAACGGGCACTTGGAGTATGTAGGTTGCCTAGTGGGCACTTGGATTATGTAGGTTCCCTATCTGGCACTTGCACTATGTAGGTAAACTAGCCGACACTTGGACTATCCTGGTTACCTAGCGGGCACTTGGATTATCTAGGTTAACGAACGGGCACTTGGACTATGTAGGTTACCTAGCCGCCACTTGGACTATCTAGGTTAGCTAACAGGCACTTGGACTATCTAGATTCCGTAGCAGGCACTTGTACTATCTAGGTTACCTAGCTGACACTTAGATTATGTAGGTTAAATAGCGGGCACTTGGAATATGTAGGTTAACTAGCAACACTTGCACTATGTAGGTTAACTAGCGGGCCCATGAAGTACGTAGGTTTACAAGCGGGCCCTTGGACTATCTAGGTTCCCTAAAGGGCACTTGGACTATCTAGGTTACCGAATGGGCACTTGGACTATCTAGGTTACCTAGCGGGCACTTGGACTATGTAGGCTAACTAGGGGGTCCTTGGACGATCTAGGTTACCTAGCGGGTACTTGAACTACCTAGGTTAACTAGCGGGCACTTGCACTATCTAGGTTACCTAGCGGACACGTGGACTATGTACGTTCCCTAGCGGGCACTTGGACTATCTATGTTAACTAACGGGCACTTGGAATATGTAGGTTAACTAGTGGACACTTGCACTATGTAGGTTACCTAGCAGGCACTTGGACTATCTAGTTTAACTAGCGTGCACTTGGACTATGTAGGTTCCTTAGCGGGCACTGGGATTATCTAGGTTGCCTAGCGGGCACATGGACTATGTAGGTTAACTAGCATGCACTTGGACTATCTAGGATTCGTAGCGGGCACTTGGTATATAGGTTAACTAACAGGCACTTGGACTATGTAGGTCAACAAGAGGACACTTGGACTATCTAGGTTAACTAGTGGGCCCTTGGACTATGTAGGTTAACAAGCGGGCACTTGGACAATCTAGGTTAACTAGCGGGCACTTGGACGATCTAGGTTAACTAGCGGGCACTTGGAGTATCAAAGGTAACAAGTGAGCCCTTGGACTATGTAGGTTAACTAGCGGGCCTTTGGACTATCTAGGTTACCTAGCGGGCACATGGACCATATAGGTTACCTAGAGGGCACTTGGACTATGTAGGTTACCTAGTGGGCACTTGTACTATCTAGGTTAACGAATGGGCACTTGGAATATGCAGGTAACCTAGCGGGCACTTGGACTGTCTAGGTTACCTAGCGGGCACTTGGACTTCTAGGTTAACGAACGGGCACTTGGACTATGTAGGTTGCTTAGCGGGCACTAGGACTATCTAGGTTAGGTAACGGGCACTTTGAGTATCTAGGTTACCTAGCGGGAACTTGGACAATGTAAATTACCTAGCGGGCACTTGGACTATCTAGGTTACATAACGGGCACTTTGACTATCTAGGTTGCATAGCGGGCACTTGGATTAAGTAGGTTAACTAGCGAGCACTTGGACTCTAGGTTACCTAGCGGGCACTTGGACTATCTAGGTTACCTAGCGGGCCCTTGGGCTATGTAGGTTTCCTAGCGGGCACTTGGACTATCTAGGTTAACTAACGGGCACTTGGACTATGTAGGTTACCTAGCGGGCACTTGGACTAACTAGGTTACCTAGCGGGCACTTGGACTATCTAGGTTACCTAGCGAGCCCTTGCACTATGTAGGTTTCCTAGCGGGCACTTGGACTATCTAGGTTAACGAACGGGCACTTGGACTATGTAGGTAACCTAGCGGGCACTTGGACAGTCTAGGTTACCTAGGAGGCACTTGGACTATCTAGGTTAACAAACGGGCACTTGGACTATGTAGGTTACCTAGCGGGCACTGGGACTATGTAGGATCCCTTTCGGACATTTGGACTACTTAGGTTACCTAGCGGGCACTTGGACTATCTAGGTTAACTAGCGGACACTTGGACTATCTAGGTTACCTAGCTGGCACTTGGACTATGTAGGTTCCCTAGCGGGCACTTGGATTATCTAGGTTACCCAGCAGGCACTTGGACTATATAGGTCAACTAGCGGGTCCTTGTAATATCTAGGTTAGCTAACTGGCACTTGGACTATGTAGGTTAACTAGCAGACACTTGCACGATCTAGGTTAACTAGCGGGCTCTTCCACTATGTAGGTTAACTAGCGGGACCATTGACACTGTTGGTTAACTAGCGGGCACTTGGACGATCTAGGTTAACTAGCGGGCACTTGGACTATATAGGTTAACTAGGGGGCGCTTTGATTATCTAGGTTACCTAGCGGGCACTTGGACTATGTACGTTCCCAAGTGGGCATTTGGACTATCTAGGTTTCTTAGCGGGTACTTGGACTATGTAGGTTAACTAGCGGGCCCTTGGACTATGTAGATTAACTAGCGGCACCTGGACTATCTACGTTAACTAGCGGGTCCTTGGACTATGTAGATTCCCTAGCGGGCATTTGGACTATATAGATTACTTAGCGGGCACTTAGACTTTGTAGGTTCCCTAGCGGGCATTTGGACTATCTAGGTTACCTAACGGGCACTTGGACTACGTAGGTTCCCTAGCAGGCACTTGGATTATGTAGGTTCCCTATCGGGCACTTGGACTATGTACGTTAACTAGTGGGCATTTGGACTATGTAGGTTACCTAGCGGGCAAATGGACAATGTAGGTTACGTAGTGGGCACTTGGACTATATAGGTTCCGTTTCAGGCATTTGGACTATGTAGGTTATCGAGCGGGCCCTTGGACTATCTAGGTTACCTAGGGGGAACCTGGACTTTGTAGGTTAACTAGTGGGCACTTGGACTATCTAGGTTACCTACCAGGCACTTGGACTATGTAGGTTAACTAGCGGGCACTTGGACTATCTAGGTTACCTAGCGGGCACTTGGACTATGTACGTTCCCTAGAGGGCACTTGGACTATCTACGTTACCTAGCGGGCACGTGGACTATGTACGTTACCTAGCGGGCACTTGGACTATGTACGTTTCCTAGCGGGTACTTGGACTAGATAGGTTCCCTAGCGGGCACTTGGTCATCTAGGTTAACTAGCGGGCACTGGGACTATCTAGGTTAACTAGCGAGCACTTGGACTATTTAGGTTAACTAGCGGGCATTTGGAATATTAGGGCCCCTAGCGGGCATTTGGACTATATTGGTTACCTAGCGGGCACTTGGACTGTGTAGGTTAACGAACGGGCACTTGGACTATGTGGGTAACCTAGTGGTCACTTGAACTTTCTAGGTTACCTAGCGGGCACTTGGACTATGTAGGTTAACTAGCGGGCACTTGGACTATCTGGGTTAACTTGCGGGCCCTTGGACGATGTAGGTGAACTAGCAGACCCTCGCACTATGTAGGCTAACTAGCGGGCCCATGGATTATGTAGGTTTACTAGCAGGCACTTGGACTATCTAGTTTAACTAACGGGCACTTGGACTATGTAGTTTCCTAGCGGGCATTTGGACTATTTAGGTTACCTAGCGGGCACTTGGACTATGTAGGTTACCTAGCGGGCATTTGGACTATCTAAGTTACATAGCAGGCACTTTGACTATCTAGGTTAACTAAAGGGCACTTGGACTATGTAGGTTGCCTAGCGGGCACTTGGATTATGTAGGTTCCCTATAGGGCACTTGGACTTTGTAGGTTAACTAGCGGGCACTTGGACTGTCTAGGTTACCTAGTGGGCACTTGGATTATCTCGGTTAATGAACGGGCACTTTGACTATGTAGGTTACCTAGCCGCCACTTGGACTATCTAGGTTCCCTAAAGGGCACTTGGACTATCTAGGTTCCCTAAAGGGCACTTGGACTATCTAGGGTACCTAGCGGGCACTGGGACTATGTAGGCTAACTTGGGGGCCCTTTGATGAACTAGGTTACCTAGCGGGTACTTGAACTATCTTGGTTACCTAGCGGGCACTTGGACTATGTACGTTCCCTAGAGGGCATTTGGACTATCTATGTCAACTAGCGGGCACTTGGAATATGTAGGTTAACTAGCGTACACTTGCACTATGTAGGTTACCTAGCAGGCACTTGGTCTATCTAGGTTAACTAGCGGGCACTTGGACTATCTAGGATAACTAGCGTGCACTTGGACTATGTAGGTTCCTTAGCGAGCACTTGCACTAACTAGGTTGCTAGCGGGCACTTGGACGATATAGGTTAACTAGCATGCCCTTCGAATATCTAGGTTACGTAGCGGGCACTTGGTATATAGGTTAACTAGCGGGCACTTGGCCTATGTAGGTTAACTAGAGGACACTTGGACTGTCTAGGTTAACTAGTGGGCCCTTGGACTATGTAGGTTTACTAGCGGGCACTTGGACAATCTAGGTTAACTAGCGGGCACATGGAAGATCTAAGTTAACTAGCGGGCACTTGGACTATCAAAGTGAACAAGTGAGCCCTTGGACTATGTAGGTTAATTAGCGGGCCCGTGGACTTTCTAGGTTACCTAGCGGGCACTTGGACTATATAGGTCTCCTAGCGGGCACTTGGATTATGTAGGTTACCTAGTGGGCACTTGGACTATCTAGGTTAACGAACGGGCTCTTGGACTATGTAGGTTGCCTAGCGGGCACTTGGACTATCTAGGTTAGGTAACGGGCACTTGGACTATCTAGGTTACCTAGCGGGAACTTGGACAATGTAAGTTACCTAGCGGGCACTTTTACTATCTAGGTTACCTAACGGCCACTTTGACTATCTAGGTTACATAGCGGGCACTTGGACTATGTAGGTTAACTAGCGAGCACTTGGACTCTAGGCTATCTAGCGGACACTTGGATTATCTAGGTTACCTAGCGGGCCCTTGGACTATCTAGGTTAACGAACGGGCATTTGGACTATCTAGGTTAACGAACGGGCACTTGGACTATATAGGTAACCTAGCGGGCACTTGGACAGTCTAGGTTACCTAGCGGGCACTTGGACTATCTAGGTTAACGAACGGGCACTTGGACAATGTAGGTTACCTGGCGGGCACTTGGACTATGTAGGATCCCTATCGGATATTTGGACTACTTAGGTTACCTAGCGGGCACTTGGACTATCTAGGTTAGCGAGCGGGCACTTGGACTATGTAGGCTAACTACGGGGCCCTTGGACGATCTAGGTTACCTAGAGGGTACTTCAACTATCTAGTTTAACTAGCGGGCACTTGCACTATCTAGGTTACCTAGCGGGCACATGGACTATGTACGTTACCTAGCGGGCACTTGGACTATCTAGGTTCCCTAGCAGGCACTTGGACTATGTACGTTCCCTAGCGGGCACTTGGACTATCTACGTTACCTAGCGGGCACTTGGACTATGTACGTTACCTAGCGGGCACTTGGACTATGTACGTTTCCTAGCGGGTACTTGGACTAGATAGGTTCCCTAGCGGGCACTTGGTCTATCTAGGTTAACTAGCGGGCACTGGGACTACCTAGGTTAACTAGCGAGCACTTGGACTATCTAGGTTAAGTAGCGGGCATTTGGACTATATTGGTTACCTAGCGGGCACTTGGACTATGTAGGTTAACGAACGGGCACTTGGACTATGTGGGTAACCTAGTGGTCACTTGAAATGTCTAGGTTACCTAGCGGGCACTTAGACTATGTAGGTTAACTAGCGGGCACTTGGACTATGTAGGTTAACTAGCGGGCCCTGGGACGATGTAGGTTAACTAGCGGGCCCTTCCACTATATAGGCTAACTAGCGGGCCCATGGATTATGTAGGTTTTCTAGAGGCACTTGGACTAACTAGGTTAACTAGCGGGCACTTGGACTATGTAGTTTCCCTAGTGGGCATTTGGACTATTTAGGTTACCTAGCGGGCACTTGGAATATGTAGGTTACCTAGCGGGCACTTGGAATATCTAGGTTACCTAGCAGGCACTTTGACTATCTAGGTTAACTTACGGGCACTTGGACTATGTAGGTTGCCTAGCGGGCACTTGGATTATGTAGGTTCCCTATAGGACACTTGGACTTTGTACGTTAACTAGCGGGCACTTGGACTGTCTAGGTTACCTAGTGGGCACTTGGATTATCTCGGTTAAGGAACGGGCACTTGGATTATCTAGGTTAACGAACGGGCACTTGGACTATGTAGGTTACCTAGCCGCCACATGGACTATCTATGTTAGTTAACAGGCACTTGGACTATCCAGGTTCCCTAGCGGGCACTTGTACTACCTAGGTTACCTAGCTGGCACTTTGACTATGTAGGTCAACTAGCGGGCCCTTGGACTATCTAGGTTAGCCAACGGGCACTTAAATTATGTAGGTTACCTAGCGGGCACTTGGACTATGTAGGCTAACTAGGGGGCCCTTTGATGATCTAGGTTACGTAGCGGGTACTTGAACTATCTAGGTTACCTAGCAGGCACTTGGACTATGTACGTTCCCTAGCGGGCATTTGGACTATCTATGTTAACTAGCGGGCACTTGGAATATGTAGCTTAACTAGCGGACACTTGCACTATGTAGGTTACCTAGCAGGCACTTGGACTATCTAGGTTAACTAGCGGGCACTTGGACTATCTAGGATATCTAGCGTGCACTTGGACTATGTAGGTTCCTTAGCGGGCACTTGGACTATCTAGGTTGCCTAGCGGGCACTTGGACGATATAGGTTAACGAGCGTGCCCTTGGAATATCTAGGTTACATAGCGGGCACTTGGTATATAGGTTAACTAGCGGGCACTTGGACTATGTAGGTTAACTAGAGGACACTTGGACTATCTAGGTTAACTAGTGGGCCCTTGGATTTTGTAGGTTAACTAGCGGGCACTTGGGCAATCTAGGTTAACTAGCGGTCACTTGGAAGATCTAGGTTAACTAGCGGGCACTTGGACTATCAAAGTGAACAAGTGAGCCCTTGGACTATGTAGGTTAACTAGCGGGCCCTTGGACTATCTAGGTTACCTAGCGGGCACTTGGACTATATAGGTTACCTAGCGGGCACTTGGACTATGTAAGTTACCTAGTGGGCACTTGGACTATCTACGTTAACAAATGGGCACTTGGAATATGCAGGTAACCTAGCGGGCACTTGGACTGTCTAGGTTACCTAGCGGGCACTTGGACTTCTAGGTTAACGAACGGGCTCTTGGACTATGTAGGTTGCCTAGCGGGCACTTGGACTATCTAGGTTAGGTAACGGGCACTTGGACTATCTAGGTTACCTAGCGGGAACTTGGACAATGTAAGTTACCTAGCGGGCACTTGGACTATCTAGGTTACCTAACGGGCACTTTGACTATCTAGGTTACATAGCGGGCACTTGGACTATGTAGGTTAACTAGCGAGCACTTGGACTCTAGGTTATCTAGCGGACACTTGGACTATCTAGGTTACCTAGCGTGCCCTTGGACTATGTAGGTTTCCTAGCGGGCACTTGGACTATCTAGGTTAACGAACGGGCACTTGGAATATGTAGGTAACCTAGCGGGCACTTGGACAGTCTAGGTTACCTAGCGGGCACTTGGACTATGTAGGATCCCTATCGGATATTTGGACTACTTAGGTTACCTAGCGGGCACTTGGACTATCTAGGTTAGCTAGCGGGCACTTGGACTATCTAGGTCAACTAGTGGGCCCTTGTACTATGTAGGTTAACTAGCGAGCACTTGGACTATCTAGGTTAACTAGCGGACCTTGGACTATGTAGGTTAACTAGCGGGCACATGGACGATCTAGGTTAACTAGAGGGCACTTGGACTATCTAGGTTAACTAGCAGGCACTTGGATGATCAATGTTCACTAGCGGGCACTTGGACTATCTAGGTTAACTAGCAGGCACATGGACTATGTAGTTTCCCTAGCGGGCATTTGGACTATTTAGGTTACCATTGGGAACTTGCCCTATGTAGGTTACCTAGTGGGCACTTGGACTATCTAGGTTAACTAACGGGCACTTGGACTATCTAGGTTACCTAGCGGGCACTTGTACTATCTAGGATACCTACCAGGCACTTGGACTATGTAGGTCAACTAGCGGGCCCTTGGACTATTTGGTTAGCTAACGGGCACTTAGATTATGTAGGTTAACTAGCGGGCACTTGGAATATGTAGGTTAACTAGCGGGCCCTTGGACTATGTAGGTTTACTTGCGGGCCCTTCGACTATCTAGGTTCCCTAAAGGGCACTTGGACTATCTAGGTTACCGCAAAGGCACTTGGACTCTCTAGGTTACCTAGC
Organism: Tenrec ecaudatus; assembly: GCF_050624435.1. NCBI lineage: Eukaryota > Metazoa > Chordata > Mammalia > Afrosoricida > Tenrecidae > Tenrec > Tenrec ecaudatus. The sequence goes on from NW_027457676.1 coordinate 645,041, forward strand.
GGGCACTTGGACTATGTAGGCCAACTAGGGGGCCCTTGGACTATCTAGATTACCTAGTGGGTACTTGAATTATCTAGGTCAACTAGCGGGCACTTCGACTATGTAGGTTAACTTGCGGACACTTGCACTCTGTAGGTTACCTAGCAGGCACTTGGACTATCTATGTTAACTAGCGGGCACTTGGACTATATAGGTTAACTAGCGTGCACTTGGACTATGTAGGTTCCTTAGCGGGCACTTGGACAATCTAGGTTGCCTAGCGGGCACTTGCATTATGTAGGTTAACTAGCGGGCACTTGGACTATCTAGGTTACGTAGCGGGCACTTGGTATATAGGTTAACTAGCGGGCACTTGGACTATATAGGCTAACTAGCGGACACTTGCACGATCTAGGTTACCTAGCGGGCACTTGGACTATATAGGTTACCTAGCGGGCACTTGGACTATGTAGGTTACCTAGTGGGCACTTGGACTATCTACGTTAACGAATGGGCACTTGGAATATACAGGTAACCTAGCGGGCACTTGGACTGTCTAGGTTACCTAGCGGGCACTTGGACTTCTAGGTTAACGAACGGGCTCTTGGACTATGTAGGTTACCTAGCGGGCACTTGGACTATCTAGGTTAGGTAACGGGCACTTGGACTATCTAGGTTACCTAGCGGGAACTTGGACAATGTAAGTTACCTAGCGGGCACTTGGACTATCTAGGTTACCTAACGGGCACTTTGACTATCTAGGTTACATAGCGGGCACTTGGACTATGTAGGTTAACTAGCGAGCACTTGGACTCTATGTTATCTAGCGGACACTTGGACTATCTAGGTTACCTAGCGGGCCCTTGGACTATGTAGGTTTCCTAGCGGGTACTTGGACTATGTAGGTTAACGAAGGGGCACTTGGACTATGTAGGTAACCTAGCGGACACTTGGACAGTCTAGGTTACCTAGCCGGCACTTGGACTATCTAGGTTAACGAACGGGCACTTTGACAATGTAGGTTACCTAGCGGGCACTTGGACTATGTAGGATCCCTATCGGATATTTGGACTACTTAGGTTACGTAGCGGGCACTTGGACTATCTAGGTCAACTAGTGGGCCCTTGTACTATGTAGGTTAACTAGCGAGCACTTGGACTATTTAGGTTAACTAGCAGACCTTGGACTACCTAGGTTAACCAGCGGGCACTTGGACGATCTAGGTTAACTAGAGGGCACTTGGACTATCTAGGTTAACTAGCAGGCACTTGGATGATCAATGTTAACTAGCGGGCACTTGGACTATCTAGGTTAACTAGCAGGCACTTGGACTATGTAGTTTCCCTAGCGGGCATTTGGACAATTTAGGTTACCATTGGGAACTTGCCCTATGTAGGTTACCTAGTGGGCACTTGGACTATCTAGGTTAACTAACGGGCACTTGGACTATCTAGGTTACCTAGCGGGCACTTGTACTATCTAGGATACCTACCAGGCACTTGGACTATGTAGGTCAACTAGCGGGCCCTTGGACTATCTAGGTTAGCTAACGGGCACTTAGATTATGTAGGTTAACTAGCGGGCACTTGGAATATGTAGGTTAACTAGCGGGCCCTTGGACTATGTAGGTTTACTTGCGGGCCCTTCGACTATCTAGGTTCCCTAAAGGGCACTTGGACTATCTAGGTTACCGAAAAGGCACTTGGACTATCTAGGTTACCTAGCGGGCACTTGGACTATGTAGGCCAACTAGGGGGCCCTTGGACTATCTAGATTACCTAGCGGGTACTTGAACTATCTAGGTCAACTAGCGGGCACTTCGACTATGTAGGTTAACTAGCGGACACTTGCACTATGTAGGTTACCTAGCAGGCACTTGGACTATCTATGTTAACTAGCGGGCACTTGGACTATATAGGTTAACTAGCGTGCACTTGGACTATGTAGGTTCCTTAGCGGGCACTTGGACTATCTAGGTTGCCTAGCGGGCACTTGCACTATGTAGGTTAACTAGCGTGCCCTTGGACTATCTATATAGGTTAACTAGCGGGCACTTGGACTATATAGGCTAACTAGCGGACACTTGCAAGATCTAGGTTAACTAGCGGGCCCTTGCACTATGTAGGTTAACTAGCGGGCCCATGGATTATGTAGGTTTACTAGCAGGCACTTGGACTATCTAGGTTAACTAGCAGGCACTTGGCCTATGTAGTTTCCCTAGCGGGCATTTGGACTATTTAGGTTACCATCGGGAACTTGGACTATCTAGGTTACCTAGCGGGCACTTGGACTATCTAAGTCAACTAGTGGGCCCTTGTACTATGTAGGTTAACTAGCGAGCACTTGGACTATCTAGGTTAACTAGCGGACCTTGGAGTATGTAGGTTAACTAGCGGGCCTTTGGACTATGTAGGTTAACTAGCGGGCACCTGGACGATCTAGGTTAACTACAGGGCACTTGGACTATCTAGGTTAACTAGCGGGCACTTGGATGATCAATGTTAACTAGCGGGCACTTGGACTAACTAGGTTGGCTAATGGGCACATGGACTAAGTACGTCCCCTAGTGGGCACTTGGACTATCTAGGTTAACTATTGGGCACTTGGACTATCTAGGTTGCCTACCGTGCACTTGTACTATCTAGGATACCTAGCTGGCACTTGGACAATGTAGGTCAACTAGCGGGCCCTTGGACTATCTAGGTTAGCTAACGGGCACTTAGATTATGTAGGTTAACTAGCAGGCACTTGGAATATGTAGGTAAACTAGCGGGCCCTTGGACTATGTAGGTTTATTTGCGGGCCCTTCGACTATCTAGGTTCCCTAAAGGGCACTTGGACTATCTAGGTTACCGAAAAGGCACTTGGACTATCTAGATTACCTAGCGGGCACTTGGACTATGTAGGCCAACTAGGGGGCCCTTGGACTATCTAGGTTACCTAGCGGGTACTTGAACTATCTAGGTTAACTAGCGGGCACTTAGACTATGTAGGTTAACTAGTGGACACTTGCACTATGTAGGTTACCTAGCAGGCACTTGGACTATCTAGGTTAACTAGCGGGCACTTGGACTATATAGGTTAACTAGCGTGCACTTGGACTATGTAGGTCCCTTAGCGGGCACTTGGACTATCTAGGTTGCCTAGCGGGCACTTGCACTATGTAGGTTAACTAGCGTGCCCTTGGACTATCTAGGTTACGTAGCGTGCACTTGGTATATAGGTTAACTAGCGGGCACTTGGACTATATCGGCTAACTAGCGGACACTTGCACGATCTAGGTTAACTAGCGGGCTCTTGCACTATGTAGGTTAACTAGCGGGCCCATGGATTATGCAGGTTTACTAGCAGGCACTTGGACTATCTAGGTTAACTAGCGGGCACTTGGACTATGTAGTTTCCCTAGCGGGCATTTGGACTATTTAGGATACCTAGCGGGCACTTGGACTATGTAGGTTACCTAGCGGGCACTTGGACTATCTAGGTTACCTAGCAGGCACTTTGACTATCTAGGTTAACTAACGGGCACTTGGACTATGTAGGTTGCCTAGCGGGCACTTGGATTATGTAGGTTCCCTATCTGGCACTTGCACTATGTAGGTAAACTAGCGGACACTTGGACTGTCCTGGTTACCTAGCGGGCACTTGGATTATCTAGGTTAACGAACGGGCACTTGGACTATGTAGGTTACCTAGCCGCCACTTGGACTATCTAGGTTACCTAGCAGGCACTTTGACTATCTAGGTTAACTAACGGGCACCTGGAGTATGTAGGTTGCCGAGCAGGCACTTGGATTATGTAGGTTCCCTATCGGGCACTTGGACTACGTAGGTTAACTAGCAGGCACTTGGACTGTCTAGGTTACCGAGCGGGCACTTGGATTATCTAGGTTAACGAACGGGCACTTGGACTATGTAGGTTACGTAGCCGTCACTTGGACTATCTAGGTTAGCTAACAGGCACTTGGATTATCTAGATTCCCTAGCAGGCACTTGTACTATCTAGGTTACCTAGCTGGCACTTAGATTATGTAGGTTAAATAGCGGGCACTTGCACTATGTAGGTTAACTAGCTGGTCCATGGACTATGTAGGTTTACTAGCGGGCCCTTGGACTATCTAGGTTCCCTAAAGGGCACTTAGACTATCTATGTTACCGAACGGGCACTTGGACTATCTAGGTTACCTAGCGGGCACTTGGACTATGTAGGCTAACTAGGGGGCCCTTGGACGATCTAGGTTACCTAGCGGGTACTTCAACTATCTAGGTTAACTAGCGGGCACTTGCACTATCTAGGTTACCTAGCGGGCATTTGGACTATGTACGTTCCCTAGCGGGCACTTGGACTATCTATGTTAACTAGCGGGCACTTGAAATATGTAGGTTAACTAGTGGACACTTGCACTATGTAGGTTGCCTAGCAGGCACTTGGACTATCTAGGTTAACTAGCGGGCACTTGGACTATCTAGGTTAACTAGCGTGCACTTGGACTATGTAGGTTCCTATTCGGGCACTTGGACTATATAGGTTGCCTAGCGGGCACTTGGACTGTATAAGTTCCCTATCGGGCACTTGGACTATCTATGTTAACTAGCGGGCACTTGGAATATGTAGGTTAACTAGCGGGCACTTGGACTATGTAGGTTAACTAGAGGACACTGGGACTATCTAGGTTAACTAGTGGGCCCTTGGACAATCTAGGTTAACTAGAGGGCACTTGGACGATCTAGGTTAACTAGCGGGCACTTAGACTATCTAGGTTACATATCGGGCACTTGGACTATGTAGGTTAACTAGCGAGCACTTGGACTCTAGGTTATCTAGCGGACACTTGGACTATCTAGGTTACCTAGCGGGCCCTTGGTCTATGTAGGTTTCCTAGCGGGCACTTGGACTATCTAGGTTAACGAACGGGCACTTTGACTATGTAGGTAACCTAGCGGTCACTTGGACAGTCTAGGTTACCTAGCGGGCACTTGGACTATCTAGGTTAACGAACGGGCACATGGACAATGTAGGTTACCTAGCGGGCACTTGGACTATGTAGGATCCCTATCGGATATTTGGACTACTTAGGTTACCTAGCGGGCACAGGGACTATCTAGGTTAGCTAGCAAGCACTTGGACTATCTAGGTCAACTAGTGGGCCCTTGTACTATGTAGGTTAACTAGCGAGCACTTGGACTATCTAGGTTAACTAGCGGACCTTGGACTATGTAGGTTAACTAGCTGGCCTTTGGACTATGTAGGTTAACTAGCGGGCACCTGGACGATCTAGGTTAACTACAGGGCACTTGGACTATCTAGGTTAACTAGCGGACACTTGGATGATCAATGTTAACTAGCGTGCACTTGGACTATCTAGGTTAGCTAATGGGCACATGGACTAAGTACGTCCCCTAGTGGACACTTGGACTATCTAGGTTAACTAACGGGCACTTGGACTATCTAGGTTACCTAGCGGGCACTTGTACTATCTAGGATACCTAGCTGGCACTTGGACTATGTAGGTCAACTAGCGGGCCCTTGGACTATCTAGGTTAGCTAACGGGCACTTAGATTATGTAGGTTAACTAGCGGGCACTTGGAATATGTAGGTTAACTAGCGGGCCCTTGGACTATGTAGGTTTACTTGCGGCCCCTTCGACTATCTAGGTTCCCTAAAGGGCACTTGGACTATCTAGGTTACCGAAAAGGCACTTGGACTATGTAGGTTACCTAGCGGGCACTTGGACTATGTAGGCCAACTAGGGGGCCCTTGGACTATCTAGGTTACCTAGCGGGTACTTGAACTATCTAGGTTAACTAGCGGGCACTTGGACTATGTAGGTAAACTAGCGGACACTTGCACTATGTAGGTTACATAGCAGGCACTTGGACTATCTAGGTTAACTAGCGGGCACTTGGACTATATAGGTTAACTAGCGTGCACTTGGACTATGTAGGTTCCTTAGCGGGCACTTGGACTATCTAGGTTGCCTAGCGGGCACTTGCACTATGTAGGTTAACTAGCGTGCCCTTGGACTATCTAGGTTACGTAGCGGGCACTTGGTATATAGGTTAACTAGCGGCACTTGGACTATATCGGCTAACTAGCGGACACTTGCACGATCTAGGTTAACTAGAGGGCCCTTGCACTATGTAGGTTAACTAGCGGGCACTTAGACTATGTAGGTTAATTATCGAGCACTAGGACTCTATGTTACCTAGCGGGCACTTGGACTATCTAGGTTACCTAGCGGGCCTTGGACTATGTAGGTTACCTAGCGGGCACTTGGACTATGTTGGATCCCTATCGGCCATTTGGACTACTTAGGTTACCTAGCTGGCACTTGGACTATCTAGGTTAACTAGCGGGCCCTTGTACTATGTAGGTTACCTAGCGAGCACTTGGACTATCTAGGTTAACTAGCGGACCTTGGACTACGTAGGTTAACTAGCGGGCCCTTGGACTATGAAGGTTAACTAGAGGGCACTTGGATGATCAATGTTAACTAGCAGGCACTTGGACTATCTAGGTTAGCTAACGGGCACTTGGACTAAGTACGTTCTCTAGTGGGCACTTGGAAACTCTAGGTTAACTAACGGGCACTAGAACTATCTAGGTTAACTAGCGGGCACTTGGACTATCTAGGTTACCTAGCTGGCAGTAGTACTATAAAGGTTTCCTATTGGGCACTAGGATTATCTAGGTTACCTAGCGGGCACTTGGACTATGTAGGACAACTAGCGGGCACGTGGATTTTGTAGGTTCCCTATCGGGCACTTGGACTATGTAGGTTAACTAGAGGGCATTTGGACTATGTAGGTTACCTAGCGGGCACTTGGACTATGTAGGTTACCTAGCGGGCCCTTAGACTATCTAGGTTACCTAGCGGGCATTTGGACTATGTAGGCTCCCTAGGGGTTATTTAGACTATATAGATTACTTAGCGGGCACTTAGAGTTTGTAGGTTACCTAGCGGGCACTTGGACTATCTACGTTACCTAGCAGGCACTTGAACTATCTACATTACCTAGCGGGTACTTGGAGTATGTAGGTTACCTACCGGGCTGTTGGACTATCTAGGTTACCTAGCGGGCATTTGGACTATCTAGGTTAACTAACGGGCACTTGGACTATGTAGGTTCCCTCGCGGGCACTTGGACTAATTAGGTTCCCTATCGGGCACTTGGAGAATGTAGGTTAACTAGGGGGCACTAGGACAATGTAGGTTACCTAGCAGGCCCTTGGACTATCTAGGTTACCTAGGGGGAACCTGGACTATGTAGGTTAACTAGTGGGCACTTTGACTATCTAGGTTACCTAGCAGGCACTTGGACTATGTACGTTCCCTAGCAGGCCATTGGACTATTTACGTTACCTAGCGGGCACTTAGACTATGTACGTTACCTAGCGGGCACTTGGACTATGTACGTTTCCTAGCGGGTACTTGGACTAGATAGGTTCCCTAGCGGGCACTTGGTCTATCTAGGTTAACTAGCGGGCACTTGGACTATCTAGGTTAACTAGCGGACATTTGGACAATTAGGGCCCCTAGCGGGCATTTGGACTATATTGGTTACCTAGCGGTCACTTGGACTATGTAGTTTAACGAAAAGGCACTTGGACTATATAGGTAACCTAGTGGTCACTTAAATGTCTAGGTTACCTCGCGGGCACTTGAACTATGTAGGTTAACTAGCGGGCACTTGGACTATCTAGGTTAACTAGCAGGCCCTTGGACGATGTAGGTTAACTAGCGGGCCCTTGGACTATGTAGTTTACATAGTGGGTACTTGGACGATCTAGGTTAACTAGCGGGTACTTGGACTATGTAGGTTAACTAGCGGGCCCTTGGACTATGTAGATTAACTAGCGGCACTTGGACTATCTAAGTTAACTAGCGGGCCCTTGGACTATGTAGATTCCCTAGCGGGCACTTGGACTATGTATGTTTCAGCGCGGGCATTTGGACTATGTAGGTTCCCTAGCAGGCACTTGGACTATGTAGGTTCCAGAGCGGGCACTTGGACTAACTAGATTCCCGAACGGGCACTTGTACTATGTAGATTAACTAGCAGACACTTGGACAATCTAGGTTAACTAGCGGGTAATTGGACTATGTAGGTTAACTAGCGGGCCCTTGAACTATGTAGATTAACTAGCGGAGCATGGACTATCTACGTTAACTAGCGGGCCCTTGGACTATGTACATTCCCTAGCGGGCACTTGGACTATGTATGTTCCCTAGTGGGCACATGGGCTATGTATGTTCCCTATGGACACTTGAACTATGTAAGTTAACTACCGGGCACTTGGACTATGTAGGTTAAGTAGCGGGCCCTTGGACTATCTAGGTTACCTAGCGGGCACTTGGACTATGTACCTAACCTAGCGGGCACTTGGAGAGTCTAGGTTACCTAGCGGGCACTTGGACTTCTAGGTTAACAAACGGGCACTTGGACTATGTATGTTGCATAGCGGGCAATTGGACTATCTAGGTTAGGTAACGGGCACTTGGACTATCTAGGTTACCTAGCAGGAAATTGGACTATGTAGGTTACCTAGCGGGCACTTGGACTATCTAGGTCAACTAGCGGGCCCTTGTACTATGTAGGTTAACTAGCGAGCACTTGGACTATCTAGGTTAACTAGCGGACCTTGGACTACGTAGGTTAACTAGCGGGCCCTTGGACTATGTAGGTTAACTAGCGGGCACTTGGATGATCAATGTTAACTAGCGGGCACTTGGACTATCTAGGTTAGCTAACGGGCACTTGGACTAAGTACGTCCCCTAGTGGGCACTTGGACACTCTAGGTTAACTAACGGGCACTAGGACTATCTAGGTTAACTAGCGGGCACTTGGACAATCTAGGTTAACTAGCGGGCACTTGGACTATCAAAGTTAACAAGTGAGCCCTTGGACTATATAGGTTACCTAGTGGGCACTTGGACTATATAGGTTACCTAGCGGGCACTTGGACTATTTAGGTTACCTAGTGGGCACTTGGACTATCTAGGTTAACGAACGGGCACTTGGAATATGCAGGTAACCTAGCGGGCACTTGGACTGTCCAGGTTACCTAGCGGGCACTTGGATTTCTAGGTTAACTAACGGGCACTTGGACTATGTAGGTTGCTTAGCGGGCACTTGGACTATCTAGGTTAGGTAACGGGCACTTTGAGTATCTAGTTTACCTAGCGGGAACGTGGACAATGTAAGTTACCTAGCGGGCACTTGGACTATCTAAGTTACCTAACGGGCACTTTGACTATCTAGGTTACATAGCGGGCACTTGGACTATGTAGGTTAACTATCGAGCACTTAGACTCTAGGTAACCTAGCGGTTACTTGGACTATCTAGGTTACCTAGCGGGCCCTTGGACTATGTAGGTTTCCTAGCGGGCACTTGGACTATCTAGGTTAACGAACGGGCATTTGGACTATGTAGGTTACCTAGCGGGCACTTGGACTATGTAGGATCCCTATCGGACATTTGGACTACTTAGGTTACCTAGCGGGCACTTGGACTATCTAGGTTAACTAGCGGGCACTTGGACAATCTAGGTCAACTAGCGGGCCCTTGTACTATGTAGGTTACCTAGCGAGCACTTGGACTATCTAGGTTAACTAGCGGACCTTGGACTAAGTAGGTTAACTAGCGGGCCCTTGGACTATGTAGGTTAACTAGCGGGCACTTGGATGATCAATGTTAACTAGCGGGCCCTTGGACTATCTAGGTTAGCTAACGGGCACTTGGACTAAGTACGTCCCCTAGTGGGCACTTGGACACTCTAGGTTAACTAACGGGCACTTGGACTATCTAGGTTACCTAGCTGGCACTAGGACTATGAAGGTTCCCTAGCGGGCACTAGGATTATCTAGGTTACCTAGCGGGCACTTGGACTATGTAGGTCAACTAGCGGGCACTTGGATTATGTAGGTTCCCTATCGGGAACTTGGACTATGTAGGTTAACTAGAGGGCATTTGTACTATGTAGGTTACGAGCGGGCACTTGGACTATGTAGGTTCCCTATCGGGCACTTGGAAAATATAGGTTAACTAGGGGGCACTAGGACTATGTAGGTAACCTAGCGGGCCCTTAGACTATCTAGGTTACCTAGAGGGCATTTGGACTATGTAGGCTCCCTAGCGGTTATTTGGACTATATAGATTACTTAGCGGGCACTTGGACTATGTAGGTTAAGTAGCGGGCCCTTGGATTATCTAGGTTGCCTAGCGGGCACTTGGACTATGTACCTAACCTAGCGGGCACTTGGACAGTCTAGGTTACCTAGCGGGCACTTGGACTTCTAGGTTAACAAACGGGCACTTGGAATATGTATGTTGCATAGCGGGCAATTGGACTATCTAGGTTAGGTAACGGGCACTTGGACTATCTAGGTTACCTAGCAGGAACTTGGACTATGTAGGTTACCTAGCGGGCACTTGGACTATCTAGGTCAACTAGCGGGCCCTTGTACTATGTAGGTTAACTAGCGAGCACTTGGACTATCTAGGTTAACTAGCGGACCTTGGACTACGTAGGTTAACTAGCGGGCCCTTGGACTATGTAGGTTAACTAGCGGGTACTTGGATGATCAATGTTAACTAGCGGGCACTTGGACTATATAGGTTAGCTAAGGGGCACTTGGACTAAGTACGTCCCCTAGTGGGCACTTGGACAATCTAGGTTAACTAGCGGGCACTTGGACTATCAAAGTTAACAAGTGAGCCCTTGGACTATATAGGTTACCTAGCGGGCACTTGGACTATATAGGTTACCTAGCGGGCACTTGGACTATTTAGGTTACCTAGTGGGCACTTGGACTATCTAGGTTAACGAATGGGCACTTGGAATATGCAGGTAACTTAGCGGGCACTTGGACTGTCCAGGTTACCTAGCGGGCATTTGGATTTCTAGGTTAACGAACGGGCACTTGGACTATGTAGGTTGCTTAGCGGGCACTTGGACTATCTAGGTTAGGTAACGGGCACTTTGAGTATCTAGTTTACCTAGCAGGAACGTGGACAATGTAAGTTACCTAGCGGGCACTTGGACTATCTAGGTTACCTAACAGGCACTTTGACTATCTAGGTTACATAGCGGGCACTTGGACTATGTAGGTTAACTATCGAGCACTTGGACTCTAGGTAACCTAGCGGGCACTTGCACTATCTAGGTTACCTAGCGGGCCCTTGGACTATGTAGGTTTCCTAGTGGGCACTTGGACTATCTAGGTTAACGCACGGGGACTTGGACTATGTAGGTTACCTAGCGGGCACTTGGACTATGTAGGATCCCTATCGGACATTTGGACTACTTAGGTTACCTAGCGGGCACTTGGACTATCTAGGTTAACTAGCGGGCACTTGGACTATCTAGGTCAACTAGCGGGCCCTTGTACTATGTAGGTTACCTAGCGAGCACTTGGACTATGTAGGTTAACTAGCGGACCTTGGACTACGTAGGTTAACTAGCGGGCCCTTGGACTATGTAGGTTAACTAGCGGGCACTTGGATGATCAATGTTAACTAGCGGGCCCTTGGACTATCTAGGTTAGCTAACGGGCACTTGGACTAAGTACGTCCCCTAGTGGGCACTTGGACACTCTAGGTTAACTAACGGGCACTAGGACTATCTAGGTTAACTAGCGGGCACTTGGACTATCTAGGTTACCTAGCTGGCACTAGGACTATGAAGGTTCCCTAGCGGGCACTAGGATTATCTAGATTACCTAGCGGGCACTTGGACTATGTAGGTCAACTAGCGGGCACTTGGATTATGTAGGTTCCCTATCGGGAACTTGGACTATGTAGGTTAACTAGAGGGCATTTGTACTATGTAGGTTAGGAGCGGGCACTTGGACTATGTAGGTTCGCTATCGGGCACTTGGAAAATGTAGGTTAACTAGGGGGCACTAGGACTATGTAGGTTACCTAGCGGGCCCTTAGACTATCTAGGTTACCTAGCGGGCATTTGGACTATGTAGGCTCCCTAGCAGTTATTTGGACTATATAGATTACTTAGCAGGCACGTAGACTTTGTAGGTTACCTAGCGGGCACTTGGACTATCTAGGTTACCTAGCAGGCACTTGAACTATCTACATTACCTAGCGGGTACTTGGAGTATGTAGGTTACCTACCGGCTGTTGGACTATCTAGGTTACCTAGCGGGCACTTGGACTATCTAGGTTAACTAACGGGCACCTGGACTATGTAGGTTCCCTAGCGGGCACTTGGATTATGTAGGTTCCGTATCGGGCACTTGGACTATGTAGGTTAACTAGCGGGCATTTGGACCATGTGGGTTACCTAGCGGGCACTTGGACTATGTAGGTTCCCTATCGGGCACTTGGAGAATGTAGGTTAACTAGGGGGCACTAGGACAATGTAGGTTACCTAGCGGGCCCTTTGACGATCTAGGTTACCTAGGGGGAACCTGGACTATGTAGGTTAACTAGGGGGCACTTGGACTATCTAGGTTACCTAGCAGGCACTTGGACTATGTACGTTCCCTAGCAGGCCCTTGGACTATTTACGTTACCTAGCGGGCACTTAGACTATTTACGTTACCTAGCGGGCACTTGGACTATGTACGTTTCCTAGCGGGTACATGGACTAGATAGGTTCCCTAGCGGGCACTTGGTCTATCTAGTTTAACTAGCGGGCACTTGGACTATCTAGGTTAACTAGCGGACATTTGGACAATTAGGGCCCCTAGCGGGCATTTGGACTATATTGGTTACCTAGCGGGCACTTGGACTATGTAGGTTAACGAAAGGGCACTTGGACTATGTAGGTAACCTAGTGGTCACTTGAAATGTCTAGGTTACCTCGCGGGCACTTGGACTATGTAGGTTAACTAGCGGGCACTTGGACTATCTAGGTTAACTAGCAGGCCCTTGGACGATGTAGGTTAACTAGCGGGCCCTTGGACTATGTAGGTTAACTAGCGGGCCCTTGGACTATGTAGATTAACTAGCGGTCACTTGGAAGTTCTAGGTTAACTAGCGGGCACTTGGACTATCAAAGTGAACAAGTGAGCCCTAGGACTATGTAGGTTAACTAGCGGGCCCTTGGACTATCTAGGTTACCTAGCGGGCACTTGGACTATATAGGTTACCTAGCGGGCACTTGGACTATGTAGGTTACCTAGTGGGCACTTGGACTATCTACGTTAACGAATGGGCACTAGGAATATGCAGGTAATCTAGCGGGCACTTGGACTGTCTAGGTTACCTAGCGGGCACTTGGACTATCTAGGTTAGCTAGCGGACATTTGGACAATTAGGGCCCCTAGCGGGCATTTGGACAATATAGGTTACCTTTCGGGCACTTGGACTATGTAGGTTAACGAAAGGGCACTTGGACTATGTAGGTAACCTAGTGGTCACTTGAAATGTCTAGGTTACCTCGCGGGCACTTGGACTATGTAGGTTAACTAGCGGGCACTTGGACTATCTAGGTTAACTAGCAGGCCCTTGGATGATGTAGGTTAACTAGCGGGCCCTTGGACTATGTAGGTTAACTAGCGGGTACTTGAACTATGTAGATTAACTAGCGGTCACTTGGAAGATCTAGGTTAACTAGAGGGCACTTGGACTATCAAAGTGAACAAGTGAGCCCTTGGACTATGTAGGTTAACTAGCGGGCCCTTGGACTATCTAGGTTACCTAGCGGGCACTTGGACTATGTAGGTTACCTAGTGGGCACTTGGACTATCTACGTTAACGAATGGGCACTTGGAATATGCAGGTAATCTAGCGGGCACTTGGACTGTCTAGGTTACCTAGCGCGCACTTGGACTTCTAGGTTAACGAACGGGCTCTTGGACTATGTAGGTTGCCTAGCGGGCACTTGGACTATCTAGGTTAGGTAACGGGCACTTGGACTATCTAGGTTACCTAGCGGCAAATTAGACAATGTAAGTTACCTAGCGGGCACTTGGACTATCTAGGTTACCTAACAGGCACTTTGACTATCTAGGTTACATAGCGGGCACTTGGACTATGTAGGTTAACTAGCGAGCACTTGGACTCTAGGTTATCTAGCGGACACTTGGACTATCTAGGTTACCTAGCGGGCCCTTGGACTATGTAGGTTTCCTAGCGGGCACTTGGACTATCTAGGTTAACGAACGGGCACTTGGACTATGTAGGTAACCTAGCGGGCACTTGGACAGTCTAGGTTACCTATCGGGCACTTGGACTATCTAGGTTAACGAACGGGCACTTGGACAATGTAGGTTACCTAGCGGGCACTTGGACTGTGTAGGAACCCTATCGGATATTTGGACTACTTAGGTTACCTAGCGGGCACTTGGACTATCTAGGTTAGCTAGCGGGCACTTGGACTATCTAGGTCAACTAGTGATCCCTTGTACTATGTATGTTAACTAGCGAGCACTTGGACTATCTAGGTTAACTAGCGGACCTTGGACTATGTAGGTTAACTAGCGGGCCTTTGGACTATGTAGGTTAACTAGCGGGCACTTTGACGATCTAGGTTAACTAGAGGGCACTTGGACTATCTAGGTTAACTAACGGGCACTTGGACTATCTAGGTTACCTAGCGGGCACTTGTACTATCTAGGATACCTACCAGGCACTTGGACTATGTAGGTCAACTAGCGTTCCCTTGGACTATCTAGGTTAGCTAACGGGCACTTAGATTATGTAGGTTAACTAGCGGGCACTTGGAATATGTAGGTTAACTAGCGGGCCCTTGGACTATGTAGGTTTACTTGCGGGCCCTTCGACTATCTAGGTTCCCTAAAGGGCACTTGGACTATCTAGGTTACCGAAAAGGCACTTGGACTATCTAGGTTGCCTATCGGGCACTTGCACTATGTAGGTTAACTAGCGTGCCCTTGGACAATCTAGGTTACGTAGCGGGCACTTGGTATATAGGTTAACTAGCGGGCACTTGGAGTATATAGGCTAACTAGCGGACACTTGCACGATCTAGGTTAACTAGCGGGCCCTTGCACTATGTAGGTTAACTAGCGGGCCCATGGATTATGTAGGTTTACTATCAGGCACTTGGACTATCTAGGTTAACTAGCAGGCACTTGGCCTATGTAGTTTCCCTAGCGGGCATTTGGACTATTTAGGTTACCATCGGGAACTTGGACTATGTAGGTTACCTAGCGGGCACTTGGACTATCTAGGTTACCTAGCAGGCACTTTGACTATCTAGGTTAACTAACGGGCACCTGGAGTATGTAGGTTGCCGAGCGGGCACTTGGATTATGTAGATTTCCTATCGGGCACTTGGACTATGTAGGTTAACTAGCGGGCACTTGGACTGTCTATGTTACCTAGATGGCACTTGGATGATCTAGGTTACCTAGCTGGCACTTGGATGATCTAGGTTAACGAACGGGCACTTGGACTATATAGGTTACCTAGCCGCCACATGGACTATCTAGGTTAGCTAACAGGCACTTGGACTATCTAGATTCCCTAGCAGGCACTTGTACTATCTAGGTTACCTAGCTGGCACTTAGATTATGTAGGTTAAATAGCGGGCACTTGGAATATGTAGGTTAACTAGCGGACACTTGCACTATGTAGGTTAACTAGCGGGCCCATGGACTATGTAGGTTTACTAGCGGGCCCTTGGACTATCTAGGTTCCCTAAAGGGCACTTAGACTATCTAGGTTACCGAACGGGCACTTGGACTATCTAGGTTACCTAGCGGGCACTTGGACTATGTAGGCTAACTAGGGGGCCCTTGGACGATCTAGGTTACCTAGTGGGTACTTCAACTATCTAGGTTACCTAGCGGGCACTTGGACTATGTAGGTTACCTAGCGGGCACTTGGACTATCTAGGTTCCCTAGCGGGCACTTGGACTATGTACGTTCCCTAGCGGGCACTTGGACTATCTACGTTACCAAGCGGGCACTTGGACAATGTACGTTACCTAGCGGGCACTTGGACTATGTACGTTTCCTAGCGGGTACTTGGACTAGATAGGTTACCTAGCGGGCACTTGGTCTATCTAGGTTAACTAACGGGCACTGGGACTATCTAGGTTAACTAGCAAGCACTTGTACTATCTAGGTTAACTAGCGGGCATTTGGAATATTATGGCCCCTAGCGGGCATTTGGACTATATTGGTTACCTAGCGGGCACTTGGACTATGTAGGTTAACGAACGGGCACTTGGACTATGTGGGTAACCTAGCGGTCACTTGAACTGTCTAGGTTACCTAGCGGGCCCTTGGACTATGTAGGTTTCCTAGCGGGCACTTGGACTATCTAGGTTAACGAACGGGCACTTGTACTATGTTGGTTACCTAGCGGGAACTTGGACTATGTAGGATCCCTATCGGACATTTGGACTACTTAGGTTACCTAGCGGGCACTTGGACTATCTAGGTTACCTAGCAGGCACTTGAACTATCTACATTACCTAGCGGGTACTTGGAGTATGTAGGTTACCTACCGGGCTATTGGACTATCTAGGTTACCTAGCGGGCACTTGGACTATCTAGGTTAACTAACGGGCACTTGGACTATGTAGGTTCCCTAGCGGGCACTTGGTTTATGTAGGTTCCGTATCGGGCACTTGGACTATGTAGGTTAACTAGCGGGCATTTGGACCATGTGGGTTACCTAGCAGGCACTTGGACTATGTAGGTTCCCTATCGGGCATTTGGAGAATGTAGGTTAACTAGGGGGCACTAGGACAATGTAGGTTACCTAGCGGGCCCTTTGGCGATCTAGGTTACCTAGGGGGAACCTGGACTATGTAGGTTAACTAGGGGGCACTTGGACTATCTAGGTTATCTAGCAGGCACTTGGACTATGTACGTTCCCTAGCAGGCCCTTGGACTATTTACGTTACCTAGCGGGCACTTAGACTATGTACGTTACCTAGCGGGCACTTGGACTATGTACGTTTCCTAGCGGGTACTTGGACTAGATAAGTTCCCTAGCGGGCACTTGGTCTATCTAGGTTAACTAGCGGGCACTTGGACTATCTAGGTTAACTAGCGGACATTTGGACTATTAGGGCCCCTAGCGGGCATTTGGACTATATTGGTTACCTAGCGGGCACTTGGACTATGTAGGTTAACCAAAGGGCACTTGGACTATGTAGGTAACCTAGTGGTCACTTGAAATGTCTAGGTTACCTCGCGGGCACTTGGACTATGTAGGTTAACTAGCGGGCACTTGGACTATCTAGGTTAACTAGCAGGCCCTTGGACGATGTAGGTTAACTAGCGTGCCCTTGGACTATGTAGGTTAACTAGCGGGCCCTTGGACTATGTAGATTAACTAGCGTCACTTGGACTATCTACATTAACTAGCGGGCCCTTGGACTATGTAGATTCCCTAGCGGGCACTTGGACTATGTATGTTCCCTAGCGGGCACTTGGACTCTGTATGTTCCCTACGGACACTTGAACTATGTAAGTTAACTACCGGGCACTTGGACTATGTAGGTTAACTAGCGGGCCCTTGGACTATCTAGGTTACCTAGCGGGCACTTTGACTATCTAGGTTAACTACCGGGCACTTGCACTATCTAGGTTACCGAACGGGCATTTGGACTATGTAGGTAACCTAGCAGGCACTTGGAGAGTCTAGGTTACCTAGCAGGCACTTGGACTTCTAGGTTAAAGAACGGGCAGTTGGACTATGTATGTTGCATAGCGGGCAATTGGACTATCTAGGTTAGGTAACGGGCACAAGAACTATCTAGGTTACCTAGCTGGCACTTGAACTATCTACGTTATAGTGGGTTCTTGGTGTATGTAGGTTACCTAGGTGGCTGTTGGACTATCTACGTTACCAAGCGGGCACTGGGACTATCTAGGTTAACTAACGGGCTTTTGGACTATGTAGGCTCCCTAGCGGGCCCTTGGACTATGTAGGTTCCCTAGCAAGCACTTGGACTATGTGGGTTCCCTAGCGGGCATTTGGACTATCTAGGTTAACTAACAGGCACTTGGACTTTGTAGGTTCCCTAGCGGGCACTTGGATTATGTAGGTTCCCTATCGGGCACTTGGACTATGTAGGGTAACTAGCGGGCATAGGACTATGTAGGTTAACTAGCGGGCACTTGGACTATGTAGGTTACATAGCGGGCACTTGGACAATATATAAGTTCCCTATCGGGCATTTGGACTATGTAGGTTACCTAGCGGGCCATTGGACTATCTAGCTTACCTAGGGGGAACCTGGACTATGTAGGTTAACTAGTGGGCACTCGGACTATCTAGGTTACCTAGCAGGCACTTGGACTATGTAGGTTAACTAGCGGGCACTTGGACTATCTAGGTTACCTAGCGGGCACTTGGACTATGTACGTTCCCTAGCGGGCACTTGGACTATCTACGTTACCTAGCGAGCACTTGGACTATGTACGTTACCTAGCGGGCACTTGGACTATGTACGTTTCCTAGCGGGTACTTGGACTAGATAGGTTCCCTAGCGGGCAATTGGTCTATCTAGGTTAACTAGCGGGCACTTGGACTATCTAGGTTAACTAGCAAGCACTTGGACTATGTAGGTAACCTAGTGGTCACTTGAACTGTCTAGGTTACCTAGCGGGCACTTGGACTATGTAGGTTAACTAGCGGGCACTTGGACTATCTAGGTTAACTAACGGGCCCTTGGATGATATAGGTTAACTAGCGGACCCTTGCACTAAGTAGGCTAACTAGCGGGCCCATGGATTATGTAGGTTTACTAGCAGGCACTTGGACTATCTAGGTTAACTAGCGGGCACTTGGACTATGTACTTTCCCTAGCGGGCATTTGGACTATTTAGGTTACCTAGCGGGCACTTGGACTATGTAGGTTACCTAGCGGGCACTTGGACTATCTAGGTTACCTAGCAGGCACTTTGACTATCTAGGTTAACTAACGGGCACTTGGACTATGTAGGTTGCCTGGAAGGCACTTGGATTATGTAGGTTCCCTATCGGGCACTTGGAGTATGTAGGTTAACTAGCGGGCACTTCGACTGTCTAGGTTAGCTAGTGGGCATTTGGATTATCTAGGTTAACGAACGGGCACTTGGATTATCTAGGTTAACGAACGGGCACTTGGACTATGTAGGTTACCTAGCCGCCACTTGGACTATCTAGGTTAGCTAACAGGCACTTGGACTATCTAGGTTACCTAGCGGGCACTTATACTATCTAGGTTACCTAGCTGGCATGGACTATGTAGGTCAACTAGCGGGCCCTTGGACTATCTATGTTAGCCAACGGGCACTTAGATTATGTAGGTTAACTAGCGGGAACTTGGAATATGTAGGTTAAGTAGCGGACACTTGCACTATGAAGGTTAACAAGCAGGCCCATGGAGTATGTAGGTTTACTAGCGGGCCCTTGCACTATCTAGGTTCCCTAAAGGGCACTTGGACTATGTAGGCTAACTAGGGGGCCCTTTGACGATCTAGGTTACCTAGCGGGTACTTGAACTATCTAGGTTTCCTAGCTGGTACTTGGACTATGTGGGTTCCCTAGCGGGCACTTGGACTATCTATGTGAACTAGCGGGCTCTTGGACTATGTAGGTTAACTAGCGGACACTTGCACTATGTAGGTTACCTAGTAGGCACTTGGACTATCTAGGTTAACTAGCGGGCACATGGACTATGTAGGTCAACTAGCGGACCCTTGGACTATCTAGGTTCGCCAACGGGCACTTAGATTATGTAGGTTAACTAGCGGGCACTTGGAATATGTAGGTAAAGTAGCGGACACTTGCACTATGAAGGTTAACTAGCGGGCCCATGGATTATGTAGGTTTACTAGCGGGACCTTGGACTATCAAGATTCCCTAAAGGGCACTTGGACTGTCTAGGCTACCGAGCGGGTACTTGGACAATCTAGGTTACCTAGCGGGCACTTGGACTATGTAGGCTAACTAGGGGGCCCTTTGACGATCTAGGTTACCTAGCGGGTACTTGAACTATGTAGGTTCCCTAGCGGGCATTTGGATTATATAGATAACCTAGCGGGCACATAGACTTTGTAGGTTACCTAGCGGGCACTTGGACTATCTAGGTTACCTAGCTGGCACTTGAACTATCTACGTTGCCTAGTCGGTTCTTTGAGTATGTAGGTTACCTAGCGGGCTGTTGGACTATCTAGGTTACCTAGCAGGCATTGGACTATCTAGGTTAACTAACGGGCACTTGGACTATGTAGGTTCCCTATCGGGCACTTGGACTAGGTAGGTTCCCTAGCGGGCACTTGGTCTATCTAGGTTAACTAGCGGGCATTTGGACTATTAAGGTTATCTAGCGAGCACTTGGACTATGTACATTCCCTAGCGGGCACTTGGACTATCTATGTTACCTAGCGGGCACTTGGACTATGTAGGATTCCTAGCGGGTACTTGGACTAGATAGGTTCCCTAGCGGACACTTGGTACATCTAGGTTAACTAGGGAGCACTTGGACTATCTAGGTTAACGAAAGGGTCCCTTGGACTATGTAGGCTACCTAGCGGTCATTTGGACTATTAGGGCCCCTAGCGGGCATTTGGACTATATTGGTTACCTAGCGGCCATTTGGACTATGTAGGTTAACGAACGGGCACTTGGACTATGTAGGTAACCTAGTGGTCACTTGAACTCTCTAGGTTACCTAGCGGGCACTTGGACTATGTAGGTTAACTAGCGGGCCCTTGGACTATGTAGGTTAATTAGCGGGCCCTTGGACTATGTAGGTTACCTCGCGGGCACTTGGAGGATCTAGGTTAACTAGCGGGTACTTGGACTATGTAGGTTAACTAGCAGGCCCTTGGACTATGTAGGTTAACTAGCGGGCCCTTGGACTATGTAGGTTACCTCGCGGGCACTTGGACGATCTAGGTTAACTAGCGGGTACTTGGACTATGTAGGTTAACTAGCGGGCCCTTGGACTATGTAGATTAACTAGCGGCACTTGGACTATCTACGTTAACTAGTGGGCCCTTGGACTATGTAGATTCCCTTGCGGGCACTTGGACTATGTATGTTCCAGCGCGGGCACTTGGACTTTGTAGGTTCCCTAGCAGGCACTTGGACTATGTAGGTTCCAGAGCGGGCACTTGGGCTATGTATATTCCCTATGGACACTTGAACTATGTAAGTTAACTACCGGGCACATGGACTATGTAGGTTAACTAGCGGGCCCTTGGACTATCTAGGTTACCTAGCGGGCACTTGGACTATGTAAGTAACCTAGCGGGCACTTGGACAGTCTAGGTTACCTAGCGGGCACTTGGACTTCTAGGTTAACAAACGGGCACTTGGTCTATGTATGTTGCATAGCGGGCAATTGGACTATCTAGGTTAGGTAACGGGCACTTGGACTATCTAGGTTACCTCGTGGGAACTTGGACTATGTAGGTTACCTAGCGGGCACTTGGACTATCTAGGTCAACTAGCGGGCCCTTGTACTATGTAGGTTAACTAGCGAGCACTTGGACTATGTAGTTTAACTAGCGGGCACTTGGATGATCAATGTTAACTAGCGGGCACTTGGACTATCTAGGTTAGCTAACGGGCACTTGGACTAAGTACGTCCCCTAGTGGGCACTTGGACACTCTAGGTTAACTAACGGGCACTAGGATTATCTAGGTTAACTAGCGGGCACTTGGACGATATAGGTTAACTAGCGGGCACTTGGATTATCTAGGTTACCTAGCGGGCACTTGGACTATGTAGGTTCCCTAGCGGGCATTTGGACTATATAGATAACCTTGTGGGAACTTAGACTTTGTAGGTTACCTAGCGGGCACTTGGACTATCTAGGTTACCTAGCTGGCACTTGAACTACCTACGTTGCCTAGAGGGTTCTTGGAGTATGTAAGTTACCTAGCGGGCTGTTGGACTATCTAGGTTACCTAGCAGGCATTGGACTATCTAGGTTAACTAACGGGCACATGGACTATGTAGGTTCCCTAGCGGGCCCTTGGACTATGTAAGTTCCCTATCGGGCACTTGGACTAGGTAGGTTCCCTAGCGGGCACTTGGTCTATCTAGGTTAACTAGTGGGCACTTGGACTATCTAGGTTAACTAGCAAGCACTTGTATTATCTAGGATAACTAGCGGACACTTAGACTATTAGGGTCCCTAGCGGGCATTTGGACTATATAGGTTACCTAGCGGGCACTTGGACTATGTCGGTTAACGAACAGGCACTTGGACTATGTAGGTAACCTAGTGGTCACTTGAACTGTCTAGGTTATCTAGCGGGCACTTGGACTATGTAGGTTAACTAGCGGGCACTTGGACTATCTAGGTTAACTAGCGGGCCCTTGGACGATGTAGGTTAACTAGTGGGCCCTTGGACTATGTAGGTTAACTAGCGGGCCCTTGGACTATGTAGGTTAACAAGCGTGCACTTGAAAGATCTAGGTAAACTAGCGGGTACTTGGACTATGTAGGTTAACTAGCGGGCCTTTGGACTATGTAGATTACCTAGCGGCACTTGGACTATCTACGTTAACTAGCGGGCCCTTGGACTATGTAGATTCCCTAGCGGGCACTTGGAATTTGTATGTTCCAGAGCGGGCACTTCGACTATGTAGGTTCCCTAGCAGGCACTTGGACTATGTAGGTTCCAGAGCGGGCACTTGGACTATCTAGGTTCCCTAGCGGGACTTGGACTATGTAGGTTAACTAGCGGGCCCTTGGACTATGTAGATTAACTAGCAGTACTTGGACTCTCTAGGTTACCTAGCAGACACTTGGCCTATGTAGGCTAACTAGGGGGCCCTTGGACAATCTAGGTTACCTAGAGAGTACTTGAACTATCTAGGTTAACTAGCGGGCACTTGCAGTATCTTGGTTACCTAGCGGGCACTTGGATTATGTACGTTCCCTAGCGGGCACTTGGACTATCTATGTTAACTAGCGGGCACTTGGAATATGTAGGTTAACTAGCGGACACTTGCACTATGTAGGTTACCTAGCAGGCACTTGGACTATCTAGGTTAACTAGCGGGTACTTGGACTATCTACAATAACTAGCATGCAATTGGACTATGTAGGTTCCTTAGCGGGCACTTGGACTATCTAGGTTGCCTAGCGGGCACTTGGACGATATAGGTTAACTAGCGTGCCCTTGGAATATCTAGGTTACATAGCGGGCACTTGGTATATAGGTTAACTAGCGGGCACTTTGACTATGTAGGTTGACTAGAGGACACTTGGACTATCTAGGTTAACTAGTGGGCCCTTGGACTATGTAGGTTAACTAGCGGGTACTTGGACAATCTAGGTTAACTAGCGGGCACTTGGAAGATCTAGGTTAACTAGCGGGCACTTGGACTATCAAAGTGAACAAGTGAGCCCTTGGACTATGTAGGTTAACTAGCGGGCCCTTGGACTATCTAGGTTACCTAGCGGGCACTTGGACTATATAGGTTACCTAACGGGCACTTGGACTATCTAGGTTACCTCGTGGGAACTTGGACTATGTAGGTTAACTAGCGGGCACTTGGACTATCTAGGTCAACTAGCGGGCCCTTGTACTATGTAGGTTAACTAGCGAGCACTTGGACTATGTAGTTTAACTAGCGTGCACTTGGATGATCAATGTTAACTAGCGGGCACTTGGACTATCTAGGTTAGCTAACGGGCACTTGGACTAAGTACGTCCCCTAGTGGGCACTTGGACACTCTAGGTTAACTAACGGGCACTAGGACTATCTAGGTTAACTAGCGGGCACTTGGACGATATAGGTTAACTAGCGGGCACTTGGATTATCTAGGTTACCTAGCGGGCACTTGGACTATGTAGGTTCCCTAGCGGGCATTTGGACTATATAGATAACCTCGTGGGAACTTAGACTTTGTAGGTTACCTAGCGGGCACTTGGACTATCTAGGTTACCTAGCTGGCACTTGAATTACCTACGTTGCCTAGCGGGTTCTTGGAGTATGTAGGTTACCTAGCGGGCTGTTGGACTATCTAGGTTACCTAGAAGGCATTGGACTATCTAGGTTAACTAACGGGCACATGGACTATGTAGGTTCCCTAGCGGGCCCTTGGACTATGTAAGTTCCCTATCGGGCACTTGGACTAGGTAGGTTCCCTAGCGGGCACTTGGTCTATCTAGGTTAACTAGTGGGCACTTGGACTATCTAGGTTAACTAGCAAGCACTTGGACTATCTAGGATAACTAGCGGACACTTAGAATATTAGGGTCCCTAGCGGGCATTTGGACTATATAGGTTACCTAGCGGGCACTTGGACTATGTCGGTTAACGAACAGGCACTTGGACTATGTAGGTAACCTAGTGGTCACTTGAACTGTCTAGGTTACCTAGCGGGCACTTGGACTATGTAGGTTAACTAGCGGGCACTTGGACTTTCTAGGTTAACCAGCGGGCCCTTGGACGATGTAGTTTTATTAGCGGGCCCTTGGACTATGTAGGTTAACTAGCGGGCCCTTGGACTATGTAGGTTAACAAGCGTGCACTTGAAAGATCTAGGTAAACTAGCCGGTACATGGACTATGAAGGTTAACTAGCGGGCCTTTGGACTATGTAGATTACCTAGCGGCACTTGGACTATCTACGTTAACTAGCGGGCCCTTGGACTATGTAGATTCCCTAGCGGGCACTTGGAATATGTATGTTCCAGAGCGGGCACTTCGACTATGTAGGTTCCCTAGCAGGCACTTGGACTATGTAGGTTCCAGAGCGGGCACTTGGACTATCTAGGTTCCCTAGTGGCACTTGGACTATGTAGGTTTACTAGCGGGCCCTTGGACTATGTAGATTAACTAGCAGTACTTGGACTCTCTAGGTTACCTAGCAGACACTTGGGCTATGTAGGCTAACTAGGGGGCCCTTGGACAATCTAGGTTACCTAGAGGGTACTTGAACTATCTAGGTTAACTAGCGGGCACTTGCAGTATCTAGGTTACCTAGCGGGCACTTGGACTATGTACGTTCCCTAGCGGGCACTTGGACTATCTATGTTAACTAGCGGGCACTTGGAATATGTAGGTTAACTAGCGGACACTTGCACTATGTAGGTTACCTAGCAGGCACTTGGACTATCTAGGTTAACTAGCGGGTACTTGGACTATCTACAATAACTAGCGTGCAATTGGACTATGTAGGTTCCTTAGCGGGCACTTGGACGATATAGTTTAACTAGCGTGCCCTTGGACTATCTAGGTTACATAGCGGGCACTTGGTATATAGGTTAACTAGCGGGCACTTTGACTATGTAGGTTCACTAGAGGACACTTGGACTATCTAGGTTAACTAGTGGGCCCTTGGACTATGTAGGTTAACTAGCGGGTACTTGGACAATCTAGGTTAAGTAGCGGGCACTTGGAAGATCTAGGTTAACTAGCGGGCACTTGGACTATCAAAGTGAACAAGTGAGACCTTGGACTATGTAGGTTAACTAGCGGGCCCTTGGACTATCTAGGTTACCTAGCGGGCACTTGGACTATATAGGTTACCTAACGGGCACTTGGACTATCTTGGTTACCTCGTGGGAACTTGGACTATGTAGGTTACCTAGCGGGCACTTGGACTATCTAGGTCAACTAGCGGGCCCTTGTACTATGTAGGTTAACTAGCGAGCACTTGGACTATGTAGTTTAACTAGCGGGCACTTGGACTATCTAGGTTAGCTAACGGGCACTTGGACTAAGTACGTCCCCTAGTGGGCACTTGGACACTCTAGGTTAACTAACGGGCACTAGGATAATCTAGGTTAACTAGCGGGCACTTGGACGATATAGGTTAACTAGCGGGCACTTGGATTATCTAGGTTACCTAGCGGGCAATTGGACTATGTAGCATCCCTAGTGGGCATTTGGACTATATAGATAACCTTGTGGGAACTTAGACTTTGTAGGTTACCTAGCTGGCACTTGAACTACCTACGTTGCCTAGAGGGTTCTTGGAGTATGTAAGTTACCTAGCGGGCTGTTGGACTATCTAGGTTACCTAGCAGGCATTGGACTATCTAGGTTAACTAACGGGCACATGGACTATGTAGGTTCCCTAGCGGGCATTTGGACTATGTAAGTTCCCTATCGGGCACTTGGACTAGGTAGGTTCCCTAGCGGGCACTTGGTCTATCTAGGTTAACTAGTGGGCACTTGGACAATCTAGGTTAACTAGCAAGCATTTGTATTATCTAGGATAACTAGCGGACACTTAGACTATTAGGGTCCCTAGCGGGCATTTGGACTATATAGGTTACCTAGCGGGCACTTGGACTATGTCGGTTAACGAACAGGCACTTGGACTATGTAGGTAACCTAGTGGTCACTTGAACTGTCTAGGTTACCTAGCGGGCACTTGGACTATGTAGGTTACCTAGCAGGCACTTGGACTATCTAGGTTAACTAGCGGGTACTTGGACTATCTACAATAACTAGCGTGCAATTGGACTATGTAGGTTCCTTAGCGGGCACTTGGACGATATAGTTTAACTAGCGTGCCCTTGGAATATCTAGGTTACATAGCGGGCACTTGGTATATAGGTTAACTAGCGGGCACTTTGACTATGTAGGTTCACTAGAGGACACTTGGACTATCTAGGTTAACTAGTGGGCCCTTGGACTATGTAGGTTAACTAGCGGGTACTTAGACAATCTAGGTTAAGTAGCGGGCACTTGGAAGATCTAGGTAAACTAGCGGGCACTTGGACTATCAAAGTGAACAAGTGAGACCTTGGACTATGTAGGTTAACTAGCGGGCCCTTGGACTATCTAGGTTACCTAGCGGGCACTTGGACTATATAGGTTACCTAACGGGCACTTGGACTATATTGGTTACCTCGTGGGAACTTGGACTATGTAGGTTGCCTAGCGGGCACTTGGACTATCTAGGTCAACTAGCGGGCCCTTGTACTATGTAGGTTAACTAGCGAGCACTTGGACAATGTAGTTTAACTAGCGGGCACTTGGACTATCTAGGTTAGCTAACGGGCACTTGGACTAAGTACGTCCCCTAGTGGGCACTTGGACACTCTAGGTTAACTAACGGGCACTAGGACTATCTAGGTTAACTAGCGGGCACTTGGACGATATAGGTTAACTAGCGGGCACTTGGATTATCTAGGTTACCTAGCGGGCACTTGGACTATGTAGGTTCCCTAGCGGGCATTTGGACTATATAGATAACCTTGTGGGAACTTAGACTTTGTAGGTTACCTAGCGGGCACTTGGACTATCTAGGTTACCTAGCTGGCACTTGAACTACCTACGTTGCCTAGCGGGTTCTTGGAGTATGTAGGTTACCTAGCGGGCTGTTGGACTATCTAGGTTACCTAGCAGGCATTGGACTATCTAGGTTAACTAACGGGCACATGGACTATGTAGGTTCCCTAGCGGGCCCTTGGACTATGTAAGTTCCCTATCGGGCACTTGGACTAGGTAGGTTCCCTAGCGGGCACTTGGTCTATCTAGGTTAACTAGTGGGCACTTGGACTATCTAGGTTAACTAGCAAGCACTTGGACTATCTAGGATAACTAGCGGACACTTAGACTATTAGGGTCCCTAGCGGGCATTTGGAATATATAGGTTACCTAGCGGGCACTTGGACTATGTCGGTTAACGAACAGGCACTTGGACTATGTAGGTAACCTAGTGGTCACTTGAACTGTCTACGTTACCTAGCGGGCACTTGGACTATGTAGGTTAACTAGCGGGCACTTGGACTTTCTAGGTTAACTAGCGGGCCCTTGGACGATGTAGTTTTACTAGCGGGCCCTTGGACTATGTAGGTTAACTAGCGGGCCCTTGGACTATCTAGGTTACCTAGCGGGCACTTGGACTACGT